>NW_009649706.1:280763-328889 GCF_000708025.1 Charadrius vociferus
CCCCCCCCAAACAAAAAAAAGAAAAAAACAACACAAAATGAACAAACAGACAAACTAACCCAAAATCCCAGAATTGAAACTTTTAACTTTCTTCTGGCCTATGTTCATTTCCCAAAGACATTATTTCACTGAAATGCTAGAATTTAATTTCTGCTGGACTGAACAGTACCAAATTAATTTTGTTAACTTTGAAGCCATTAAAAATCAGTGAAAGGCTTCATATGTGACTTGCCTTGCTTGAAAGGGGACATCTTACTGTTTCCTCCCACTGTAACAGTGTGTCCTTGGCTCCTTCCTCTCTGTTGGCAGCAGTGATTATGCAGCTGTGCCATAAGTAAAGTCGGGCTGCTGACCTGATGGGGAAACTAAGCCTGCCCATCTCCCTTCTTTACCCCTCCCTGCCCCCTCCCCCGGATTCCAGTGGCTTAGCTTGTAAGTTGGCATAGAACAAAAGGCTGGCATTAGAAAACGGTGACCTTGAAGTAGCCCTGAATAGCAGCACTGAGAGCTTCAAAAACATGGAGTGACTGCTCCGTGATAATAGTATGATAAATCTTGTATGATAGTTCAGGGTAAAGCAATTGCTTGCAACATTTTAACTCTCATGCAAATACTAATAACGACATGTCCAGCTTTGTCTTATGTGGCTATTTGTCTATGTTAGGCAAAGTGCGTGGGAGGGCAGTGATTTTTGCAGAGTATAAAGATGTAAGGTTGTCCTTGTATTAGTGGTGTGATAGAATAGCTGCTGCAAACAAGTCAGTAAAAACAGTAAAATGGATGGAGAACGGGTTCAAATATGGTTCTCCACACTTTGCGTATTTGAGGTAAAGGTTTTTTTCCCTACGACTCTTCTCTTTGGACACCTACACAACATACCAGGAAGTCAACAGATATTGTAGAATATAATCAGTTGTGGTTTTGGTTTTGTTTTGGGGTGGTTTTTTTTTTGTTTTTTTGTTTGTTTTTTTTTTTTAGCTAGTGAGCACGCTTCTGTCAGTGCTCTGAGAAGTTCAGTCTTATTCTGCTTTTTAAAATTATGAATAATTCTTAGTGTTGATGAACTGTCCATACCTACAACTTTTTGTAAGCAGAACGAAGCCTGTTCTGTAGTATCCTTTCTTTAAATAATAATGGCCAGTTCTGGCAGAAACATAAAATTTCAACGTAGTGACTACAAAAATAAAGGAAAACTCTCTCAATACAACTTCAGCTTGAATAGAATTCTTAAGCAGTGCACGTCAACATAATGAGGTGGTCGTGCACTGGGGGTACACATAAATAACATCCTTAGCTGCGCCAAAATCCTGGTGGAAGATTTGCTAGTTTAGTCAGTATCCTGAAGTTGACCTTGTGGCTAGACTTGAAAGTGAAAGACATAGCAGAAGGTTGTCTTTAAATTATCCTGTCAGCTTAGCTCTCATTTAAATGAAATGTGTATATTTTGCCTTAAGTGGAAAAAGAACATCAGAAAAGGTGGTAAGGTATCTGATAGACAGCCACTTTCTTGACTTTAGTTATTTTTGCAGTGTTGGGACGCTGGTAGCTGCAGTAGAGTTACAGTTTTATGTGGTATTGGTGTTTTTTAAATAACTGCTTTAATATTTTCTTGATAATGATTTAGCCTTGATTTGAAGAAAGTGACCAAAATAGCTGAAAATAAAAATTACTCCTCGTTCATCCATACGGTAGAGGAATGTTTGTGGAGAACAAGTACAGTCCTTCCAGTTCATAGGTGTTACTATGTGTGGCTATTGAGCAAGATGATCCAGAAGAGCTTGCCTCTATTTGAGCTGTTAACAGAACTGTCCTAGCATACAGTGATTGTGTAAACTGCAGTTACACTTGTAACAGTGTGTTGCTGGTACAGCTTGAACCAAATGCCTAAAGATAAAAAAAACAAATGACAAAACTGCATGGGAAGTGACAGAAACACTTTTGCTGTTTGTAACTCGGTACAGCCGCCAGGTGTGGTCTAAACCATGACAGCACTGCAGTATATCTAATCACAGTGTGAGGGGTTCTTTTAGGGCCAAGTTTCTCTCTTCTCTGGCAATCTGACCAACGCAGGTTTAGTAGAAGAGCTAAAGCATGAGTTGAGGCTAAGCTTTCATCGTGTTTGAAAGCAAGAGTCTCTGCTTCCCCTTATCTGTTAGTAGTGTTAAATGACCAGATTTTGGTTGAGTGAACTCACCCTGCCTCCTGCTATTGTTTATTTAGAAACAGACAGAATCAGAGCCTAGGAAAATCGATTTCCTGTTTAAAAATACTGATTTGGCATGACTTCCTCCTTTTCATATCAACCTATTGTAATGGTCTTTTTGTTCAGAAATTCGGTGATTTAATGGAAGTGCTGGAGTTCAAGATTATCAGTGTTTGTGGCTGGGCCCCCAAGAACTTTTAAGTTTGTTCTGTCAGTATCTGAGGGCATAGCTCTTAGAAATTTGGGATTATTTGAAATACTTTAAGAGGGTTGAGTGGGAAATTTTTTAAAATGCTGGCTATTTCATACCTTTAGAGGATTAATAATTTTAAAATATACTTGTGTAGATATAGCAAACGTTAAAGGAACTAATCTTTTCAGCATTATGCACTTTTAATGTAAAATCTAATATTCGATTAATGTCATAAAATAAGTGCTCATATCATAAGCACAGCATTCTGTCATGAATTCTGAGTATATTTTTATATATATATATATATAAAAGGAAGCTTTTTAAATTTTTGCTGGAGTTTACAGCTTTTTGTCAAATTGTAGTATTCGAAGAATGTTGTCAATTGCAGTTCTATAGAAGGAAATATTTCTGACTCTGATATTTGGCTAGGAATTGCTAGTCTGTTCTTGGAGTGAGCAGACATTCATGCTCAATGAAAAGCTGAAGTATCCTGCCTAATTTGTTAAACTGAAAACAGGAAAAAAAGGCAGTAATTGTGTGGGACTTTTTTTTGTTCATGTTTTTTTGTTTTGGTTTGG
This sequence comes from Charadrius vociferus, assembly GCF_000708025.1. NCBI lineage: Eukaryota > Metazoa > Chordata > Aves > Charadriiformes > Charadriidae > Charadrius > Charadrius vociferus. The sequence continues at coordinate 283,738 of NW_009649706.1, forward strand.
TTCTTTTTTCTTTTTTTTTTTTTTTTAAATTGAGCCAGAATAGTCTACGGCTTCATTCCAGCTCTTAGAGACTTTGCTCCAGTTCAGAGCAGACTTGGAAGAGAAACGGTATTGGCCATTAGCCCACATTCTGGGATACTTTTCGTGCAGTGAGCACAAGTACAAAGTCCCACTTCAATTAGTTCAGTCTAATTTTACCACCATATTATGAAAGTCATTACAAGATAAATCATGAAGAATATGTATGGTAAGATAATAGAATGTTAAAATAAAATTAATCTCCATCTGTGATACTCTTAAAAGTGGTGGTGCATACAAGGAAATTTGTAGCTTTGTAAGCTGTGGCAAGTTACAGTAATATTTTTTTGAGGAGTTCCCAAAGGAATTTGTACAGATACTGCTTTGTTCCACAGTGAAGAGATGTGTAACACCATCATAGTAGAGGCTTCCCTGTACTGAACTGTTATTTCTATTTAAAATTTTAGCAAGGAGAGTGACATAAGATTTGTCACTTGAAGAGACAGTGTGCAGTGTCTTAGTGCTGAGGATATTTTTGCTTTTAAAAAAGGCAAAACCTAAAAGACTTTACAAGGCTAATAAACGAAGTGTGGTAATTGGAGGCTCTTTTGCCTCAGATTTCTTCATAGCCTCAAATGGAGCTTGCATTGGGAGGGCGACTGGGGGGCAAGTGCTATGAATGTGGTATAAATTTAGAATAAGATCTCAATGCTCTAGATTTTAAGTACCTGATAATACTTGAAACATTGACGTTCTTTTCTAAGCAAAGTGGGCATGTGAACAAGCTATGTCCTGAGTTACAATTCTGTATTGTTGCTTATACGTGTGGTTTTTTACTGTATTTTTGTCCTAGTCTTTCTGGCACTTCTCAAAGCTTTTTACTTTTCTAGAGCAAGATGGTTTATAGGTGCCATAAATTACTTCATCAGTGGAGGTTTTTTCCTGATTCAGTGGACTTAAGATTAGTGTGTACAAAGGTTTTGAACTTTAAACTATGCAAGGGTAAATAAGGTGTACAGTTAATTAACTTACTAAATAGTTTTTGTTTGGAATTAAGCTGTTGCTAAACTTTAACAGTGTGGTTTTCACCATAAGCTGTTTTTAGCATTGGTTGGAAAATGTATTTTAAAAACTAGAATAGTTGTAGATTTATTTTTTTTTTTAACCACTCTGGCACCTGCCAGCTCTTGATGGGGTTCAGGAGGTTTAAAATGTTGTCAAGAAACCTTTGCAACTGGAATAATAATTTGGTAAACCATTTAGCTTTTTTACATGAATAGTTGATTAATATGCTAGCTAGTTATTTCTCTTCTCAAACGACAAACCTGTTATTACTTGATTGGGTAGAAAAGGCTGTAGTAAGAATTACTTTTCTAAACCCTTATTCATTCCTTATAGTTGTTTCCATAGACTCTCTCTAAATCCTTGTTTGTCCAGTTCTTGCCAATCTGTGCGTGTATAGCTCTGGATCCAGCCAGATGTATTTAATCTTCAGCTGGTGGCTGCCTGCAGGGTGTGGTGAAGAGGTACAGGTTTAGGGGTGAGAAGATGCTGGTTCTATGGAAATCAAAGCTCACAGCATAACTTGTTTTACTTGTTTGAGAACTATTCCTGGAAAGAATGGTGGGCAGTGAATTGAAGAATCACACATTTAGAGGTGATAATGCAGGCTCTTTGAATCAGGTGTAAAAAAAAAAAATAAAAATAAAAAATAAAAAAAATTCCTCAGCTGTACAGACGATTCACTAACTGGTGTCTTCATAGGAACCATTGTAGAACAGTTACATTATGTAATTGTGCTAATGCAACAATAATAGCTGTTGTCATTTTTTTCTGCTTTTGTGCCTTCAAGGAGAGCAACTCAGTTCTTGGTGGTGTAAATTCATTTAGAAACCTTGCTTGCCCTATTTTCTTACATGTATGATGGTCTTAATAGTTGAAACATCAAGGTGTTAGGGGTTGTTTTTTGTCGTTCCCCACCCCTGCTCCCCCAAAAGTACTGCTGAAGAAGCTGTTTTAGCAGCAACAATTAAGAATACTGTGCCCCCAAAGTAGTATAAAAACATATTACCTTTGTATCAATTATTGTTTGTATCAATTATTTGTTCTAAATATATTTACTGATGAACAAGTCTGGAATGTTTATTTTTTACAGTAAAATGTCTCCATTACTTCCCAAGCAGCTGTGATTTGACTAGTGGGAATGGATGCTATAGACTTGTCTGTTGTTTCTTTGCTTTTTTAATTAATGCACTGTCTGCCATTAGCCACACTAATTTTTTTTGGTAGCATGACGTTTGTTGACTGAGAGCATCTCTAAACTTTTCTAAACTATTATCCAGCCATAACAACTACCTATGCTACTATGATTAGCCCATAGTAAGGTGTAAACTTAAACCTTAATCTAATGCTAATGCTAACTCTGGAATAGAATTCCCCGCTAATTAAAAGAAAACAGTGAACATTATGTTGAAAAACTAGACTTAGAACAGACTAAAAAAGGGGATGTGTTATACCTTAATTGCAATTAATGAAGATGTCCTTAAGTACATCCTTTCAGATTCTGCAGTAATTAACTTCCTAAATATTTCTACTACTAAAAGTAACTACTTCTGCTAGCAGTGACCAAGTCTGGTAATGATATTTCTGAGCAAGTTTTGTCCATGGATCATGCTGTATCACTTAACTGCTCTTCATGTAGTGGAGGACGTAAGTGCAGTACTGTGCTGGTAGAAAAATCAGCTGGCTGGTGTCCTGTTTCCTCCCTGAACCCCCCCTCACCCCAGATAACAAACTCAAGGAAATTCTTCCCAGCTCAGGGGAGACTAGCTGCCTATGCTTCTGTGTGGTGCTGCCTCTTCTTGAATTCAGGATGCTTAAGCTTTGTTGTTTTGTTGGATTTTTTTTTTTTTTCAGGGGGATACGTGTGTTTAAACGCACTTCTCCATTTTCTCGTTGTTGCTTCTTGCATCACAGTTTGAGCTTACAGTTTTTTCTTCTAACAGAATCAAAGTGTTACTTCCAGAGTCACTCCTTTCCCCTGTGAGAAGACCAAATGAATACAAAATCTTATGACTGCATGCTAAGAATTTTAGCAGTCCACTTGTTTATAGGCTCCTCTTTCATTTTGGGGAAGTCATGGTAGAACTGAACAGAATACTGTATAGTGCTCTGTTTTCTGTGAACAAGCATATCACTGATGACATGCTAAATAGAGAACAGAGAATGAACCTGGTGTTTGAAAAATACACCTAGATCTTCAATTCAAGATTTGAAACTTCCCTGTAAACCTTGTATTCTACCTTTAAAAAAAAAAAAACAAACAGACTGGCATTTGTAATCTTTCCATGTTTGGAGTTTTCTTGGGTTGCAGATGTAGTTAGAGATTTTTCTCAATTCTGAGTGTTAAGAGATTTTGTTCACAGGTTGAGTTACATTAACAGATACCGTTCGAATAGAAGTGATTGTTAGCTTTGACATGTAGCTGGTTGGTCACTGCAACGTGTCCATTTCTCTCAATTCTTGTGCAAAAGTGGTTTACTTAAAGTTTGGCTATAAGGGATAGCAGATGCTGATGTGGCAACCCAGACCAAACATTCTTTCCTGCTTCCGTCAGCAGTGCACATTCTTCGTTTAAAGGTCAAAGTAACTTAACTAGCAAGGCTGACTCATGCAGATGTGGACTATATGAATGCCGTGTACTTTTGATTGTGCCCCCTTTGCACCCATAGTAAGGGCTTCTTTTTGAATTGATGAATTTGATGTAATCACAGCCAATGAATTAAAGTACTGACATTTTGGACTTTCAGTCATGTTAATAGTGCCTCAATGGAAAAAGATACACTCCGCAGATGGTAAGAAATTTGCTGAAACTAGTTCACAAAACAAAAAATATTCAAACATACTTGCAAACTATTTTTATTAAAGGTGTTCAGAGAAGAAGCAGCCTGCTGACATGGAGACTTGGAATTTCTTTTCCAGCAAAAGATGTCTTTTAAACCATGTTGTTCCCATTCTGGCTTAATAGTTTGTGCTGTGGGGAAACACTGTGTTTATACTTTGTTGTAACCCACTGAGGTATATAACCGACATATTACATAGTGTGTTATAGGTGTGTAACAGTAATGTTTATGCATTACACAACCCTTTTCTGTCAATTTTAGTCTATTCTCGATAACCCAGAGTAATTTCGTTTTGTTTGAGAGTATACTGTCGGGATCTGTATGTCCACTTGCCTTGAAAGGCACATCTGCAAACAGCTGGGGTTTTGTAAGTGTTTCTCTAACCCCAAGGATGCTGCACTGCAGATAGTGACATAGAGATTTGAAGGAATTAATCCTGTATGATACGTGTTTTTATCTGTGAAATCCCTGACTCTAAAAGATACCAGGTCAAATCAGGTGGATTTGAACTTCAAGAAATGCAGTCTCACTTACTGTTTAAAAAAAAAAACCAAACAAACAACACAACAACCCCACAACACTAGCATTAACTAGTTACCTTTTTTTAAATTCTATTTCAGGCTTCCTGTCAGTCCATGATAGCTGGCTTATAGGAAGGGCTATTCTTTCCCGACAGCTGTATTTTGTAATTAATTTTCTTTTGAAATGTGAAAAACCCCATTTTAATAATGGAATGTTTATAGAATTTACCATCTGTGGGTACAGTATTTTTTTCTCACTTTTTGCTATAATCCTTCATCGTCACCATGGTTTTCTTCTGGAAAGCTATTACTGCTTCCTTCTGCTAACTCCCCAATGTCAAAGGTTGCCTTCGTCTTGCCTTAGCCAGCACATATCTTTGTCCTTGCTGCTTAAGAAAAGGTGTATTATCCATCAAAGAATAACAGATAGGAATTTGTGGTTTTGCTATAAAATGGTAATGGAATTAAGGCACTTGATATCAACTGGGATACCTCAATCTCTTTCCTGCTTTGGTTATCCTTGTGGTGTCAAACTTAGGTAAAGCTGCAGCTGCGTTGGTTTCTGGCCTGTCTTAGGCAGTTGCACTGGCTGCCATGGTGTTAAATAAAAGTAGAGTGTTGTCAGTTAAAATCCAGGTAAAGGTTACATAGATCTGTCTATGTATCTGTTGTTTCTGACTAATGAAGTTATACTAAACTCTAACCTGTCTGCAGTGCTTGTTTTTTGCTTTGTTTACTAGCATGAGGCTCATGAAATGGATGAGCTGGGTGACATGTTACAATACTATGATTGTAGATCAGTTTTCTTTTTTTTGTAAAAAAAGTTAATGAAATGCGTGGCACATCTAATAACTAAGACAAATAAGGAATACTTTAGTGATGCTGTATTGAGTTTTAAAATAACTATTTCATTAGGAACTGAAATGTGAAATTTAAAATGAGGAAAATACAAGTTGAAAGCTTTCTACATTTAGAAGTTGATGCTGTGTAATGGTGTGTTCAAAGGAAGAGAATCAGTGTTCAGTCATCTCTTTTCTTAGTAGGCTTTAGCTTTAATGCTCATTTGCTACGGGGAGATATATTTTTATGAATTACTGTAGTAAATGTCTACCTGTTGGGTTATGCATGCTCAATTAATAGTATAAACATTGAGCTGCCAAAGGGAGCTGAAGAAATGTGAATGTTTCACAGTCTGTAATATCTGAAATGCATCTTGGCAAAGAATGAATTGGAGGAACTTAAAAATTCAACTCTTATTCAACTGTTTCCATTAATTAATTACCCTTTTATTGAATCAGAATCTGCATTAATATATATCACTTATTTTAGCATTATTGAGATGGGCTACACAGATATTGTAATGTTCTTTGTCTTAGTTTGCTTATACACTCACTGTAGGCATATAGATAAGGCGATATGACTGACTGAAATTGTCCTAAATACTAAGTGCTGCTTGTGGCAGGTTGCATGTGACTGCCTGGTGTGTGTGCATATATGGGGGGGGGAGGGAACCCCTGTAATGTAAGTCAGTAACTCTTACCTCTTTTGCAGGACATCCTGTTTCAATTGTAATATTTCTCTTTTATTTTAGAGGAAGCCCACATCTGAAGGGAACCCCACATTATAAGGAAGAACAATGTGCTCCTTCATTAAATCTAGAAATGAAGAAAGTGCTGGACTTGCAAGCCTCTATCACAAGGTATGCTCACTAATCATGCCTCAAGTATTTTTCTGCACACAGCAGTTATTTGTTAAAAAGCGAACTCATGGAAAAAAACTTCTAATAAGTATTTAGACTTATTAAAAATAAGGACTAATAGTTACTGATATAAGTAACTAATAGTAGGTGTGAGGAGGTGAAAAAGTAAATTGCTATTTAAGAATTCTTTCTGTGCTTGGCAATACTGATGTTTTTAGCATATAGAAGTATATAGCACATGCATGTTCAGTATTACATTATGTTTCTATAAATGTGTTTGTCCTTGGGCTCAAAGTATGGGTTGGAGATTTCATGGAGATAAAGGTATATAAGAGCAAAACTATACATAGCATTTCAACATTTCTCCAGTTGCCTGTAGATGGACCCTATTTGTCCTGGGAAAGCTTTTTGGTTATCTCTTCCTTTTTTTTTGTGGTGACTGCTTTCCTTATAAACAAGCTTTGAATATGCTAAATGAGAGTGTGAAAAGTTGGTGAAACTGTATGGCATTGGGGTGGGGTGGAAAAGTAACAGAGTGCAATTTGGGAAGAGGCCCCATACAAGAAAACTGATGTTGGAAGAAAACCAGCACATGCTGTAGAAAACTTTCCTGGGAAGCTGCAGGTTGTTTTCTGCATCTGAATAGATTAACAGTAGTTTTCAGAATTTTGGAGGTGTTTGGGGAAGGATTTAAGAGAAGACTTAATTTCTGGTTAGACCATGGGTTAGAAAGTGTTGTGGATTATTTACAGCCTAGGCAATATTGGTAATTTTTTAGGATAGACAAATAATTGATTTTTTTGGCAGCAATGTCTTACTTTTAGTCAAAAATAATAAAATAACATTCAGCAGTTCATATACCACTTAAACTATTACTCTAACAATACACATCTGTTCATGAACTCTCATTCCTGGAAAAAAATAGACACGTACCATATTTTGTTGGTTTGGTACCTTTACTGTCTAGAAGACTTAGGTACTTAGTTTGTAACTTATTGATGTAACTTCTTGACATAGTTGCTTATACAAGAGGCAGTAATATAGTGTTTGTTACATTAATTGATTTTTTTTTTTCTGTGACATTGGTTTGAGATGCAGTTTTTTTAGCAAATGACAAATACGTTTGTTAGTTTGCAGTCCATGTTAGAGGATCTACTTGTTGCTACTGCTGATGGATTTCTCCATCTTGTTCACTGGGACGGCATGACCAATGGAAGGAAGGCCATCAACCTGTGTACAGTTCCATTTTCTGTGGACCTGCAGTCTTCTCGAGGTAGGTTTTGAATTTTCTTATTGGCTGTGGTAGTTAACTATTGGCAAAATACCATCTAATATAAAATATTATCTCTGTTCTCAAGCAGAGATGAGAAAAATGTGAGTTTTGTAAATGTGAACAAAATAGCCCGTTTAAGTTAGTTTTTTCTGTGAAGTAATAAGTAAATAACTGAAAAGTCTGGCTTGCAATATCACTGTGGTGACATATTTTAAAATTACTGGTATTTTCTCAGCAGGTTCATTTTTGGGCTTTGAAGATGTCTACATCAGAGATATGGAATACTGTGCTACACTTGATGGCTTTGCTGTTGTTTTTAATGATGGCAGAGTTGGTTTCATTACACCAATGTCAAGTAGATTCACTGCTGAGGTATATTTCCTTTAGTGTTTCTAGCATGCACTCTACAATAAATGTGTTTTCCTTGATCTCTGCATTTCAGCAAGCTTTCTATGTTAAATTCTGTTCAGCTGCAAAGAAATTAAAATTTAGCAACTGCTTAAGAGATAACATAAGAACAAGGCTGTATTTCATACCATAATTTGAACTAGACTGTTTTAGGGCTAGTACCAGTCTATGTGAGAGCAGATCAGCAGATTCAGTTTTTGTTCGTTGCTTTGAAGTGTCATTGTAGTGTCGAGTTCTTCTTACTGTCTGTGTGACGGACTTTGTGTTGCTAGTTATAAGTGAGGTGGGAAGAGGTGGTTTCTCCTATGGCAAAGTATCATAGGAGCTATTTGTAGATTTCAGCCATAACCTAGTCTGATTCTTCTCATAGTGACAAGTGTACTTCAGGATTTGTTTTAAAGGAATCTTTTCCGAATTAGGTGTTTTCTTACCTGTAATTCAGCCTACAAACTGTACTACGTTTTGTCATTAGATCTCTTTATATTAATTACAGAAAACTCACAAGGGTTTGTGATAGTCTGTCCCAACTCCTTCACACACTTGCAATATCTGCAATTTCAGATGTTGCAGATGGGCATTTATTTTCCTGTTTTGTTTTCATCCTTGGCACTGTCTACTGATTTTTATGTATCAGGGATATTCTTGCCTTACGGTAATTGACTTGCTTTAGTTATTCAGAACTCAAACAGTTTCCTTACATACTGGCATCTTTCTGTAATTTTTATTAAGAACAATGAAACCAGTTTTACATATATGGGATTTTGTTTCTCTGAGCCATGTCAGTTAATCTTGAAGGTCAACTGGCAGATCTATAATATGACGTACATGGGTAGCACATGGGAAGATAATGACTACCATGAATAAAATCAGTATTTAACCAAAAACTCTGCAAATTCCTTTCTTTACAGCAGCTCCATGGTGTTTGGGCACAAGATGTGATTGATGGAACTTGTGTGGCAGTAAATAACAAATACAGGCTAATGGCATTTGGATGTGCCAAGTAAGTGTTGTAAGGCTGGTTCAATGTGGGGGGCAGGGGGAGGCGGAAATTATTTCATTGTAAAGCTTAAGTACTAATTTCTTCTTATCAAGTTGTGTTGCAAGAGCTGTAAAAATGAAAATGGTCGGTTTTCCTAGAAATGGTATAACCTGCTTTATCAAGAAGGTAGGAGGGAAGAGGAAAGAAGTAATTGCCTGTTTGAACTGCAGTTGAAATGGATGCTCGCTGTTCAGCTCTGGAAAAACATTAAAAGGTGGCTGGACCAGTACCAAGGATTGGAAAGTGCTGCTGTCCCAGTTAATCTCAAAGCAGGATTAATAAAGTCAATTTTAAGCAGCTAATTGTAAAAATATTGGATAAGAATCAGCACTTTGCACCCAACTGACAAAATGCTCTGTGAAGTGTTGATTTGGTTGGGAAAAGTGTTACCTGTTTGAGTAACTGTGAGTCTTTATAAATGTTCCAAAAGTGCTTTTAGTTGTGATATTTTGCTTACTGCTCCTTCACGACAGTTCCTTCTGTATAATATTGCTTTAGCTGGTCTAGAGTGCAGCTTTCTTTAATTGTATTTTATTTGTTTTTGGAGCATTTCAAAAGATGTGGGTGGTTTATTCTTCGCCTGTCTTCTTAAGAAATAGTATTCTTGGTTGTAGTAACAATGCATTATGTTGGTGTTAGCCTCTGAAACAGGAGTATTTACTATAATTCATTGGTCTCAGTATGCATTAGTACACTCCTGATAAAACTGAGTGACCACTGACTTCCCTCATGGATTGTCTTGCATTTCAAAGCCATAAATATATGTGGATTGCGTGTGCATGTGTATTTTCAGAGGATGAAATACTCTTAGGGCATTGGTTATTATAGGACCGGTGTTTCGGGTCCTCCACTGCCTTCTGGAAAGAATTTTACAGATTTGTTTCATAAAGTTCTTTGAGTGTTACTTCACACAATGTTTCTGTTCTAGATAAATTTGGTATTGGTGAGAAAAAAGCAGCTTTTTATTAACTTCTGGAAACTGATAAGAAATCCAAATGATCTGTAGTCTAAAGCATGTGTAATCTCTTACAGCGGCTCTGTGCAGGTTTATACGATAGATACCACCACTGGCGCCATGCAGTTTTCTCATAAATTGGAGCTGACACCAAAACAATATCCTGGTGAGCTACTTTTGTTGCTAGAATTTTCCAGCTGTTTTTAGGGTGTTAAAGAATATTTTTATCCTTGGCTAGTTAACAACTATTTGTTGTTTGCATTATCACTGATGCAATTAGTATTCACTCTGGCACATTTGTAGTACTCTTCTACATTTGTTCTTTAGCTGTTTGCTTGTAACTGACTTCTGGATGTGTTTCATATGGGAGGATCTGGGATTGGTGTTGTGTTGGTGTGGGTTGGTTTTTTTGTTTTGTTTTGTTTTAGTGAATCTGAATCTGAGTTAGCAGTTTACAGGCAGTGCTTCTTGTTCCTTTTTAAATGCTGTATATCTTAGTAGTTCCCACGTGTAGTCTTGAGGTTACTTTTGCATTACTCACCTGAGACAATGAGAGATTATTGTCAAATGATAATGAATATAATAGAGGTGTGAATTAACGTGAAACAACTGACATGTAAAGTACAGAAAAATAATTGAGTAATCCAGCACCCTGCCTGAGCTGCAGTGAACAAAAGCTGAGTGGAATTTTTCATGTAGTAGTAATGAGTATTGTGGGCTCGAGAGCGAGGGACATACAAAGTGGGTAAATTGTGTCCTCAGCTGAAAACGTATGTGCCCACCAAATTAAAAAAAAAAAAAAGCTGTAAATAAGAGTTTTACAGTTATGTTAAGTACCAAAGGAAGAGGCTTGAAGCATAACTGTAAAATCCTCTTTTGTCCTAAAAATAATTTTGCCGAAACTGCAGTTCTATGGTTGTCATACCACAGTATTTTGGCCTGTTCTCATGTATTCTTAGTTTCCTATGAAACCAAATGTGTATTTGAAAGAAAACATGAATTCTTCATTTGCTGCTTATTCATTTTGAGATGGTCAGTTTGCAGCAGAGAATTTAATTGAAAAACCCAATATTTTTTCCCATACATTTTTGTTTCTATTCTTATGGTGAAAGCTGAAGAGCATTTGATGTTTTTTACATGGTATTTTATTATGTTTTTAAACAGATATTTGGAATAAAACAGGACCTGTTAAACTAATCAGATGGTCACCTGATAGCTGTGTTGTGATGGTGACCTGGGAATGTGGAGGCTTATCCTTATGGAGTGTTTTTGGTGCTCAGCTTATCTGTACTTTAGGAGGTGATTTTGCGTGAGTATCCTTAACGAAAATGTAAAATTTTTTACCATAAACTTTTATTTCTCTAATTAAAAGCATTTAATTAGAAACTAATTCACTGAATTAGCTTTTAAAAATCTTTTTCCATGATAATTCCTTAGATGTTGGAATATCATTGAATAATATTTAGGAGAGGATTATTTGAATATAAATGAAAATCTGTTCTTTTCTTTTTGTACTGGTCTTTTTGGCCGTAAAAGCAAATTACCCTAAAGGCAGGCTTTAGCTTCCAAATATTAAAATTCCTTCTGTGCCAGTATGTATTTGCTGAAAAGGTGCTAACATCCAGAAATCGCAATTCAAACAGTTTATGCTAGACATCTGGCAATAGTATTGCCTTTTATGCAGTGCCATGGATCAAACTGGCTGTAGAGTTTGAGGTGAGGTTCAGTATAGAACCATATGACAATGCAAAGATAGGAAGATAATATCTTATTTTGATGAAGTTATTTCTAAACTCAAACTTGTTCTGTTCTGTTTTTAAGGTATCAGTCTGATGGTGCCAAAAAAGACCCTCTAAAGATCAGTTCTATGGTAAATATGGATGTAAAAATACTGTAATAGGATGCCTGTTAAATTTTTAAAATTATTTTTAGTAAAACAGATTTTCAGAAAGTCAAACTGGCTTTCTTTAGCTTTATTACTTTTAAAGAGTAAGATGCCTATACTTCCTAACACCAGTATTCTATTAAAGGAAGAGGTAAAAAGGGACAGTTGATGGGGTTTTTTTTCCATGTATATGCCTGATCATGAAGCGTGCATCATGTACCTTTTCTTGGCTTTGCTTTTAATATTAGAATGAACAATTTTGGTTTTCCTTAATCCCTCTTATTTTTAAAAAAATCTGGTGTTGTATTTCAGAGTACAATGAGAATGTAATCAACAGTTACCGTAAACTTACTTATTTTGCTAAAACTTACCTTTGATTGTTGAAGTAGCTTAACTCAGAATATGAACTCAAAAGAAACTTAAACAATATTGTTTTAATGAAAACTAATGTGAAATCCTACTAGTGTGTCACATCAATAGATGTTAATAAATACCAAACAGAACCTTCAAGGCCTTTTGTATAAACCATGATGGCTTTTGTACAATACTTCTAGAATGTTTCTTTATTTGTGTATAGTTCCTGTGAAGCTTGACAATTGTAAGCGTGCATCCCAAGTGGATGTATGTTTGCAAGGACAGTGCAATGTACCTTTTAAAAAAAAACCCAAAGACTGAAATTCTGATACCATGGAATTTAATGAACAACAACAGTGTAATTTTGGGGATCAGGATTTTTTCATACCTGATTCTGTTTATGGATTTTTTTTGTTAGTTGCTTTAAGCTGCCAACTAAACAGTCTTCATTACGTATATGGATGTCTTGCATAGTTATTTTTTATTTAGTCAACATTTTTTACATAAAGAAAATAATTTAAGCTAGATTCTTATTGCTCCTTGAGGATTTTACTGCTATGGTTTACTTTTGATTTCTGTGATGATACATTTTGGAACACCAAACTGTGTGGGTTTTTTACCAGGCTTATGTCTGTCGTAAGATCAGTTACAGTAAGTTTATGTAATTCTCATTGTCTGAGAATATGTAGTGTTGGTTTTGGTTTTTATTATTATTATTCTTTTACATTCAGACCTGGGGCTCAGAAGGGTATAATCTGTGGGTTATTGATGGGAATACTTCCTCAAACATGAAGACTGAAAGAGATGCAAATAATGAAGCTCGCCAGTTTGGTATTCTGCAGTTTCATTTCATCAAGAGCGCACTCACTGTTAATCCTTGTATGGTAAGGTTTTTTTGTTGATAACTATATCCTTATTTTAGAGCATATTTCCAGTTTTCAAGTGACCTCTGAGTTATTCTTTTAGCAGGTTTTCAGTCTGTTTTGCAGCCATTAGATTGGTCTTCCTTTTTTTATCATAGACCTTTTAAAATGGTACTTGGAAAATATTGCTATGCAATACTGTAACATAAAACCTACAAGTACATAGTGATACAAAAACTGAGAACTACTGTAACACTTATTTTTCATATTTTTTATACAGAGCCTGTTAATATATTGATCATGTGTATTCCTTTGTGTTCTGTACATGGAGTTCAAGGTTGCTTCTGTTTTTTTTGTTGTTCTGTTTTTAATGTAGAGTAACCAGGAACAAGTCCTCCTTCAGGGAGAAGATCGCTTGTATTTGAACTGTGGAGATGCAACACAGGCTCAGAATCCCAGAAATACTTCAGCGCACTCTGAACATAAGCCTGCCAGAGAAAGAGGCCCATTTTCAGATGGCAGTTTAGATTCTCAGGGTTTAAGCACTTTACTAGGACACAGGCATTGGCACGTTGTACAGGTAATTGTCGCTGGTTGCCCTTACGTGCTCTGTGCTTGTGAGAGTTTATAGGACTGGAATTTGCAGCTGATCTCGTCACTCTCTGCCATACCCTTTTCCTCTAGTATGAGGTCATTACTTTTTATTGCCTCTTGGGTTTCCCCTGGTACAGCTCTTTTATTGCCAAACAGTAGAGGAATGTTGGCCATGTCAGCCTTGTGGCTGTGAGTTTGCATCCTAGCCAAAAAAAAAGTCTTTTTGACTTCAGGAGGCAGTAGTTAAATTATTTTCCTATGTGCTGAAAGGGACAACAAGTGCAATGTGCAAGAAATCCTTTAGGGATTTGTTCTGTTATTTATGTAAATTGCTTTAAGCATATTCCACTGATGAATGCAGCCTTTGGACTTTGGCTATGTTTTCAAGCAGTCTTAGATGGCATCTATTTAAGCATGTAATTAAAAATTCACAACATCAAGCTTGTGAATTATTTTCAGGTGTAGTAATGGCACAGATTCTATTTTCTCTGCAATACAGAGGAAAAATTCAGTAACTTTTAATCTGTAGTTCTAGTGTGTTTTCTTCCACACTTGAATTGGTAGATATTTTTCTAAATAAAAGTTTTTAAAAAGTCCCTGAGATTTTGTTTTTCCCATAGCACATGAATCAGTATTCTTATATGCCTAGAGTCAAATGCTGTTTATGTCAGGTTCTAGATACTGTTGAATTTCCACTTTAGCTGGCCAGGTAGCTCTTCTGTCTTCTGAAAGTGGCACAGGAGGGCGAAGTCCTTATTCTGTGTAGGAATAAAACTAAGACAAATTGGAATTACTGTGGGGAGCAACATGCCCATGAGAACAGCCGGTGGCTGGGTAATGAGCCTTACGGCCTTGTATCACACCAAGGACTGGAGTTTGAACCTGGATTTGTGTCATCCCATGTGACATGAAGAATCCAGGATCAAGAGTAGTTTGACATATCCCAGTCAAGTGCTCTCCTGAAAAGGCTTTTGGATGTGCTGGTGTGTATTTCTGATGGAATTAGAAATTTCACCCAACTTTGACAGTATCTTCTGAATGCTGTGCATATCAAAACTTGTATGTTCCCATGAATGTTGGATGAGAAGTACCTAGCGGGGGGAACATAGCAAATTTTACTATCATTCTGTAATATAGTATTAGCTGTTGTATGTTGTTAATGCATTTCTGTATTTCTTGTATTAAAAACAAGCTAATATTTAGGCTTCAGTAACTTTTGGGGGTGGGTGGAAGGGAAGTAACTGTATTTAAAAAGGAAATCCCAACACTAAAAACCTTTCAGCCTGTGTTTTGGAAAAACATGGACATTCTACAAATTCCTTTAGAATATTACAATTAATCACTACTTTAATGATGCTTGGTATAGTTATGTGGTTTTGGTTTTCTGTTTTTTTTTTTTTTTAGATTCATAGTACATATCTAGAGAGCAACTGGCCTATAAGGGTGAGTTATTTTAAGAATATGTTCTTGCTTCCTTAAAAATACTGAGTTTTTATAACTGTCCCTTAGGGTTGGATGAGCTCTGGAAGATGAAATCATTGTTTTAAATTGCAGAAAGAAGAATATGTATTAGGCAGTAAAGTAGAAAACATGAAGATACTTTACAAGTTTTGACTCTGACATTGTATTGCGTTGTAGTGATGTACTTGGATAGGATATATCATTTAAATAAGTTCCCTTCTGAAGTTCTGGGATTTTTCTCTTTGAACAGTTTTCAGCTATTGACAAGCTTGGACAGAATGTAGCTGTTGTTGGCAAGTTTGGTTTTGCACATTATTCTTTACTCACCAAAAAATGGAAGCTGTTTGGAAACATTACCCAGGTGAGGGGTTATGGTACTTTATTTAGGTATACTGGTGAGGTTGTATTTGTTGGAATGTGACTCTTGAAGAAAATGAAAAAATATCTTATTCGAATAACCTGTAGACATACTTGAGGATTAGGGATGCTGTTTTTGCATTTGTTTTTCATAAAATGGCTGAAACACATACCTTGTGGCTTTGGCACAGTAATTTGTGTCTGATTATTAAAAGGTTTTCCAATCCAAGTGCATATAATCAGACACTCCCATATGTCTTATTTGAGAGTTTGTGTGATATGTAGCTTTGGATGCCAAGCTTGTAAATTCTGGCCAGAAGCAGAAAGCTAACTGAGAGAGTTCAGGGATGCTCGTAGCGTAAGGAACTGTGAAGCTGTGTTTTGTGAGACGATATTTGTCCTTTATGTATTATTCCTTAGTACTTTGGGTTTTTTAAACAATAAAAACTTCATATACATAGATTGTCTTGCCACTATCAGCAAAGCTTATAGAGATCACATACAGCTTTCAGAAATTACCCATAGAATATGTGTGTGTGTGTGTATAAGTATATAAAAAATACACACATACATGTAATTTGCTTGCTTTTTTTCTTTTCAGGAGCAGAATATGATGGTAACAGGTGGCTTGGCGTGGTGGAATGACTTCATTGTTCTTGCATGTTATAATTTAAATGATCACCAGGAAGAGGTGAGGTATTTTTCTTCAAAGTAAATAAATTGGAATACCTGACCTGTTCTACAGTAGTATCATAAATATGAGAAGCTTGATAAGTTGGTAGCTTTTGGTCATGTTCAGAAATTCTTTATTAATAGGAAGCAATTCTTTGCAGAAAACCTTATTTTTATATTAAAAACTATTTTCTGCTGACTACAATGAATCTACTCATTGTTCTGATAACTTTGTGGCATTGTTGCATGTTAGTATAAAACTAATGACTAAAATGCCTTCCATATGTTTGTTGTTTAGTACTTCAGATTTGGCTGTACTGTTCTTTAACCACTTTGGATGCAATAATATAATGCAATGGATGTAACATTTGATGAAACAAAAACCCAGTAATGTGTCTTGCTAGAAATCCTTGACAGCTGTTATACAAAAAAAGAAAATAATGGTACATGGAATGACTATTTTTTGGTAAACAGAACCTATATTCAAACTACTTGTTTACCTTGTAGCTGAGAATCTACCTGCGAACATCTAATCTTGACAATGCATTTGCACACATCACCAAAGTGCAAGCAGACACGTTACTACTGAGTGTTTTCCGGGACATTGTAATATTGTTCAGAGCAGACTGTTCCATTTGCCTTTACAGTATTGAGAGAAGGCCTGAAGGGTGAGTGTCAATATTTAAATGCTTTTGCAGTAATGTACTTGTAAATCTGTTCTCAGTCTGAGTAAATTCTTAACAATAATATGGAGTTGCTTGATAACTTGTGGAGTCAGATTTTTAAAATACAGAGGGGTAAGTGTTACCTGTATCCACAAGTGATAGTTCTGGAGTGTTGTTACTTGCATGCAGATACGCACATTAGGTGTGGAGGTAATGACTGAGAGCATGCGTTTCCAGCTGTCTGTACAGACAAGTTCTAGCTGACAGGAACTTGAAAACTGAATGTAAGTGGAAGAAAAAGGTAGCACCCACATGTTTGAATATTTTAATAAAAAATGTTTCTAACATTAGAAGTAGGAATTGGTGAAAGTGGCAGCGGAGTAGCAAAGATGAAGAGAGAAAGTTTTGTCTGTGGTGTGGTTGTGGGGAGGTATTTTTGTGCAAAAGAAGTAGCAATGTAAGAGCCAGATGCTTTCAGACAGTTAAGATTAGTTAACCTAAGGAGGAGATAAAGGTTCCCAGATAGTTTTTGAAGTGCCTAAGCAGGTTATTTTTCTTACAGTTATGGTATCTTGGTTTCAGCAAGAAGGGACCTATTGGTGTTTTTTTTTAAGCAGAAAGCAAGTTGTTGATCTGTTTCAGAGGAAAATATTTTCAATACTTTTCAAAGAAGACTCCCAACAAAATCTAAACCCTGGAATTGTCTTATTGAAGGGTGAATAGAGTCTGAAGTATCTGATGTGGTCTTCTATCCACTCATAGCTGTATTCCCCAGAACTACCAAGATAAAGAAGCCCAGCTTAGGTTTATTTGGTAACTTTATGTAGAGTAGATATGTGGGCTTGTAGGATTTGTGGTTAAAGGAAAGTCATTTGGGTCTGTACAGTAAACTTTGCTGAGGTTACGTTGCTTATTTTCATTAGGTTTACTTCAAGATATTAATTCTATGTTGAATACTATTTTAAAATTGCTAAACCTAGTCATTTTTCCTTTCAGTCTTAACCCTACTGCCAGTATCCAAGTTCTTCAAGAAGTGTCCATGTCTCGGTACATTCCTCATCCTTTTCTTGTAGTGTCTGTTACATTGACATCGGTGAGGACAGAGACTGGCATCACCTTGAAGATGCCTCAACAGGTAACAGGTCTATAGTGCTCAAAATTTGAAAGAATCGGTGCCTGGATTTGTTAGTTTAGTCCTCAGAGGTTACCTGGCTGATACCTGATCATAAATCACTGGTTTTGCTGTGTGGTAAGATGCAGAACATGTTTTTTCCAATACTTGTTACATAGACATTCTATGTGTGAACTGAAGGCAGGGGTGGTAGAAATAAAATCCAAACTCTTACTTCTATTTCATAGCTTCTCTTGTCGCCTTGTAAAGTTTGGGGCCAAATCTTGGAGGACAAATTAAACTTAACTATGTCAACAGTATGTTTATTGTGTATTAAAAGTAGAACACCAGAGCAATCCGTGGCATTAGGAAGTGCCTTTCTTGCAGCAACAGGTCCATTACTCAAAGAATAGACAGAAAAAAAAGGAAAAGATGTCATATGACCCCATAAGGTTACTTCTAATCTATTTCCTACTACAGTAAAATAAAGTAAGATAATCTCTCCCATTGGTTATGTCAGGAGATAGGCCAACAGCCAAAAAGTGACTAAGATGAGAAGGTGAATCCGTGTCTAACTCCGGAAAATTATTCAGGCCACTGAAAGCACACTGCAAGAGAACTTGGGTTTTTGTTGTCTGTGGTGTAAACACATTAAGCTTAACTATTTGAGTAGCTGCAGTATGAAGTGTATTTTCTCATCAGAGCAGCTACCTAAAGATAGTTTGTAAGTTGTGTTGTCTGTGAGGCCGGCCATAGACATACAAAGGTGCCTATTTTTCCTCCACCTACCAGTGCCACTGGCAGATACGAAAGCAATAGCACATACGTAAAATCTAAAGGTTTGCACTTGCTTCCTTCAGTTCATTCTAATTTAATGTCCCACATGTGTCCTGAGACTTTGATACGATCTTAGACAAGGGCATAAAAGGCAACATGCTTGTGGTTTTCTAGTCCATCTTGCCGTGAGACAGCATCCTCACTGCTGAACTACGTGACCTATGGTGTTTCCCAATTTTGAGAAAAAGCTACTGAAACTTTTAGAGCGCTAGGAATGTTTTAAACTTAGCTTCAGACTGAACAAATATCACCCCTTTTCTTTGTAACTAAGAGCCTGTATCTTCAAACTTCGTCAACCCTCCTGATCAAAAGAAAATTATTAATGTTATCACTGAATGTGACACTGCACTGTAGACAAAGCAATGTGCGTGACTTAGTGGAGCGTGTCAGCCTTTTCAGTGTTGTTACCTATTAGCGACCTTAACCCCTGATGCTGCAAATTTACCATACAGGCCCTCTGCCCATGTGTTTTAATACTATGCTGTGCCTGAAGTTTAGTTTTAGCTCCAGTGACTTGGTTTAAAATTAACATGAAACAGTTCTGAAAAAAATCTCTAGAAAGAATATTTTGCTTTCTTAGTATACCTAATTAGAAAGATTTTTCTCTAACTGCAGCTTCTAAAAGTTCAAGATGCTCTACAAATGTGGCTCAACTGTTTTTGGCTTATGTACCAGTGTTAGTCTTTCCAGTCAGATACTGGCAATCATAGTGGTGATACTGATAAGAATACAGAGCTTTATTTTTCTTAAAATACTGGTGGCTTGCCCATGCCAACAGGTATAGTTGGAAAAAGCCCATATCAAATAAACACATGGAATGAGTCTAGTGAACAAGAAACCTTCCAGTACTTACTCCTTTGCACAAGAACTGCATAAATGAATCTATCTGTAGATACTCAGTTCTACTTCATTTTTCTGAGTCCTTCAGCACTGAATTTGGTTGTTAGTCACCTCTGTACAGCAGTGCAGTTAATTTACTCTTCTTATTCTGGGTTTGTTTTGTGGTTATGGGTAAAATCATGCATTCAAAAAGCTTAAATAATTTGTGTAATACTCTTTTTATCCTTAGGCTTGTGAGGCTGAAAGTATTATGCTAAACTTAGCAGGACAACTCATCATGTTGCAAAGGGATCGATCTGGACCCCAGATACGAGATAAGGATAATAATCCTAATCAAAGGAAGCATGTGAGTGAATATATGTGGAATATTGTGTATGGCTTCAAAGATGTTATCAGTGACTGAAGAAGTTGTGGAAGGGAGTGGTCCAGGCATAAGAAGAGGTCTATAACGTAAGGCAGTATCTACACTTACAGGCTGAATTGTTAGCTGGAAGTAAATCACTGCTCCTGTGATGTTGTTTGGTTTTTTTTTCCCCTCTAAGAATCTGTGGAACACTACTACTTAATTGTGTGAATGTCTAGTTAAAGTATTTACTATTGCGTTTACTCCTTGTGTTGCAGTCAAAGATACGAGTTTTAATCATAAAGGTCCTGTGCCAAATTTGTTACACGCTGATGACAGAAAATCTCCAGTCTATCTAAAACTGTTCTGTGTGTTTATGGAACGCTATCTTTTTTGCAGAGTATGTTTACAAAGTTCCTAAAAACAACAATAATAGAAAGCAATGACTGAACTTTCCAGTTTTTCTGTGCTGATGAAAAACATTTCTACATGAAACAAGCACTTTGGGAGCGTAAAACCTGAAAAGTTTAGATAGAGTTGTTTGCAGCTCAGTCAAATACTAGCAAATTTGGTGTTTGTAGTAATGTTGTCAGTTCTAGATTTGGCTCTTGGCTAACTGAAGAAGCAGAGAGCAGGTTTTTATTTTCCTCCCTTATTTTCACTTCTCTGGCTTCCTGACTAAGTATAAGGAGGTTAAAAAAAATTAAAGATATGTCTCTTGAGTTCAAATAAATAGTAAGTGGTGTTTTCCCAGGTGGGAGGGTGCAGTTAAGCAGATTTGTTTCTTCTTTGTTAGAAGAATAACATGTTTTGAAGTGAGTAGTTCTTAGCTGAAAAAAAGAGTTCTCGTGAAGAGGGTTAAAAAAAAATCATTAATTCTGATAACTCTGATTATTTTTTCTTTTTTTTTTTTTTAAATAGCTGCCTTTTTGTGCTCCAGTTGTCCTAGCCCAGTCTGTTGAAAATGTATGGACTACCTGCAGGGTCAACAAACAGAAACGCCACTTATTGGAGGCTCTGTGGCTCAGCTGTGGTGGGGCAGGTATGAAAGTCTGGCTTCCCCTGTTTCCCAGAGATCATCGAAAACCACATTCCTTTCTGTCAAGACGGATCATGCTGCCTTTCCACATCAACATATACCCATTGGCTGTTTTGTTTGAAGATGCCTTGGTTCTTGGTGCTGTTAATGACACTGTGCTCTATGACTGTTTATACACTCAAACCAGTGCTAGAGAACACTTAGAGGTTCTCTTTCCTTTCTCCATTGTTGAGAGAACCTCTCAGATCTACCTCCATCACATTTTACGCCAGCTTTTGGTTAGGAACCTCGGTGAACAAGCCTTGCTATTGGCCCACTCTTGTGCCACGTTACCATACTTTCCTCACGTACTAGAACTGATGCTTCATGAAGTGCTGGAAGAAGAAGCTACCTCGCGGGAACCGATTCCCGACCCTCTGCTTCCCACTGTGGCGAAGTTCATTACAGAGTTCCCCCTCTTCCTGCAGACAGTTGTTCATTGTGCTAGGAAGACAGAATATGCCCTGTGGAATTACCTTTTTGCTGCTGTTGGAAACCCGAAGGACTTATTTGAAGAGTGCTTAATGGCCCAGGACTTGGACACAGCTGCCTCTTATCTTATTATCCTACAGGTAATGGTACCTCATATATTGCGAGAGGTGTCATACTTAATAAAGTTGTAGTACTTAAAAAATATTGTCATTCCAAAGTTACACGTTAAACAAATTTTCAATTTAACATTTTTCTGTTGAGATTATGTCAGTTATGAAGAGGGGGAATATCATGCAATGTAAGTAGTTTACTGTTACAGAAAGGAAAATAATAGCATGACATTCGCTTCTTCTAATCTCTGATATACTTGAATGTGACATGATGTGGCTTGACTTAATAGGGCTTTTGTTGCTCGATAGCAAAAGCAAATGACTTGATTATGTTTTGTTGCTTGCAGAATATGGAAGTTCCAGCAGTTAGCAGACAACACGCTACTCTCCTGTTTAATACTGCCTTAGAGCAGGGAAAGTGGGATCTTTGTCGTCATATGATCAGATTTCTTAAAGCCATTGGCTCTGGAGAAACAGAGACACCTCCAGCTACACCAACAACTCAGGTTTGTGATGAAAATAGTAAATACTGTGCATCAGACCCTGTATGATTAATCTTTCTGTTATATAGCATGTTTGCTCCTTTGATTGTATGTTCGGGTTTTCTTGGTTTTAGGAACCCAGTTCAAGTAGTGGCTTTGAGTTCTTCAGACATCGCAGCATTAGTTTATCCCAATCAGCAGAGAATCTCCATGGCAAATTTAACTTGACAAAAACACTGAGTATGCCTTCTGGCCCATCTGGAAAAAGGTAATTGGTGATAATGCCCTCTCCTTTCTCACTTTAAGTACCGTACTAACTCTCTTACCAGTTTAAGTTACAGAAGTACGTTATATGATAGAATTAGATTTGTCATAGTCTCCCTCCACATCCTTCTGCATTTGTCTTTTCCTGACTCTTGTAATGTCTGTGCCTTTCTCTTACGTTCTTGGGAGAATATATTCTCACACATGTGAATGTATGTGTGTGTATATACACAGACACACTTGCATGGATATTGCTGACTGAAAGCCTCTGAATCCACTGGATGTATATGTAGTAATTTAAATAGCTAATGAGACCATGTCTTTGTATTTAAAGGATCTGTTTTGCTGAAAGAAACATCTTGAACAGCTCACAGTACTGCAGGATGATAGTATACGTTGCACTGTGATACTGTGTACATCTTGATTTAGTAGTGTGTTGCCAAGCCATAAATGTAGCATTCACTTGGAGTGAATTGCTCTTAAACGGCTGTATACAGAATTCATATTGATTGGTATTAATATTCAGAAGCAGCACTGAGTTGAGATTCATTATTATCTTGGTTTTGGCTTCTTTTTCTCCCCATATAAGACTTTCAAAGAAATCTTAGTAAAAATTCAAATGCTTTTATTTAGTAATTTTCCATAGAAACTACTATGAGTTTTGATTTTAAGGGTCCTAGACTAATACTTTACTTGTTCTCTAAACCTGCTTCTCAGAAGTCACTTTGCAATGGCATCTGCCTTTTCTCCTTTACTTTTTTTTTCTGCATTGCTAATAGTTTAATACTCTATGGACACTGCTGCTGTTGTTACGTCCTTGCCTTATTTCACTTACCTGTTGAGGCAAAGGGATGTTTTAGAGAACATAAGTAGCAGGGAATAGTGGAAACTGCTTTTGTTGGTGCATAGAAAGGTCCAACTACTATTCTGGTCACTCAGCGTACTGTGGTTGTGGCCCACAAACAGCCTTTACCACTGAAATTAGCAGTCTTAATGTCACTGTCCTGTGGTCTCTCTATAGATGGAGTAAAGACAGTGACTGTGCCGAGAACATGTACATTGACATGATGCTCTGGCGGCACGCTCGGCGTCTGCTAGAAGAAATCAAGCTGAAAGACCTTGGCTGCTTTGCTGCACAGTTAGGCTTTGAGCTGATTGGTTGGCTGTGCAAGGAGCGAACCAGAGCTGCCCGCGTGGAGGATTTTGTGTTTGCTTTGAAGAAGCTCCACAAGGATTTCCTCTGGCCATTTCCAGTCATACCAGCTTCGTCCGTTAATTCACCTTTCAAGAATGGAAAGTACAAGACAGGTGCTGTAACATCTGAGTTGATTTGGACTGAGTTTCTCTATTGCAGTCCTACACCCATCAGTCTGAATCTGTCCTTCCTCAGTTCAGCCAAGCAAAGCACAGGCTGAGGCTTGCCACCTGCAAAGCTTTCTCACAGGGTTTTTGTTTAGCACAGACAGCATCTTTTGTGTATTCTGATGACATCACTGTTCTGTTGAGGTTTCTTGCTTTCTTGGGTGCCCTGAACTGGGTATCACGTGTGCAGATGTTGAGTTGAATGTGGATATTGCTCTTTGATGTAAATTGTGCTACAGAAAATTACTAAAGTCTACATTCTTATAGTCTTTAGATGAGGATTTGAGTAACTTTCCTATATTTAAAAAGTAACTTCCTAATATTTGAAATTTGCTTTGTGTTACGGGGTAAGAATTTTGAGAACTTGCTGCAAACCTCCTTTGTATTATTGATCTCTCAGTTCACCAGTTTACCTTCTTAGGGCAAAGTTGATACTAGATGCCATACCTTCCTGGTTTTGGTAGTAGCAGCACGGTTGTGTAGTTCTATTGATGATAACGCTTTATCAGCTGGTATTTCTTTTATGCCACTGCTGACCTAAAAAGCTGATCAGAAATTCATGAAAGACCTAAACTTGCTGCATTCCCTTGCTTTTGGTGATCCCTTAGCAAACTAATTGAATACTGACTTAGATACAAGTTTTAGCTTCCTGTAATGCCTGGAGAGGACTTTCCAAATTGCCTTTTTGATGGTTACATGACCTGTCCTTTGGTGGGTTCTTTTTTTTTTTCAGCTGTAGGGGAGCAGCTGTTAAAATCTCAGTCTGCAGACACCTTTGTAAACATGGAAATGGACACAGGGGTTTCAAACACACCTCGGAGTCGCAGCTGGCTTGGCACTATTGGCTCCTCTCAGAGAGAGCTTGACACGGTTTCATCCCATGGACCACACATGCAAGATGCATTCCTTTCTCCTTTGCTAAGTAAAGGTTAGTCACTCTTCCTTCTGTCTGCTCATTGGAAAAATGCACCTGGAAGTACAGGCTTATATTTTGATACTTGCATGCCACTGCTGTATTGTTGCTTCTCAACTGCTGATAACCACAATTCAGACAAAAACAACAAAAAAAGGAGGATTTGTTGAAAAGTGAACTGAGATTTTTACAACAGGAG
Source organism: Charadrius vociferus (assembly GCF_000708025.1). Taxonomy (NCBI): domain Eukaryota; kingdom Metazoa; phylum Chordata; class Aves; order Charadriiformes; family Charadriidae; genus Charadrius; species Charadrius vociferus. Next base: position 308,375 of record NW_009649706.1, read on the forward strand.
GATTATGGCTGTGACATACATCTTGAAGTACTTGAAGCAGAATATGGAATTGATGTTTGCTGAAGTCCCTGTCTGTGGTGGAAACTTAAAATTTAGTATTTTTACAGTCTGGCTAGGAAGAGTGTTCCAAGTTCTTTGGCTCTTGCGCAGGTTGGCCTCTTGCACAGGTTGGCACTGTTTTAATGCATGAAGCTTGTGCTTTTGGATTTCTTTTAGAAAGGTGTTAGATACATTATTTATCGAGGAAGTTTAGGAAATTGTAGTCCCATGTAGTTTTCTTTTTTCCTATGGCTTTGTTTAAATGACTTTTTAAAAGCTCAAATGTATGGCTTATGAAAGTACAAAGGGGAATTTTATTCTCTATGCATCTTTTCTGACCACAGTCAGTGACAGGAAATGTTAGTCTGACCATTCATCTCTGGTTTGGTTTTTTGTTTACTCCCTCTTGTCCTCAAGCATAGAGCAATGTTTTCAATAGTGTCTACATCATGTGATGATTTCCTCTTTATTAGGGGAAAGACCTATGTACCTAAGCGTGAACTGTTACTGTTCCTGTGCCTGTGCAAATTCTGTGGCTACCTTTACTCTTCATCTATTTATTAGAAACACTTCTTTTTGTAGTTAGTGCAGGTAATTATTTATGTTCCCAAGCATTCAGAATCTTCAGGGTTTTGTATGAAGAAAAAAACTTGCTATGGCATCTTCATTTTTAATAAACTTAAAGGTTAAGAAAGCAGTATCTTTAGGTAGACTGCAGCCCTTCCTACAGACTTGTTTCTAGGATTATAGTAGAGGCTGTCACTGTGCTCTTACAATGATTGCCAACACATCTTTGGGATCCCTTATTGATATCATTTTGCAGAATTATTTTTATTTGATAGAAAAACTACTGCATTCCTGAAATAATAGTTCTCCCATGTAGTGTGGCAAGCTGGAGTGGGATGGCCTGAAGTAACTTCTTAGCACTGTGATACACAGCAAAGCATTACTGTGTAATTTTTCAATTTCTGTAGGAAGTAGTTCAGAAGTTCTGAGTCTTACTAAAGTAAGTAGTTTCTTTTTTCCTTATGTTTCTGAGTGTTTTTGATAGGTGATGAATGCAGCATAGGTTCAGCAACAGACCTGACTGAAACAAGTTCTATGGTGGATGGTGACTGGACCATGGTGGATGAAAACTTCTCCAGTCTAAGTTTAACTCAGTCGGAGCTTGAACATATCTCTCTAGAACTGGCTAGTAAAGGGCCGCACAAGTCGCAGGTCCAGCTGCGGTAAGTAATGTAGTTTTTGCATTTGAAACTTAGAATGACTAATACGCAGCATTAGTAGAAAGAAACGCTGTCTACAGAATGACACTGGGATTCTGTCTTCAGAGTGGAAAAATAAATAAGTAGACTGTTATTTCCATGCAGGTACTTGCTACATATCTTCATGGAAGCGGGATGTCTGGATTGGTGTATTATTATAGGCCTTATCCTCAGAGAATCTTCAGTAATCAACCAGGTTTTCAGTATAATGCAATCCTCTGATATTGATAGAGAAATCTGTCAGAATATCAAGACTGGCCTATCTGCTGTTGACAAATGGGCTTCTACAGATTGGTAAGTGTTATTTTCCACCTTTGTTTTCATTCCACTTGTAGGTAATTAGTTACTTAAAAAGTAACTTTGAATTATCTCAGCCCTAGCTGAAACAATTATTTAAAAGCACTTTTGCAGAAAATTTGAGGGTAGTCACTTAATACAGTTGATATCAAACTGGAAAAAAAAAAAACACCAAAAAAACCCCCCCAAACAAACAAAAAAACATCCCAAAACAACCAAACCCCCAACTTTTATTGTCTGATTATGGTTGACTTTTTCCCTCTATTTTAAAAAAAGAGAGTTTCTGTACAGGAAGGATTATAGACCATAGTCATTTCTACTAAACATCTCCCAGTAAATGCTGCTTTTCAGGCATATGACAGAAGTGGTATTTTTTTAATGCACTCATGGTGTTCTATGCTATTATTTTCCTAGCCCTGGGTACAAGCCATTTCTAAATATCATCAAACCACAGATCCAGAAACTAAGTGAAATAGCAGAAGAGCAAGTACAGCCTGAAGCTTTTCAGCCAGTGAATCCTTCTAAGGTTACCGAACAAGCGAACCCCAGAGCTGAGGAAAGCAGGACTTCATCTAGCCATGGCACTAATCCTCAGAGTGATGCTGGCAACATCAATGCAAGCAGGCATGAAGAGGACAAGTCTAAGACAGAGGATGAGGATTCATTCCAAGAAGGCAGTTATGACTGTATTGTGTCTTAAATGAACAACTTCCCAAGCATCAGGTGTGAGAGGAAGCAAACCAGCTCTTAGACATGCTTCCATGTTTTGGATGTGAACTATTTCTTTTTTTTTTTTTAATATTTCAATCTTTGAAATATTTAGTGGGGATAATTAAGCAGCAGTTTCATCTAATTTCACAAGGAGGCAAGGGTTTTTTTTATGCAATCTTCAGACTGCAGCTTTAGGTTCTGATACTTCAGAGTGTTGAGAGACAGTGACTACATATGGAGACAGGTTCAGCTAATCTTCATCAGTACCTTCACATCACCAACGCGTGTTCTGAAGAAACTACTTATCTTTTGCTTGAGTTTAAAAGGCGAAGAGGGGATTAAATTTAAAAACTGTTATCCTACGCAGCTTGCCTGCCTAAGAAATGTCTGATCAATGCAGTTCAGATTGGTTTGATATCCATATTTTGTATTAAAGGACTGTAAAATATATTGTATGTTTTTGTGAATACTCTTGTACAAATACTCAAGGTTGTACCGCATTTGAAGGTACCTGTATGTATTGTGCATGATTCTAGATGACTAGTAAAGTTAAAGCAGAGTTGCACTTCTTTCTGGATGAGGCATACTTCACTGACCTAACATTGACACAAGGTGGCTTACCTGTTTTTTACTGCCACTTACAGATCTTGTAGTTGGGTTTAAGGGATTGCTGAAGGTTATTTATTTCATTGTAAATTCTTTTCTGAAAAATGGATTTTTTTAAATGTAAATAATCATCATATACTCTTGCTATGGAAAATTAGTTTAACAGCTCATACGTAAACATTTTTCAAACATTTTATAATATGCATACTTGTAACTAAAACCTATTTAACTTTCATACAATGTTATGGAAAGCTGGCTGCAGAAGTCTGTTGCTTGGAGGTACTTATTTTTTCTAGCTGCTGTTCCTATGTAATAACTACCTGTAACAGTATTAATTTAGATATTAGCTTGTTTGTACTGTGCAATCTGAACAAAAATGCAACATTACTCATTTTATACAAAATAAACTAGTTTATTTTTTATAACATCACTTGATTACTGACATGGACCAAACTAGTCATCATAGGGTAGTTATAGCATCTGTTGCTTTTCTAGTGTAGTTACTAAATGTGCATACATTTTAAACTCTGAAAATTAAGAATATTCACAATTAAGGTGAAATAAATTGTGATTTTTATCATCTTTGTTTCCTTTGTAGATAAGATCAAGTGCTTTAAAATGTACAAATATTAAACTGTTGCTTTAGAATGGCTTTACTAAGCCAACACAACCAGTACAAGTGCAATAATTGCGAGTATTACTTGGAAAGCTGGAGATTTTAGTGAATGCAGCTTGAATTTCCATTTAAGAGTTGAAACTAATCTTGAAGTTATGGGAAAGAAAGGTGGTTCAAGAGTCCAGCATTAAGCTTCATCTGCATTGTAGCTACTGGTTACAGATATGTCTATCATACCTACAAGCCTGTTGTGATCTGACGTCAAAATCCATTATTGTTATAAGGGGATACTTAAAGCTTTTTTATGATAAAAAACCTGCTTAATCTATATTAAAAGAAATAAAAACTGTGCTTCAATTTAATATTTTTCTGTGATTCTGTGGTAATGATGTAAGCCAAGCCCATCCTGGTCAGCTTTCTGCTGTTTAGGTTTTGGATCTGTACAAGTAAACACATACGTTAACTGATATACTAACATTCTTAATATTAGTATCTTACTACTGTGCTACTGTTGTTTAGCAGTTAAATCTTTTTAGTTGTGAAATTTTAGAAGTTTGTACTACTTTAGTAGTAACTATCTCTATGCAAATCTTATGTGCTAATTTTGTATTTCAATTTCACTGCTGTTATACCTGTAATTAAAAGATATGTATTCAACTTTACTTGAAGTTACTCCTGTGGAAAATAACTATTTCTGACTTCAAGCCATTGGCAGTAAATTATCAGAATTCAAGTAGGTTGTCTCAGAGAAACAAAGCGCTCAAGGAAACTACCTGATGAAGATTGGCTGTTTGCTACATCATACCCCTATGGCCTGTTTTACAGGATGAAGGTACTAAGCTTCTAAGTTAAAAATTACATTATTAGTGCCTTTTTGAAGTTACATCCATCCATTGTTTTGAAAAGAGGTGTATTGGGTTTAGGTGGCAATGCTGTGGTAGCAAGGGGGGCTGCAGGGGTGGCCTTGGTGAGCCTGTGTCACACACAGCCTGTTCCAACAGACCCACCATGGCAACAGCTGAGCCCATCTCTGATAATGTATTTAACATGCGGTAAAATGTGCTGTGTGGCAGCTGTGAGAGAGAAGAGCAAAGAAAAAAGAAATGCAAGGAATAGTCCTGAAGACAGCCAGGCTCATAAAGGATGAGCAGGAGATGGTGCTCCAGGTGCTGCAGCAGAGATCCCTACAGACTGTGGATCTGCACAAGTATAACTATTAACTGATATACTAACATTCTTAATACTAGTATCTTATTACTGTGCTACTGTTGTTCAGCAGTTAAATGGTTTTAGACCATGGTGAAGTGGGCTGTTCCCCTGCAACCCATTGTGAGATGCAACATCAGAGCAGCTATCCACACGGTAGCCTATGGAGGACACCACACCAGGTGGATGAGCCCAGAATGAAGCTGCAGCCCACAGAGAACCCATGTAGGAGGTTTTCTGGCAGAACTGCAGCCCATGAGGGACCCATGCTGGAATAGTCTGTTCCTGGAGGACCTACCCCAGCAAGAGGAGGATCCACATTGGACCAGTTTGTGAAGGACTGGATCCTGTGGGAGGGACTCCATGCAGGAGCACAGGAACAGTGTGAGGAGGAAGGAGCAGCAGAGAGGAACTGTTATGGATTGACCATCCCTGACCACCCCTGCATCTGCATCTGATACCACCTCTGCACCATTGTGGAAGAGGAGGCACAAGAGCAAAGTTGAGTCTGGGAAGAAAGGGGAAGGTGGGGGAAGGTGTTTTGATTTTTCCCTTTGTTTGTTGCTATCCTCCTTTATTTTTAATTGGCAATAAATTAAATTAGTTTTCCCCAAGGCCAGTTTGTTTTGCCTATTATGGTAACCCTGTCTTAACCCATGAGCTGTTTTCATCTTATTTTCTCCTGGCTGCTGAGGAGAGGGCATGAGAGCACAGTTTGCTGGGCATCTGGCACCCAGCTAAGGTTAACCCACCACAAAAGGGTTTATTCATCTACAACTACGCACTGTTACCTCAACCTAAACAAAGGAAATACGGACCATTTAACCAGTTGAGGGTCAGCATTTTCTATGAATTCCAGCTCACTGTCTCTTCTCTCACTTTGCTTATCCAGCTCACATAAAACTCGCTGCCCTGGTTCTTGCCAGCCTGGCCTACTTCAATGTTCAGCATTTAATGTCATAGAAAGATGTTCAATTTTCTCCTTCACCAGCATTTGCATATCATCAAGTTTTCTTGATCTGGTTCTCACCCTGTACAAAACTAATTGCCTCTCAAAAACAGCAACAATGCTGGATTCCCCGCTACCTATTTAAAAAAAAAATTCCTCTCACACAGGGTACATGTGCAGAACTGCTTGAGTCAAGTTACATTTATGAGGATAATCTTCTCCATCACTTTTGTTAACCAAAGTAAGCTCATTTTTCACTAGTACATTTTAGTCCAAAGCAACCAATTTAAATGGTTTTAGAGCGACAGTGTCTGTAACCTACAGGTGGAGATCCACTGCTAAGTAAAGGGAAATACATGAATGCATCATCTAGCCAGAACCTGTACAAAAGAGGTCCCTTCTTTTTATTATAAGCTGAGGGGAGAAGTTGTCCACAGCTATAATGGTATTATAGGAGACAATGGGTGACTTGTTGAGGGTGGTAAGCTGTCTTCAACTGAAGGAAGGAGAGCCCTCAAGAAAAACAAAAGGCCACAGACCCAACTTACTGCCTCACCATAGTCTCCTATCCTAGCGCTGAAGACTGTTGAGGTACTGTAGTAGTAGTCCCAGTGCCTAAACACTGAAGAGGGAGGAGCTTTCTCATACCGGGTACAACTGCTCTTGCTGAGTTTTCTACTTATCCCGTACCACCTGAAATAAGTAAACTCAAGGAGTTTTCTACCAGACAGCACCAAGAAGAGCACAAAAGCCCACAACTGGAGACTGAGGCTAGCTAAACAGGTCAGAAAAAAGGCACCTAACCACTCTCTCACAGGAAACAATAATTTGCAAAAAAGCTATCATAAAAAGAAATACCCTACCACCCCCACAGAAAAAGCAACATCCCTGAGTAAACCATGCATGGGCTGCTTTATAAGACAGTTACTTAAATTTACTTGTACTTACTGGCTTTGAAGCCTGTATTTGTTCCAGAGTCTCAGACCAGACTGACAGAATTATTTCTTTCTAACCAAACTATTGCTAACTTTCAAGACTGATTCTTACAGCTTTCTAAAACTGATTTTTTTTTTAAATCTGTTTTGTTAATGGCCAGTGATGCTTCACACCCTGCTTGAAATATAGGTAGCAGTGACTAGATCTCCCCAAATTGGCTTATACTTCTTGCTCAAGTCTCAGCTTTATCCTTGGCATGTTCTCAAGCTGCATCTGCCGCTTTGACAGAACCATAGTGTCATAGCCCAACAGAACCTCTTCTGCATTGAAGAGGGAAGCCTGATGAATTTCTATGACTAACTTATCCTCTGAGAATGGAACAGATTTTCATGAAGACTGTCAAACCATGTTCTAGCTTCAAAACAGAAGTCACATGCAACTTCACATTGTCTAGCCACAGAGTTGTGTGACAGCCCTTATGGTTACTGATCTTGCAGGGCTTTTTAACCACCCTTCACTAAGACCACATACCAAGTTCTAAAATGGGTCATCCAGGCTCTTTCCAGATATTATCACCAAGAACCAGATTAGGGTTAGCCCCCACAGAAAACATTACAGCATTACCATGCATGCAAACTCTTCAGCAGCTCTGTCCCACATGCTACAATTAGCTCTGTATAGACTTGTCAGATCCTGTCTATTTGGTTAGTGTTTTTCCAACGGGCCTGCAATCCAACCTACACACCAACCGACATTAAAGACAGGCCTTGCTAACACTGAACAGCTCCACTCAGCTCAACAGTCTGTCACTTTGTGTACTATAGCTGAAATTCTCCTGTTCATTGCACCTATCCCAACACTTTCTTTTTTGAAATGCGTACTTCTACTTGACAGGTAGTCTGGAGGTACGGTTCTGATGCTGCATTAGATTGCATAACCACACATGCACAGTCTCCTTTGCAAACACATGCTTGCATTGATAAAATACTTATTTCTGAAGCTTTTTTACCTATAGATATGTAACAGAGTACTCTATATGTTAATAAGAACATAACGGATTCTCAAAGACATCAGAAGTCGGGGAAGAACTCTAGCATTAGGGAAGAGTGAAGCAATTTAGAAAAGGATGTGTATGTAAACTGTTTCAGATTAACATAGGGGAATGCCAATTAAGTAGCTGCTTATTGCCCTCACTTAAGAATAAAGACTTTTTCTACTCCCATGCCCTTCTATCCTTAAAATTACCAGCTGCTTGCTTTTTATGTATTTCACAGAATAAGATACACAATACCATTTTTGAGAAGTAATAAACCACAGTAGCAGAAGACTAATCTGCTTGTGCTGAATGGGGAAGCAGATGGGACACTGAAACAAATACCAAAATCTTCCATCCTATTTTTCTACCTGTGATCAACAACAAATTTGCCCTCACTATCAGTTTTACAGAAAATACTTCGCTTTGCTACCAGTGACTCTTCCACACCACATCTTTTTTCAAGAAGGACCTCCCTCTCCAGGCAACCAGCCAGGGCCCTCATTTTAACATTTCTCAGCTCAGATAATTTTTACATTAATGGCCATGCATATCTTCCACATAGCTATAACTTTAGCTGCCTAACTCCAGTATAGCTTAGCAGTATTTCCACCCCAAGCTTAAATAAAACATTAGTACAGTGAATAAAAACAAATATACCTTTAATCACCCTGAAAATCAGGTTTCACTGATTTAAGTTTCACTTTTATTTACAAAGAGAGAAATTTATAACAAACTAGACATCTCAATTAAATTATTTAATAAAGGTTAAATCCTGAGTTAGCAAAAATTGTTGCTTCACTGAAGTTGCAGAAATTGCTGACAGACATTTTTGTATTTTTGGCTCCCAGTACGAATTCTTCACACAGCACTTTTTCAAAGCTTTAAATCAGAGCCAAAACACAAGATAATAATCAAAACTGAGGAAGATGGGAAATATCAGTGCAGCCTCAGTTAACTAGCTGTGCATCAGCTACAGTACAGTACGAAACATCCATTGAGATTCATGACATAAGAGTTATGAACAAAAACACCGTTTTTCAAATCATTAATAGCACTTTTTAAAAAAATAATAAATGCATAATACAGGGATTGTAGTTTCAAATCAATACAATCAAGTGAGTGATGATTAGTGCACATGTTAATGTAGAAAGACCCACTGGTTTTAAGATAATAATGGCCAGTTTATTATGATTTCAGTAATTAAACCTCCTTCCCTAATCCATGAGTCAGTTGAGAATCTTCACAAATTTACCTTGCAACAAATGAAACCAGTTCTTGCCACTATTGTACACAATTACAGCGCAATTTGAAGGAAAAATACCTGATCAGGGAGCTGCTGTCCATCACAGCTCACACAAAGTAAAGTCTCACAAAATATTCTTTCACGTGCTCTGTAAACTTCCCAGTACCAGTATGCTTTTACTCAAAATAATGATGCATGCACAAAATCTGCTTTGTATGTGATTTGGCAATACTCGTGAGATGAACAAAATACTAATTTGTAAAAATCTGTAGCATTAGTAAATTCAATCTGGAAGATATTCTAAATCCCTCACAGTATTTATAAAACCCATCCCATGGGTTAGACACCTTTTTAAAGATGACTTCTCTTGGTATTTTTCCTCAGGGAAAACAAACTGTATTTTAGGAACCCACTAAAAGTATTAGCAAAGTGCAATACTGTTACATTACCAGAAGTCTCTCCAGAGGAGACAGATACTAAAAATTAGCCAATTCTAATAAATTAGAAGATAACTTGAAATTTAGACTAGATTAATTGTAAGACATCCACAAAAAGGAGTGGGGACTTAGCACTCTCACATACAGGAGAGCAAGGGACATGCTTATATGCTGATACTGGAAGATCCCAACAGGAACAAAAACAGAAGATGATAGTTAGGTCAAACTTACCCACTCAAGTTTTAACGCTGAAGAGACAGGCAAAAGGGTAGGAACTAACTTTTTAACGAAGACATATTATTTGGAAAAGAATCTAGATAAATAATTACCACATTCCATTATAATATCAATTTTCCTGCATTGTGCATTTGCCAAGGACTGTGAATGCGACCTACACAGGCATCATAACTTTCAGTGACTTCATCCAGTGACAAGAGTAATGTTTACAACATTGCCAGCTCTGCATCCCCCAATCTGAACAAGCATCTTTTAGCTGAAGGTCTTACTTTAATGGGACGGATAGGATCAGTACACGCTAAGTCCCCACACATGCATGAAGTATGGTTGTATTTTACATAACATAAAATAATTTCATGAGGCAATTTCATTGCAATTCTCATCTTATTATGTTTCTCAAATACAGTTTTCATTTTAAGAAACCCAGTAGTCAAACTGCCATTTCAGTGGAAGAACCAAGGTGAACTGTGTTCACGTTGACACGAAGTATCACTATATCCCCAAGAGAGCAGTAGTCTTTAAATAGTCCAACTGCCAAAGAAACACCATTTGTCGACAAAGTACTTTAAATTCTTGTGAAAGTCTCTGGCTCTGGCATCTTGTTAGAATAAATTTGTCAGAGAGATTACTCTATTAGCACTCCATTACTGTCAACATTAAAAGACAAAAAGGTCGTAAGTGCAGGACCAACCAGAAGAAAACGTCCAGTTTGGAAACCTCTCCAGTAAGGCATATAGTTGAGGTGACTTTTGATCTTCTCCAAAAAAGTAATGTGCTGCTACAGCGAGAGAGACTATTCCATCAGAATGCTTTTCTGGGACCTGAAAGTGAGAAAAGGGCAACACAGTCTTTATGATTGTTTTAAATGTAAGATAATCCAGGTATACTTTCCTACGGACTTGTTATCTATGCAACAAACTTCATCCTGCAGCTCTTTGTCCTGTATGTTAAAATACTTCCTATCTTCAAATGTATCAGTCTGATTACATGCTGAGTTGAAACTGACTTTAACTTGCAACTAGGTACTTGGATTGCAGTGCCTCTGACATGTTAAACAGATTGCACTTGCTCTAACTTCAATGTTTATCTCTGTCAGTTCTGCTGACAAATCAAGACATAGACTCCAACATAGCATTTATATTGATCCTTCTATTGTGAATCCTTAGGATGAAAATCCTTTTCTGCGTAGGTTTGTCACTATCAGTCTTGCAAAGCTTGTCACCCTGCAGGTTCCTGTCTGCCTTTATCAAGTACCCTCAGAGGATTATTTGGCAAAGCGTACAGATTGCCTGATCCAGGAAGGAACAAGCAACTTTATGAACTTCCAAAGGTTGTTGTCATATTTACTCAAAGAATAAGACACCCTGAAACCTATAATAAAAACATACAGATCTGCAAAAAGTTCTTCATTGGTAAGTTAACAGGGGCAGGGATCATAAATCCCACTGGAACAGCAATGCTGGAAGCCTTGCTTCCAACTGAAAATAACATGGAAGAAAATTTAGAAAACAAAGCTTTTACAACTCCTTTCAAGACAGGTAAGTTTCTCACCAAGGACTCCCTATACATGAAAAGGAAACTACTCACAACAGGAAAAAGAACTCTGAAATAGCAGTAATAAAGATAAAACTTTAGGAACTATGATGTTAAGATCTGAGAAATCCAAACTTACAACCTCAGACCCAGGAGACAAGGAAAATATTCTCCCTTTGGCTGTTTGGCAAGTTAGTGGACTAAGCATTAAAAATATATTTTGCTGATATATAAAGCTGAGGGACAAATTAAAAGAGGGATGCTAGAATTAGGATCTATCAAATAAAGCAAAGCTTAAGAAAGTTATTATGACATTTTTCACAAAAGAATGCAGAGATTGTGACAACAGGTCAGACCAAGGGATTGACGGGTTTCCAGCAGTGGCATACTCACCGTCAGTTCTACCCAGAAGTGCCATGGTGTAGCCTGCAGCCCGTGGGAGTAAAACACAAAGTAGTCTCCTCCTAAGCTAGCAACTGGTATACCATCCCCGAGAGACCAGGTGGACAGAGCTGACCCTTCATGTGGCCGAACATACAGAGACATGTGACTTGGACCTGCAGAGAAGGATACATGTACCCAGATGTATCAACAGGTGGAGGTAGAATAACCATCCATTTTCCTATACAGTACCATGTTACCTGCGTATTCTTATTTGTGTCTTCCAAAACATGATACCACTGTCTCCTCTACAGAAGCTTCAATCATTTCTAAGCAGTGAGATAAACAAGCTGATGATGTAGAAGTGGGACAGAGCTATACAATGGACTTTAAGAAAGGACTTGTTATAAAAAGATCAAGGCTTACTCAAAATAGACAAGGTTATCAGTCCCCCAAGTAACAACCACAACGCAACACCCACAGCTTCTACTGGGTTATGAAACTGAATTAATTCATGCTAATCTCACAAAGCTTGCTATCTTAGGAACTGCACTAGAACCTGCAGTACTGGAGTCAACACCTGATTTATTATGGGCATAAAAATAAACACAAATCACAAACCAGAAGCTTCAGTCACTCACCAGATACTTCAAAGCTTAACCTCACACTGTTCCAGGGCATCAGCTCCTTGGACAGAACTTTAAAGTGAATGGGGCTTCTTGGAAAAATTTCTGGAGCAGGCAGATACCAGTTTTTCCTGGGGAAAAGAGTTTTAACTTATTCTCAATGCAACACTCAGAGGTATTAAATATGAGAAGCAAGAAGAAGTTTTTGCATAGCTGACCGTGCTGTCACTAAATGAAATATTCAAAAGCTAGCGATTCTAGCACAAGGCAGGTAAAATTAGCAGCTTGTGGACAGACAAATATTTAAAGGGCGTATTAATAGAAAATTAGGCATCAGTGTGTTCATTCACTACCTTCATCTGCCTTAATTTAAAAACTAATAAAATAAGTACGAATATTTGCATCTACAAACTGCTGCACTTCTGCTCACAAGATTCTTGGGGCATGAGAAATCATCACAGCAACTAGATTTCTTCTGTGGAGATTAGCTACTCTAGACTTCCTCTGCTGTCAGTTGGGGCGAGACAGGTAAGAAGGGAAGAGACATACATACTCCAAATCTGAACTGCCCTTTAGAACACTCCCCTTCACCTTTTTCTCCACTGGTCCTAATACTGGTTTTCTACACATCAACTTCTACAGCTCCTGCAGCAGACACAGCAATCTCTTGCAGAGATTCTGGCAAAAGACACGGTGTCTGGACAAAAGTTCAAGTGTCTTCTGAAGTGGAAGGATTATTTACTTTTGGACCAAGATTAGCCTTACTTTTTCTTCCTTTACAAAAGCAAGACTGCATAAGTGACCAATGTGCTTTGGCATTAAGTGTGCAAGTGAAGCAGTGTTCACACCAACCGGAACATGAAATGCACTGGCAGAATCCAAGGAAGACCACAGAAAGGAGCCTGCTCCTCACATGGAGTTCTAATGGTATCGTTGATTTCAGGTACATGGGGAGTTATGTGAGATATTCCATTATAATCAAATCCATTAATCCATATACCAGAGTCACTTTTAACCACATTTCCATCTAGGTCATGAAATCTCCTGCTTGTGTGCTAGAAGGACAAAAAAAAAAAAAAATAGAAAAAAGACAGAAAGATGATGGAGCCTATGCAGTTCACACAAGTCAGAAGTGATTCTGAAATACCCTCCATGTCAATCCTTAAGGTCTACTGCATTCACAGTACGCACTGAACACACATCTGAGTACTTATGAATATATAGAGAGAATTACTCAGATAGAAGAAACACACCATAAAAACACCTACATTCAGAAGATGACTGTGCCTGTAGCTATTTGCTCATCTCCCATCACATTCACTTTTTAAGTTATTGGTTACTCAACTCTCTCACTTAAAACCCCCTAAAAAAACCCTACTCTTCTGACACAGACGAACTGAACACTGAGCCTGAAGTAAGGGAAACATTCAATTCTTTCAAGTCCAGAAATAATCATTAGAGCTTTTAAATCACACAAGAAAGGAAAGGTTACTCTTGGCAGGGGGGAAGGGGGTGGGCATGGTTCCGATAAGGTTTGAAAAAAAAAAAAAAACAACCAACAAACAACACATACACTTCTGCAACCAATAGAGGGCAATACAGTATGCAAGGTTTTTCTCACCTGGAGAAAGACTCGTTTAGGCTTTGGATTAGTCGCATCAGAACTGTAAGGAAAGAAGATTCCACTACCAACGAGAATCAGAGTGACTACAAACATAGTAGTTAAAGTTATTAGCGTCGCTTTTGTACTTTTGACAAGGTAAATGAAGTTAATCTAGAGAATAAAAAGACATCCCAGTTAAAAAACTGCAAGACTTAGAAATGAGACACTATTTGTATAACTCAAATCCAATTATGGAACTGAAAGTACATTAAAAAGAGATCATTGCAAGTACTACAGGACAGAAGACATTTCTTTGTAATCTTAGTATTTAAACACTAAAGGTATAAAGTGAGTACTTCTTGGAGCTTTCAAAAATTTTGTATTTTTTAAAACATCTGCCAACAAAAACCTACAACCTTTGTAGCAAGGGAGCAGAAAAGAAAAGCCTGAGAATTTTTTTTTTTTTTTAAAGTGTAGCATACGTATTGTTTAGCCACACACTATACTTCACCTAAAATGAATGCCTGTTCTAATTCCAGCATTAAATTGCATATTTTACACCAGTCTTTACATCATCATAGAACAGACGCATTTTTATAACCCCTGCTTCAACGACATTTCTTTGCCTAACGTAAAACATGGAATCTTCTACATATTCCTAGAATTTTCCTGTAATATTTAAGATATTGTCAAAATATAATTAACTTCAAGTATTAATTTAGAAAAACATTGATTTTTAAACTCTCTCTAGAGAAAGTTAAATGTTTTAAACATTTACAAACTCTACTTACAAAGTAGGATGACAGAATCATAGTGATGACCACAATAAATCCTGCCAACACCACATCTGGTAGAATTTCTGAGCCACTTCGTCCCATGATAGGAGTAAACATTTCAAATACAGTCCAACTAAGATACATCATATACAGATAGGGAACAAACATTCCCAGCATGTACATCATGACAAATTTCATTGTGGCACCTACAGGGGACAGAAAAAAAATTAAGACAAAAAAATCCGTAAAAGCTTAAAAGCTTACTGCTGCAAGGCCCAATACACAACACTCATCTTCACCCCTGATGTGGTTATGGAAAGGGCATCTCATTTTGCCTAGCGAGTGCCAGTATAACTCTTTCAAAAACACCACAAACCCATTCTTGTCTTACAAAAAAACCCAAAAAACTTTAAACAGGTGTTCTGTCCCAAACACTATTTAAATATCACAGTATTTTTAACAACTTTTACTGTCCATCAAAGTACCTGATCCTTATTAGTAACCCCACACGGAATTGTTCTTTTTAGCCCAAGACGCCAGATGTTCTTCAGCGTATTTTTTGATAGACCTTCTCCATACTTTCAAACTGTTTTCAGTTCAAGAACACTTTTTCTTGTGGCAAGAGTGTCATGTGTACTTTGACTCAACAAAATTCAAAGAGTGGGATTTCTTTTGTTTAAAGAATAGAATTTCGAGGAAAACACCCAGTATACAACAATAGAGACAGAGCTTTTGAAATACAACCTCTCCCCCTCAAAACTCATACCTTTTTGGCTGAATTCTTTATGGATCATCAGCTTAGCAAGTAAAGGAAATGCTACCCATAATGTACAAATGAATGCTGAACAAAGGCCCATCTGAGTAATCACAGCCAATGCTATAGACCAAATCATCAATGAGGCATCAAAAAAAATATCTCCCAGGTACTGCTCATTCACATTCTGTAACAAAAAAAGCAAAGACACTCATTACCGAGCATATTTCATGTCATTACTAAGCAGATTCCATGTATCTCATCTCATGAGAACACATAGAAAACCCCTTATTTCTTGTATATAATTGTTTTCCTTGGACAAAAAAATTCTGCAAGCATTATCTCACCATTCTCTTACCATTTAGAGTTATCCATGATAGTACCTTTTTTAAAAAAAATTTACATCTGCTCTGACATAGCTTGAAAGAGAGATTACAATGGCTGGGGCACAGGGAGGAAGAGAACGTACAGATGACAATACCAAGAAGATGGAAGGCTAATGTTTTAGGTACACAGGCAAACAGGGCCTTTTTATAAAAAACATTGGTATTTGTGAAGCATGTATTATGTTAAGTAGTTATGTACTACTTATGTGTGAAAAAATATCTATATCTCCTGAGCTTCATAGAATGGTGAGGGTTGGAAGGGACCTCTGGAGATCATCTACTCCAGCCCCCAGGCCAGAGCAGGGTCACCTACAACAGGTTGCACAGGACGGTGTCCAGGCAGGTTTTGAATGTCTCCAGCATGGGAGACTCCACAACCTCTCTGGGCAGCCTGTTCCAGTGCTCCACTACCCTCAAAGTTCCTCCTCATGTTAAGATGGAATTTTCTATGTTCAAGCTTGTGCCCATTACCTCTTGCCCTGTTGCTGGGCACCGCTGAAAAAAAGACTGGTCCCATCCACTTGGCACCCTCCTTTTAAGTATCTGTAAGCATTAGCAAGAACCCCCTTCAATCTTCTTTTCTCTAGACTAAAGAGACTCAAGTCCCTCAGCCTTTCCTCGTATGAGAGATGTTCCCATCCCCTAATCATCTTTGTAGCCCTTTGCTGGACCCTCTCCAGCAGATCCCTGTCTTTCTTGAACCGGGGATCCCAGAACTGGACACAGTACTCCAGATGTGGTGTCACCAGGGCAGAGTAGAGGGGGAAGTTCTAAACCTGTTTTTGAACAGCAGGTGTTAACACACTTCTTATACAAGCACTGTTATTTGTGCACAAATATTACACTGGTGCCTTTATATGTCTAGCCACAGCTGTCACTTCAGAAGTCTGGGTTTTTAAATATATTATTTGTTTTGAAGAAAACACATGTATAGGTCAGATAATACCAGATATGTTTTCAAAAAGAAGGAAATTTAACCATCAAAAATGTGGCTGGGTTTTGTGTGTTTTTTTTTTTTTTTCCTTAAGTTACATGGTCAATGCTCCAGAGTTTGTACTGAAAGACTCTTAGTTGCAAATCCTGTATTGTAGCAAGAAGGACTGCTTGCGTGAACAACGGCTATCGGAAAGCACCTAGTTCAGTTTTGGGCTAAGAAAAAAAAAGAAACAAAAAAGGAGAAACAGATGAGTTGCCAAACCTATTTCAAAACAGAAAGCTTATTAATTCGTAAGTTCTTGAGCCACTAACAGAAAACACCCAGGCATTGCCTGTGATAGCCAAGTAAGAGACTAGCTTCCAAAATCTTTATGCAACTCTAAATACAATGTAAATTACAGAGGCAGCATAAAATGTATGGTATACTGCAAGCTCCAGCATGCAAGAAAACTAAGAGACTCATGATATCAAGTTGGTTGATCTGCTGATCAGACAATCAGTAGGCAAGAAGTCGATCCAGAGCCTGGAACAGCTGAACAGTCAGTGAAAGTATGCTCTCCCATCAGCTTGTCCGAAAGACTAGAAAATAGCAGCATCGCATCTATTTAATAAATGGCTCATCTTTTCCAGAAAAGGACACCACCACATACATTCAATAACATATATATACTAGTTAATGCTCCCTCTCCCCAAACAATTAAAAAACTCACTTCCAGATAAAGACACAATGGATTCACCCAGAACTTTCCATACAATCAAGTTTCAGTAAGTTCTTAAACTTCTTCAAATAGTTGGATGAATCTGGATTTGGTTGACAACTTAGGTTTCCTAAATTCGCTTACCCAAAGCTTGTACAAACAGGCAAGATGATAAGTAACAGTAAGCTAAATCACTAAATATTACTGTGCCTAAAACCTAAACCTAACAGGCTCACGTAGTCGACTTCTACCGTGGAAGAGCATCATCTGTCAGATACCTCAAGGCACCACCTCAAGGCCCTATTTGTTTTTAATGCAAAGCCATTAAACTATCATCTAAACATATGGGATTGTTATAAGCTGTAATTATGACATTATTATGCAAGTCAAATCGTGTTGGTTAGTCCACAAAAAAGAATTCTAAGCAAAAAAGGTAGATAAACAGTAATCATGGCCAATGACAGCAATGGAAAGGTAACACACACCAAATCCTCACCAAGCCTTGCAGAGGCCTAAATAACCTTTACCCATTGCAGAAAAGAACATGGACTATCAAGAGCCCTGTTCCATCTCTAGGTGTGGTCAAAACAACTAACAATCAGAATAATCATAGAGGGAAGGGTGACTACTCAATTTTTTACAACACCTTCATTTAGAAAGCTCTGTACAGCACAGATTACTATATTAGAAGAGGGCATGACAGAACTAGAAATTCTGATAGATGCAAGAAAAAAAACCTCCCATATGAACCATCTGAAAAAAAAAAGTTGCATCATTGGCTTAGAAGGTTATGAATACAAATGGTATCACCAAAACAATATGCATAATAAAAGGAATAAAACAGAGAGAACTGGAATTCCAAGTTTCGTAACAAAATGTAAATGATAAATTAGATTAAATAAGGAATGAAAATATTGAAAGATATATAAGGAGGTACCGTACCAAAACAAATTATTAAATTTAGAGAACCTGTCATACAAGTACCTTCAGAGGCAAGATCTGGTAGGATTCAAAGAACATTTGAGTATATGTATAGATTCTGTAATTATCAAGAACATGAAAGGTATCAAAAAACCTAAATTCTCCAGCTGTTGCTCTGATATCTTATCGCTGAAGTGATGGCAAGAAGGGAAGGTGCAGACAGGAAAAGAAACAGTACTTTATAATGTATTCTACTAGACTTTTGCCTTTTTTCTGAAGCAGCTCCAAAAGGTCATTAGAAAGCCTTTAATCACAAAGCTCTTAACTCTCTGATTTAGTACAGCAAACCCTATGCTTAGATGAAGTGATTTTTACAGCAACATTTTAAAAACCTCTGTCTAATACAGAAAACTTTGCATCTTTTTCATTAACTCAAAAATTAAACCTGCCACAGATTAAACACTACGTTACCCTTCAACAGTAGCAACAAAGTCAAGCTTACCTTGTAGAAGAACTTCTTGACTAGTGTATGCACAAGAATGAGCGTAGCTGCAGCTGCAGTGCCATACAGAAACACAGAAACATAGAAATGGGTGTACCAAGAAAGAGACCGTCCAATGACGGAGACAAACACTGCCACTATAAGGACTGTCACCATTGAACAGACCCAACTTAACAGTGTTAAGCCAAATGCAGTAAGGAATTTCTTCAGGTTATGAACAGCTGTGAAGAAGAAAAAAGAAGTTTCATTCAACAGTCACGTATTCTACTGCAGACTATCAAGATTGTAATTTCCCCACAATACAATTGCTTTAACAACCAAAATAAAGTGGCATGAGGAGTCCACTCTGAAGATTTCTTAACAGCATGGTCTAAATCACTAAGCCTATTTCTTTGCAAGCCCTTTTGCAGTCTTCCCCACTGCAAGATTTATTCCCAGAGTATTAGCGTGTTTTGCAGATTACGATGTTCCCAACAGTACAAATTTCTCTAGGGAACCAGTGCAGATGGTCTACCATCTGTAAAGTCTCAAAACAAAAAAAAAAGGCAAACAAAAAAAAACCCACAAAACAAAATTGGAGTTGCTTTTCTTATAACTTTTTCTTACTCCAAAAGCGTTTGCTGGATTTGGGAGTGGTGGTAGTGGTGTTTGTTTTCGTTTTTTTTTCCCCAAACAGGTATGTTCCTACACATATCTGGAAAGGTCTAACTAGAAGATTGAAGTTGGTTTACACCCTTTATTAAGCTTTGTTATCTTTTTCTTCCTCATTTGTTGTTTTCTTATTTGCTTCTGTCTATAGACAGGTGTTACAGAAACATGATTCTGAAGCCCTGTCTTTGCTACCAGAACAAAGAATTTATATAGACACTAAGCAATTTTATTTTTTTTTAATTTTCAAATCTTTAAGAGACTTAATTTTAATCTTCATGAAGGGATAAGAGACATAATTGTGGTTCATAAATGCTAGCCATCTAGGCTTATCATAGCCTTTCTTCATCGTACTTATTCACAGTTGAGAGATTTAAACACAAAACAACGCCTATGGCATGCTGCACACCTAAAATTTATTTCTGAAGTTTATCTAAAAAGATGACTTAATCACCTGAACAGTTCTTCATCTACTAATTGATGACTTAATCACCTGAACACTTCTTCATCTACTAATTGCTATTCCCTAAAGAGTAGTGTGATTGATTTTTTTGAGAACTAGACTTACCTCGGGTTTTGGGCTGGAATACTTTCTTACTTAAGTAAAGAAAGGCGATTGCTGCTGTAATATAGTTCATGATGGTGCCAACACGGGCAGGATAAGCCAGGACAAATAAACCAAGTACATCAAAGAACACAACATTTCCATGTCGATACTCAAAAGATTTAGCCAACTTATCTGATGTTGCTAGGTATTTTAGGACAGCCAGAATATTGTCACCTATTAAAAAAAGCAGATACACAACATAGCTACATCAGGGCTGATGAATCAGTATACAGCATGCTTTCAAATATAAGCATTCTTAAAAATGAAACTGTATTGAAATACCCTCAAAGACGTGAATCTACAACTGATTATTCTGAAGTGTGTATTCAATGGTACACAGAGCAAAGTGTTTTCATCAGTTAATCTAGACAGCTGTCACTAAAATAAGTACACTTGGGAAGCATCATGTATTTAAACACTGTTGCAATGAAGGGAGTAGTCAAGCCTTCAGCCCATAAGCCCTTCTTTGGGTTTGATATTAAAGCACTGGACTTCTAGGCTAACCCATAGAAATGTTCATAATTTCCTAATCTTCCTCCTCTTCTCCTTGCCAGTAGTAACCCCTC
>NW_009649706.1:328909-336870 GCF_000708025.1 Charadrius vociferus
TTTCCCTAGATGACTGTAAGTAGGGGACAAGGAGGCCATTTTCCTTTGTAGCCTTTCCCACAGTACAGCCAAAACACATGTAATCTAGTGAGAACAATTGTTCTCAACTTCCATTTTGCTTTTACTTGACCTGTAAAAGTGCTTACTGGCTGAAAAGTTTGTCTTTATATTTTTTTTAGCTGTGATACATTTAGCAAGAGATGCTCTAGGTAACCACCATGACCAGTAAAATCATCTTTCCAACATAATTTAGAAGTGTGACATTCTGTCTTGCAACTCCATTGGTGTAAAAGTGTTTCAAACTCTTATTTGTGCTGGTCATCTAAGTTGGCTTCTGTATGAACTTGAAGAGGGAAATGATCAAAATCCTGGAGGCATTTAGGACTATGACAGTTTTTCCTGGGAAACTAAAGGTCTTACTGTAATTTGCGTTACTGCAGCCTGTCAAATAGCCTGCTATGGGCACAAACTGTTAGTAGCAAATAAATCCTGTTTATCCAGTCTGCACGCTACCACATAAGTTTAAGTGAGATCCATTCTAAAAGAAAATCCTTTGTTGGCAGCTCAGTCTTTATGCCACCAATTTAACCATAAGCTTCTCATTATGAACATTAATAAGTACGGGGACTTACTGAGAGAAAAGGAACGCAGAATGCTGAACGATCAGGTATAAATGGCTAGATTATAACCTTAATTAGATTCCACAGTTACTTCCAAATCAACATCACTGGATACTCACAAAGCTTATCTTCCCAAGTCGACCAAACATATTTTGTTTGTATTTTAAAGACATGCATTCAGTTAATTCTTTGTTCTTTAGAACATGTCTACCATGTTCTAAATTTGTAATTAAAATTATGAATTTCTTATGATGGTAGTCTTAACAGCAAAATGAAAAAGCAGCTACAACACTACTCGTTATTAAATTACCGAATTCTTGAAACACCAACCTGCTCTCTGAATGGAATCTGTTAAAATTCTGTCTGATGTGTCATATTCCGTATGATAAATGTAGCCATTTTCAATAAAAGCCAAATCTATTCCTACAGAGAGAGAAAAAGCATGTTTGAAATCATGTAAACTTAAAACCACAAAACAAATAAGTGAAAGCCTCTGATATATTTCACACAAAACTTTGCTCTACTTTGTAGCCCACTCACTATCCATAAATATGAACAAAATAGTTTGCGTTGTAGAAGGAAGACTAACTGAGATTCCATGTGTATTTAAAAAAAGAACACTTAAAACATTTCAAAATATCTGTCTTTTCTAGTGTATTGATTTGCATCACATCTGTACAAACTGATCTCTACTGGAGAAACACATGAAAGTTCTTAATCATCTCATCTTCAGAAAAGATGTACGAGGTGGTTTCCAAACATTTTACTAGTAAAAACATCAACAGAGATCCATGCTGAAAAGTAATAAAAAGCAGCACTGTGAAACTACAGAAACTCCTCAAAATACCAGGTGTGTTCTTTTTACTTCTAATTTGTAAACAGCTTTTCCAATAGTCAATCTGAAAACTCTTAAACTCTTAATATAAAGGTCAAAATAATTTGTAAAAATAAACAAAATATATTTTTAAAAAAGGTTTTCTGCAAAATTAATTGCACATTCAATGTATGCCAAACACACACTGCCTCAGCTGCACAAGCACAAAGCTGCTGTCTGTAATCTGAATCCTCACAATTTTGCAGAGGGTTCACAAATCAGACCTCAATTCTATCAGCAGACAATGAGGAACAAACTAGTTCTTTAAATCAATTACTTCATTTCTATTTGTTTAGAAAAAACAGAGGTCAATGAGAATTTATTTACCATTTATCACCCAGGTATGATTCTGAACAAATAAAGAACTCGTTGTGCAAAATCAGCTACTTTATTTTCAGGCCAGAAGCGTACTTTGGAACAGTTCAGAATATGACAACACGTTTTGTTCTAAGAATCAATTCAGAAATATTGCTTTTCTTGAAAATGACTCCAATGACAACCTGTGCCAGACAGCAAGGATTTTACAGAGGTTTAGATTCCTTTGAGTTGTGTTTGCATTGCGTGTTTCACATGTCTTCCCACTGGTCATTCTCTGCAGAATGGACAGCAAACTGTACACAGATTAGCAAAACAAAAAATCTGCTGCCCTGTGCTTGATTATGAAAAAAAAAAATAATGAAAATGCATTAATTACTAAGTCGCTGTCTTAAAAAAAGATTATTTTGGTTTATCCATTAGGTACAGACATTTAATCCCTGCAACCAGGTTATTAGCATCATTACCAAAATGTTTCAAATCAGAATTATTTAATTCCTGGAGTGTTTTCCTCATTTTCAGGAAGCTTTACCATGCAGTCTCTTCTGCTGGAAAACAGCAGTCTCCAAAAAACATCCATAACAACCTACCCGACAAACCAAATCTAAAGACTCTTGCCTTCAAAAAAAAAAAGCAGGACAATTTGCTCCCAAACTGAAAGACAAACCAAATTTGAGGACCTTCACAGAGTGAACTGCAGAACATTCTCCGCTTTATAAACTTAAGATAAATTATTGCATAATGTGCATTGACATCTCTTCTGGTAACATACCTGGAACATTGCCAAAGTCCCTGTAGATACGGAAGTCTGTATCTGCTGGGATAATACCACTCTGAAATATTTCCTGTGCCACCACAGACGCAAAGGGATGTTTGGCTGCAACTACATACGCTTGTACCAACCAAGGATTCTCAGGTCCTAACAAAATATGAGCAGAAAGTTCACAACAAACACTTTTTGAACTTCAGTTAGGATATGCATCTTTATCATAACAAATAAATAATGCAAAGGAACTCACTAGAGTTTTAATGCTGTTGCCCCACAAGCTATATACTAAGTGCATTTGTGTTGGCTGAATGACTCACACTTCAGAAAAAGAATTAGTTATGCTTGTGGAAAAAAAAAACAAAAAAAAAACCACCACCAAGCAACACATGACTTGAGTGTTCAGTGGGAGAGCAGATAAGCCATCTCCCCAAAAAGACCCATCAGTACTGAAGAAGTCACAACCTTCAGCATGGTTTCCAATTTATCATTTATGTATCACACCTCAAAATTGTTGTTTAGATAAAAGTCTCTCCTTAGTGGAGAGACTCCTCTCTCCTAAGCGTTCAATGCAAGTAAGCAACTAAGCAGGTCCAGGAGTATAAAGAAATCTGCAGTCCGACTAGGATGGAGCAGAAGTTTAACTGTAGTCTACAACACAGAAGTTTTGCTGCTTCCTGAGCAGCAGATGGAGTTCTAATGCCAACATGTCCCTGCAAAGATTTTGAACTGCTGTGAAAATTAAATAAAGCATATGAGTATGCAAGATATATGAGATATCCAAATCTGTTTTTCTCCTTATTACCTTGATGTAAAAGGGAAATATAACTTCTGTGATTCAGTTCTATACAGGCTTCCCACCTATGAGGCAGATTCTGTGGCAGCGCTTTAGCCTACATGTTTCTAAAGATAAAGAGCAACTTACGTGCTGCACAGGGTTGGGAAAGAGGCACAGAGGTTCTCCTGACTTTTGCTTAGGAGTCAGTTTCAATACTCCTTCAAGTCTAAATTGTTTATTATCAAATTATCCTAGAGTAGAAACTGGACACAATGCAAGCTCATACCTGTTTGAAAAACAAGTTCTTTTCCTCCTACACCTGCTGCCTCCAGGTTAATAAAAGCTCTAATTGACTTGGCCCACTCATGTTGTGTAATGAAGCCGTGACTAGCCTTGATGGGAAAACAACGAGAAAAAAAAATAGGTCAAATATCTTCCAGTCCAGCCTAAATGTTATTTTCCATCATGTATGATCATAACTCAAGATTGGAGAAGGCAGCCAGATCACTTACAACACAAACAAATGCAGAAAATGCAAGTCTTCTAATTAAATTAATATGGACAATATTCTTAATCTAAGTATATTTTTCCCTTCGAAATCAAATACATTTTCCTCAGAATGTTAAGACTGACATTTCACTAATATTTCAACAGATGAAATACAAGCCGTATCTGCAGTTATGCTTTCCTTTGTCAGTCTTAATACAGAGCTTTGATGTATATTTTATAATTCTGGCTCATTCTCACCTGCAAAATATTTTCTTCTGCACCATTAAATAAGAATATCACAGCATGCTGCAGGGGCTCTGATGATTTTGAAAGTGTGCTAAGTATTTCAAGCATCACTGCGCAGCTAACAGCATCATCACTGGCACCTTAAAATAATCAGCAGAATAGTACGGCTTACAACAAACGCACAGAATTGCAACAAAGACCAGAGAATAAAGAAGCCTATGCTACCTCAGTCAACAAGGAAACACCAGAATTCACACCTTTAAAATATTCTTAAAATTAAAGTATACATTATAATACAGTATTTTCATGATCAGGTGCTTTCCACCATCCTTCCACCATTCTTATTTGCAGAAAACACGTTTTGCTCTGAGCTCAGCAGTCTGTTGTCTTTGAGTTCCTCACCCAACACTATTCTAGACTTAGTCTCACTTCTCCACACCTCCTCCCATGCCCTGCCAGCTTTTTCATCTTGATTAAACATCCATCTTTTAGCCAAGGTCTCCCATTGCCCCATTTCCCTCAGTTCGGTGCAAGCTGTAGCATCTCCCTACTCTAATCAATAAAATTTGGGAACAAACAGAGAAATTTAACCTCATCCCTTCAGGCCTGGGTTGCATATATGATGTCAACGCACATTGAGATGACAATGGCAGTGTGGTCAGGTCTCAGTATGCTATTAGGGCAGACTCATTAGCTGCTAAAAGTTTTTAATTTACACATCGAAAAAGCAGCTTTTCTAAAGCTTGTAATTTGGCAAAATTTAGACATACCTGCCCCACCCATGAAAAGAGCACAGTCCTGAGACAAACACAAATCTCAGTCTAAATTTTAAGCTTAGCTTAGTCTATGGAAGTACTTTAGAACCATAGAGTAGTCTGGGTTGGCATGGACATTTAAAGGTCATCTAGTCCAACTTCCCCTGCAATGAGAATAAATAAATAAAAAAAAAAATCCCAAAATCTTTCCAGTACACTCTTCTGTAACCTATTTCTCAGAAATTAATGCCTTGTTCTGCTAAAAGCTTTCCAAAAAGCCCCCCCAAACTATTTGATTTAAAGCCCTGATTATATTGATACCCAAATTTATCAGTAGCCTACTCTTAGCCACACTGCGTTCTTTTATCTAACTTATGCTGTGCTGAAAAGTAATGAGTGATTACAGTTTTCAGCAAGATTAATCACTTCTCTGCCTTGCTCTGAAGCTAAGAAAACCAGAAGTTACTGGTTTCAACAGACATAGATTTACATGTTATTAAAGCAGCCATGTAGCTATAGACAATGACACAAGCTCACAAAGAAAGTATCATCCTCAAATACTTCATACACAGCAAAACTGACCAGAGGTTAACAGTTTTTTTGGCAAATATCAGTAACCTAAGAAAACCATGTTATCAGGTCCCTGTGATAATTTCAAGGATGTTTCTGCCTTCAAGTTTATTAGAAAAGAATCAAATAGGCCACATAAACGGAACATTAGTACCATCAGAACAAGAGACATGTTTTAGGAGTTTACAGCTGATGTTTCTCTTTCATAAGGAACTCAGGCTTTCTTGAACTGAAGTTCTAATGGTTTAGTCATCTTTTACGCATAAGCATCAACAGCAGAATATGTTTTATTATCTGATTTTCAAATATATTAACTCATTGATCACAGAGTCCTGCTGCTTATGGTTAAATAACACCTTCTTGGTAATGAAAAAAAAGCTGTAAGCAAGCAACTTGCAGAAATACAGGAGAATAGAAAACAAAAAGTTTGTGCTTAGGTTATGTGCAAGTTTCACACTAAGAAAAGGAAAAAGCAGCTCCTCACTCTTGTGGCAAAGGGCTAGGCTACTTTGTGATTAAGGGCAAGCATACAGGCTGATTTCTAGCTCCTCCACAGATTTCTTTACAACCCCATACAAATCACTAATATTTTTTGGCACCTCTGTGCAAGGTTGGTGAAATATTATGAGTAACTGTAAAGAAAGCATTTGATGCAGACATAATCTTGCATTACAACCCAGAGAAGGGGACACACAATTTACATAGGGAATCAATTTAAAGACAGTTTTCAATAATCACTGTATTATGCTTGTGAAGTATTCTTTCTATGTCTAGGCAGCCGTATTTAGACTATAGATACAGTAATTAGCACTTCTGCAGTTGCTAAATCACAAAGCACATATAATAATCATGCACTTAGGCTTAATTTTGGAAACTCATCTTGCCTAAATACGACTGAGGAGAAAAAGAAGCTCTGTATACTATTTGATGAAAGAAAAAAGGCACAAAGAGTACAGCAAGTGCTTTGTTTCTCTAGCCAATTTTCAATAATGAAGACTATTTGCACATGCTAAAGAACAGAAGGCTTACCCCCCAAAAATAAGGTATTGTGTGGGGTGTAAATGAAGAAACTTCACTAGAAGCCGTGCTGTTGGTGACTGAAATCTGTAAGTACTTTTCAACTGCAGGAACAGACACACACCTGTGGCTGAGTGTTACAACAAATACTTTTGTGCAGTTTTCAGTTCCCTACCTTCCTGGCACTGTTAAAACCATGTATTTAAGAAAGCTGTTTACACCCTTGCTGCAATAATTATTTAACATGATTATATTTATAAAAATGCAGAAGGACAAGAATAAGAGAGTATGCAACAGTGACAGTGAAAGTAGCAATGAGAGAGATGTACACGCTACCAAGGCAACAGTACCTTAATCTTTTATTGCTACAGTCTTTTGAGACAGAAGCTTTGAATGCTGAAAGGGGGAAAAAAAAAAAAAAAAAGAAAGAGGCATAGCTTAAGGATATTACACTAAAAATTTGAGATAAAGTACGACACCAACAAAGGGAGGGGAAAACACAGACTGGTTAGTGGGGGTGCAAACAGTCTCTGGCACAAAGCATCCTGTGAAAGGAAAGTACAGAAGTATGGAAAGACCTGAACAACAGGACGAAGCAGCACATGAACCACATGCATAAGCAGCAAATTACAAGACAGGCAGATATAACCCCACTTTCTAGAAATCTAAATATAGTATCCATAAGTTGCTGCCTACAAGAAAGTGAGAGTGAAATCCTGACTTTAATAGGACCAACCTGTCACACTAAATACTGAATCTCACTGAAGTCAAGCAGACTAGTTGACACATGCAGCATTCTAGCATGTGGCTATAAGGCTACTTGATATGAGAAGACAGCGAGCCAAGCTTTATGGCTCATATAATATATAGAAACGCAGAATGAACATGTGGACCTACCCGGGGTATTTGGTACGGAATCAAAGTGACAATTGGACAACACTGCATGCTCAGCTCCATTTCGGGGTTCCAGCTTCACTACGACATTGGTTATGTTTGCATAGTAACTAGTAAAGCCTCCTAAAAAGTCAATGCTGAAGGAGCCTGTAGGCCTCTGTATGTCTACAGATAACTTGTGAGCATCTGTGCTTTCTCTTTCTATTGCCCTAATTTGTTCTAAGAGGTAGTTAACTGCAAGAACTTCATTTTCTGGACTTCCAACTGTTCTGGGCCCAATTGCTGTTATGTTGTCAAGATATCCCCTGCAAGAGATAAATTACACATTCAGCATCAACATGTTCAACATTTAGTGCGTAACTTACCTACAACTATAACCATTTGTACGTTGTCCTATTTCAAAACTCACAATAAGTGGGAGAGACTAGAGCCAATTAGACAGTAACAGCAGTCAAGATGCCAAAGATCATTATGGTAATGGGCATAAAGTGCTGATCTTTACTCAGGGCTCCTCATCCTGTCTATCACAATATTAGACCAAACTACTGCTTTTCTGGTTTGAACATATCAATCCAAGGAGAAACAAAAGGGTGAACGGAGAAGCTAAAGATTTTACCTTTAGCAAGGTCCTTCACAT
>NW_009649706.1:338170-342086 GCF_000708025.1 Charadrius vociferus
ATTCATACCAGAACACAAGGGGAAGTTTCCAGAAGTAACCGTGGTGTCAGTGGGACGGCAGTAGAGAGTGCCACAGGCCACCGCACCAGAGAGAAGGGGGGGTGAAGCCTCACAGACATGAAGTCACAGTGCTCGGCATTGCTGGGCTTTTTTTCCCCCACTGTATTATATTTTTGGCATTTTGTAGCTGAGGCACTGCCCTGCCTGGAGCTCAGGTAGCCCAGGGTGAAGTGCAGTAACTCTTGGCAGTGCTAGTGAATAGCAGCTTCCAGTGAAGTTATGCCACGGAGAACACCCATGAGGATGAGGGCCCGAGCTGAGACACGGACCATCGCTCCAGCAGCATTCCACTTGCTTCTCTCTGAGGGAGCACGCTTCTGCCTGCTTTCGCGGTGCCTTTGAGTGATGGGACAGAGCTGTGCAATGATCATTTTTCCTGTTTTTATCATACTGCTTTGCAATGTACCTGGCCACTGCTAAAGATATCCGAAAAGATAATTGTCTTTTGTGCTCTGTAACGTAATCTAGAAACAAAATATGTAATGACATGATCCAGATAAATGGCACTTTCAGTATATTCAGTGATGCAGATAAACACTGAACGTTGCTGCTTTCTACCCTGCCTCTGTGTTGCCACATGGAAGCTTTCTAACAGGAGCTGCGGTACCCTTTGGAATGAAAAAGTCCATAGGAGTGGTGCAGTAAAATGTGGTGACTGCACAACTCAGGCGCTTTAGTAAGTTTCCGTATTCTGGCTTAGTGCGTTTTCTCATTTGCTTCACTGCACTCTCAGTACAGACAATTTCTTACAGTTTATGACTTACAACTCCAGATTATGCTGCTATGTTTGAGACCCAGTAACACAGTTCTAGGCTGAGAGGTTTGCTTTGTTTTTTTTTTGTTCAATTTTTCTTCCTGCCTTTGTTTCACTTACCTCGCTCTTCACAAGGAGACAAACATACCCCCAGATTTTGTTCTCAAAGGTGAATTTTACATTAGAAACAGCTCTACTATGAAAAATTCCAATTTAAATGTTTTCTTAAAAATGCAAGTGCATAATTTGCCTAGTGAATTGCATGCAACACAAATAACCAAAGCTAGTTAAATATAAGCCCCAAAAAATGTGATGGAATGGAAGCTGCCCTTTGAAAATGTCATATTAATAATCTGTATGATAGTAAGGTAGTATGACTAGTATACATGGGAAATGTATGTTAGAAAATGTGGTTTTTAAGATGTGGCCAGATTACTCAGTGTAGATTTGCATTTCTCCTTTGAAATTCCTAAGTAGGTCTTAAAGTCATATAGAGAAGTCAAACAAGAAATCAAGTATTGACTTTCATCCTTTATTTCTATTTCATGTATAATACCATCACTGCTAAAGTACTGAGGACCACCACTGCGGAAAAACTCACTTAAGTAGCTTTATGCAGGGGCAGTTCCCTTCCAGCAACGCATTTTGCTGCATTTCAATTCGACTGTGTCAGAACAGGCCCTACTTTATTGATCTGGAGAAAATAGGTGCTACACATCATCCATGTATTTTGGCTCTATGCTTACTTGAGGATTAGAACTGTAAAAGAATTTCATCTTTTTCTTGATGGTCTTTTTCCTTTCATTGTTTGAGCAATATTCGAACATTTAAAACCCCTCAGTTAAGAAAAAGACCTGACCATACTGATTTTGGTAATGGTCAAACTCTGCAGGTCAAAACGATGTTTAATATTCTGTCAATTCAAAATTCAGAAGTAATTTTCTGCTTTAGATCAGAAAGTCTTCTGATGTTTGGAATACCGACAGCCCTTTTATCATCTGTTTTGAGCACAGCATTTGGGAGGGTACCGGGCAATGTGAATTAAGCTGGAAGTATAGTGCATACAGGTTTTGACATGACTGGAATGTCAGGGTCAAATACATCAACAAATACAGTGCCCTTTTATTGCTCTGTTAGTCTGGAATGACCAATTTAGGATAATTGGATCTAATTTCCAAACAAATGATTCAGCATAGATTTAGTTTGACTTTATGTCAAGAAGGGTGATGCTTAACCTAGTATCTTGCTATCCACACTGCTTCATTTTGTCAGCTCATGACAGAGGGAAATCCCTTGTTCACTGAGCATGAATTATACTTGTAAACTATGTTTTAAGCAGAAAAGGTGAAAATCTAGTCCCTCATCCACAGGAACTATGGGTTTTGGAACAGGAACTTTGTTTTCAAAGTTAGTAGCAAAACTAAGTGAAATGATAGCAGGATAGCATTCATGCTTAACAAATAAATACTAATATGAACCTTTTATAGGTTAAGGCCACCATCAGCTATTTATCGTCATAGAATCATCATAGCATGGTTTAGGTTGGAAGTGACCTTAAAGATCATGTAGTTCCACCCCTCTGCCACGGGCAGGGACACCTTCCATTAGACCAGGTTGCTCAAAGCCCCACCCAACCTGGCCTTGAACACTTCCAGGGATGTAGGCCTCCACAGCTTCCCTGGGCAACCTGTTCCAGTGCCTCACCACCCTCAGAGTGAATTTCTTTTTCCTAATATCTATTCTAAATCTACCCTCTTCCAGTTTGAAGCCATTACCCCTTGTCTTACCACTACATGCCCTTGTAAGAAGTCCCTCTCCAGCCTTCTTGTAGGCCCCCTTCAGATACTGGAAGGATGCTATAAGGCCTCCCTGGAGTCTTGTCTTCTCTTCTCCAGAACGAACAACCCCAACTCTCTCAGCCTGTCTTCATAGGAGAGGTGCTCCAGCCCTCTGATCATCTTCATGCCCCTCCTCTGAACCCACTCCAACAGGTCGATGTCCTTCTTACGCTGGGGGCCTCCAGAGATGGATGCAATATTCTGGGTGGGGTCTCACCAGAGCAGAGCAGAGGGGCAGAATCACCTCCCTTGACCTGCTGGCCATGCTTCTTTTGACGCAGCCCAGGATACGGTTGGCCGCTTTGGCTGCAAGCACACATTGCCGGCTCATGTTGATTTTCTCATCAACCAATACCTCCAAGTCCTTCTCCTCAGGGCTGTTCTCAATCCATTCTCCACCCAGCCTGT
Organism: Charadrius vociferus; assembly: GCF_000708025.1. Classification (NCBI taxonomy): domain Eukaryota; kingdom Metazoa; phylum Chordata; class Aves; order Charadriiformes; family Charadriidae; genus Charadrius; species Charadrius vociferus. The sequence goes on from NW_009649706.1 coordinate 341,231, forward strand.
ATTTGTGCATGGGATTGCCCCAGCCCACGTGCAGGACTTTGCATTTGGCCTTGTTGAACTTCATGAGGTTTGCACAGCCTCTCCAGCCTGTCCGGTGCCCTCTGGATGGCATCCCTTTCCTCCAGCGTGTTGACTGCTCCACACAGCTTGGTGTCATCAGCAAACTTGCTGAGGATGTGCTCGATCCCAACATCCATGTCACCAGCAAAGACGTTAAACAGCAACAGTCCCAGTACCAACCCCTGAGGAACACCACTTGTCACTGCTTGCCACTTGGACATGGAGCCGTTGACTGTAATTCTTTGAGTGTGACTGTCTGGCCAGTTCCTTATCCACCGAGTGGTCCACTGGTCAAATCCGTGGACCATTTCCATTTCAGAGACCATGATGTCATGTGGAACAGTGTCAAATGCTTTGCACAAGTCCGGGTAGATGATATCTGTTGCTCTCCCCTTACTCAGCAACACTGTAACACTGTTATAGAAGGCCACCAAATTTGTCAAGCATTTAGGGTAAAAGAACTAGAATGCTGTCTTCAGAAAAGCATTTTGTTTTGGTTAAAAATAAACAATGATGAAGCATCCATCAAATAATCGGTAAATTGTTCCCAGAGTCATCTTTCTCATTCAAATGTGACTAATTTGTGGTACTCATTTCTTAGCTTCAGTTTTGTATCCATTGGATCCTCTTGTGTCATTGACTGATAAATTGAAAATCTCTTTGTTACAAGAATTCTGGTCCACTGTAGTTATTAATAGATAATGATCAAGACTACTCTTACATTCATCTTCAAGCTTGAGCTTTATAAGCAGTTACTTTTCCAGTCCTTTCATCCTCCTCCTATCTGTGCTTTTGT
>NW_009649706.1:342111-354594 GCF_000708025.1 Charadrius vociferus
GCTGAACCAAAAGGAGAAGTAGTATTCCAGTGCCTACGCCAGTGCCAAATACAAAGGTAAAATAATCACTACCCTGCAGGGAGGCAGAACTGTTTGTTTGCTTTAACATAAGCATTCTGCCACAGTTTTGAAGTGTCAGTTCTGTCCAGCTGTCTTGGGAATCTGTTTCTGTCACTGCAGCACGTTCCAGCCATCCACTCGGTGTCCCATAGGTTCTCTGGCAGGCAGAATCTTCTGTACCAACTTTCAGTGAACTTGGAAGTCAGCAAGAACCAGGAAACCGTGTGAGAAGGAGAAACCAGATTTTACATCCTGAGTTTCCAGGGCCTATTGTGTCAGCCTTTCCTAGTGACACATGTGGGTTTGGAAAAAACTTGCTTCCCTGCAGTGAAGTGAGTGTTGGACCATTGAGCATCTGAGCCCTCCTGCTAAATCAAACTGGGTAAGAAATGCAAGTGAGTGCAGAGAGACTTGAGGTCTTGAAAGAAAAAAGAGGTTAATCTTACTGTGATTAGGGAAGGAGAATCAGGGAGGTTAGCCCTCCTGAGTTAGATCTTCACTCCTCCCTCAGGCATCAGATCATATACCCATCAGTCACCTCTCTCCTATAGTCACAGTATTGTAACTGGAAATTCATACTGAATCAATTTTCTACCCTGTCTTCAAGGGGTATTTTTGGTCATTACTACACTCAGTCCAGTCCCCGTCCCCTAACTATGTCCTGCCTATGATTCTGTATACTGCAAGCTTAAAAATGTTTGCCTTGCAAACTGTCTAAGCATTCACTATTGCTCTGAATCAACAGGTGTTCTTCTTCATCATCTTTAGCTATCCTACTCTTAAAAATGAAACCAGGAAGAATACTGTATCAGTGCCAGAATCCACCCTTGTGAAAATGCAGAGCAGTATTGCGTAGCCTGTATTCAGTTCAGATATAAGCAGCTGTTCACTTTGAGAACTCTTCTATGCAGTTACACTTCATGCTGTCAAGGAAGTTTGCATTTCTTCTTTGCGGTCTTTATTCCCTCACTTTATCACATAACTCCACAGTACAGCATCTAGGCATGGATGGCATTGCGTATGGTAGTCTAGTTTAAGAAAATGGCACAGGGAGTCTAATGAGCCTTGATGTCTGTGCTGTTAGCTGAATCCTTGTAAAAATCTTTCCCATACATCAACCAGAGGACATCTAGAGCTCATTTAGCCAAACATGTCCATTTCTTTCCAAAGATACAAGGACAGAAGATGCTTCATTAACACACCAGACATACCCAAGAACTGGGCATTTCCACCATTACCCTATAATTGAAGTAGAATGATTAAACTCTGTTCACTCATTTCAGAACTGGAAGTGGAAGAACCAACCACAGATTGTAGATTGATAGGGCACAGATAGATGGTTGTTTGCATCAGCACTGTACTTAACCATTTTGTTTTGATAAGCTTAAGCAGTGTTCTTCCCTCTTCCCTGCTTAGCAGTACTCATTTTCTGTGCTGTCTCTCTTTCTTACCCTGTTATTTTGTAATGGAAGCTGTAATCACAACAATAATTACATAGAGAAAATGAACTGATTATTGCTTGTCAAAAACCAAAACAAACAACCTTTCTTCAGATAGACATACCCTCCTTTCCTAGCCAATTCAATAGGTCTATGTCACCCTCTTTCCTGTGGATACTCTGGCCCCTTTTCCATGCAGGATCAGCATTCCCTTTGTTATTAAAGGGAGGCCAGGGCTTGATGTTAGTCTGGAGAGAGGGGAGGGGGATGGTCAGCACCCTCCGCTGTGATTTCAGGACAGAAGGGTTTTTCTTCTTTTGCTCCCAGCCTGGGAAGGTTCAGTCAATCCTAAACTACTAATAATTTGCTAAGCTGATAATAGGATAACTGGAACTCAGTCCGAATATAAGCCATTTATTCTTCATTTATCTATTAAATATCTCGCCTTGTACAGCATGACAGCTTCTGCCAAACCCTAATTACTCAGTTGCTTGATTGCTACCTCTTTCTGCTCTTTATCCTCTCTGATATCTGCCAGCTATCACTGCCAGCTATCGCATCTCCACAAAACACAAGCACAGAAATCACCTCCTTCATCAGCCTAACAACATTATGCAACCGAATCACCTCCCTGATTCTCCTTCTCTAATCACAGCAAGAGTAATCTCTTTTTTTCCTTCAAGACCTCAAGTCTTTCCACACTCACATTTCTTACCCAGTTTGGTTTAGCATCCCATGTCAGGTGTTTTGGCAGAACAACACCCTGTTTATTTCTTCCATAATAGTGTCCCAATCCTTTCCCATGCTAACCTCTCCTACACACAGTCCTCAAACAATTCATGTTCAAGCTACCCATAGTACATCAGCAATCATTTAACACCACAAACCAAAGATACAGTAATTTTGATTCAGTCATTTTGATAAATACTCTAGTTGAGAAGTCATGTGACCTGCCAATATTTTATCTTTGCTTACTATCTATTTATATGATGCTCTCAGAAAGCTTTGGTTAGCAAAAAAAGAGTGTGTATGTGATGAGAGCTGGTAGGTCCAGGTAGAGGGACAAGTGTGATCACCACCAAGGACTGCTGAATGCAGGAGACACGGTTTCATAAGCTGTCTGTCCTTCCACCTGAGCACAGCTGACTACTTGCAAACTTTGCCAGGCTCTGTGTGTATTTATGGCAGGCTGGCCTTTTACATTTGTGCTGCTTAAATAAAAGCAACACTCCAAAGACTTGTTCCCAACATCTTATATATACTACAATAATAATAAACAGTCAATAGATAGATATATTGTATCTTCTTCAAAAGCAGCCCTGTTCCAATTGAGAAATCAGTGAAGAAAATCTCTGGTTGTGAAAAGGGTGAAATAACTTTGAAATCAATGGACCTGAAAGCATTTACAGCAGCAGAGAACACAGTCACTAATTTAAATTTTGAGATTATTGAGAAAAAGGCATTTCAAAAAACGTGTATAGCCAGCCTCTGTTTAAACCATTGTGAATTTTGTTCTACAAGCCTAATAGTAAAAGCCAGGACACGGCTAACTCCTGAATGGTTAAATGATTCTTTATGACTTGATTGGACAGAATGTAAGCATAATCTCTTCCTAATCATGAATCACTGTTTTTCTCCAAAGTACAGATGTTCCAGGCAGATTCTCATTCCCCTTCACACCAAATATGTCATGTAGCAGTCTACCTATGAATGTATTTTGTGCTTATTCAAGCACTTAAAGTGGAAACTAGCCCTTGGACTTAGTGAAAGCTGAGCTGACAAACCAGATCTGAACAGAAGTGACTCTTCTTGCCACCTGTTTTCTCCAATGTATGAATGGAAACCTGAAAGCTTTCTTAAGAGTATTCTGAAAAGCTTAAATGCTAAAAAGGAAATAATATAAGTAGTATTTATAGAAGTGCAGTCTGCACTTTTTTTTACTTCTTAAGGAGAAAAGAGAGAGGCTTAGATTTAATTTTGAAATGTAAAATGTGGAGAAAAACAATAAATGATTAGAGGGAAGTACTGTACAAAGCAAAGATTCCGTATGTTGACAGAAAACTGAAAATAATATTTTAGCCTGATCGGCTGAGCAAAAGCTGCTGTGCTAGTAATTCATAATAGTAGTTCTGGATAACCCAAACTAAATGATATGACTAAAGATTAAATGTATGTAGTAGAAAGGATCGTAGAAGGTGAGCATTCAGTGTACTATCATTAAGACCATTCTGCGTTTAAGTCAGTCATGACAGGCCACGACAATATTCCTTTGCATATAATCTCCAATAATTTCAGTGAGTATAATATTAAAAAATAATCTGATGGACTGACTGATGAACTATTCCAGAGATCATTATTTTGTCTATAGACTTGGACTTCCATGACTAAAAAATAACACGGTACTGAAGTAATGAAAAATTCTCATGAATAACAAACTCAAAATTGCAAGGAAATCTTTCCAAGACTCTTTACTACAAAGAATCCTGTTCTTGTCCCATGTATTTTACCAGATACAAGAAAAACCTTTGAGGCTGTTAATCTTTAAAGGCTTCTTCTCATCTGACTGCTGATTTACTGTGTGATTCTTAAGTACTAGCACATCTCATACATTTTAAATGGGTACAAAAAATGGATGCAAACTATTAATGGAAACCTTCTCATTTTGATTACATCGCATATTCTTATTTAGTAGTTCCTAGGCTTGGTAGTTTCAAGCAGCTATTCTTCCTCATTCACTAAGCTATCCATTATACCTCATTTTCTGCATTGCCATATTTTCTAATGGACTGAACAGAAGTTCAGTGCAACTGGCAAAATAGACTTCAAACTCCTCCGTAGGCCTGCAGGGGGCATATGAAGAGTTGTCCTTTGCTTTCCATTGAGTGGTGCAAGAAAAGGACAAAAGGCCAAAGTCATAAGCTACAGTGAGGAAAACTCAAATTATATACTAGGGGAAAAAATCACGAGAGTGGTACAACACTGGCACAGGTTGTCCAGAGAGCCTTCATCAACAAAATCTGTTTGGATTGCTGTTTGTCTCCATCTGGTTTACAGCTCTAACTATGTGAGAAATGTGGTCTTGATTATCATGATCACTCTCATATGTATGTCTGTCTGGAGAATATAGCTTAGTGTCATCCATCTATGCACATACAATTGCTGCACAGTTTATTTTTTTAACAGCGGGTCTCCAGAAAGTAACACAGGCCTGCAGAGTTAGGAGGGAAAATAAGCCTGTGTAAGAACCAGACCTACTGATCCAGTTTATATATATCACGGTGTAACAAAATCTGGCATAAAGAGATCTTTCAGCTGTTGGCCTCCCAGGCTTCTCAGACAGATGCTGTGCAGCACCATAGTACATAACTCCCTCCGGCATGGGGAGGAAGGAGGAAGGGAGACATGACGATTGTCACTGTTGACACTTTACTCTGGAAATTTATCTTTAAGTCCACAATTCAGTCATGGTTTCTCATTGGCACCACTGGAGTCACCTACCTTTCCCTGTGCATAAGGCAGACTTTCTAGGCTCACAGCTTCACAGGGTATGTGAAAATACTAATTGTGCTACAATTGCCATGTGAATTTCTCCTCTGGATTAAGCAGCCCCATCTGCCAAGTTTCATTTCTTGCCACTTTTTTCTGCCTTCTGCATTGTGAAGGCACACAATGAATTTCTCTGAACTGAGGAACTGCCCCAGTGTAGTGTTTTGGCCAGCTGGGTCAGTTCCCCAGTCTGGTTCACTGCATAAAAGCCCACATGGTAGCAGGAAGGTGAAGAAGGGAGGGCAGCAACCTTTCTCTCAGCAGTGTACACTTACATACACCTCAAAAACTACCCCATAATTTTTCTTTCCCATGCTTTTGACTTCTCCAGCCCTACAAAACTGTGCTAGAGAGTCTTCCCAGCAAAAGAAAATTAGAATGTCACCAGACAAACGCGCTGACTTCCCGCTTCAAAAATGACAAAAAAATATGAAATATATCTGTTTCTTAGTTATGCAAGTGAAATGACCAATCTGTACATTGATACTTCCCCTTAGCCCACACAAACTACACAGATGACTGATCAAGTCATAAGGCAAACACACAAGCATGTAAAGATTACAAAAAGTGACAAGCTACTGCAACAACCCACCCTCCCCCCAACCATTACAATAGCAGGCTATAGCCACCACAAGCTTAGTGCAAGGCAAATTGTTAGGAAACACAGAATCAATTGCAATAAACTAGAAGTGAGAGCTGGGAGATAAATGCTTTATGAGATCCAGCAGTACAGAAGGAATTGGAGGCCCTTAAAAAAAACAAATCACACAACAAAGGGACTGCTGTGATACAGTGAAAGGTTCTGGCATTCCATGTTGCAGGCTCGGGCCCTGGAGAGTATATTCAAGCTTCCTGTCATTTCCATAGTTGCTGCAGGCTATGTGGTGCTCAGCTGTAGCCAACATCTGCCCAACAGCACACTCATAGAGAAGCCACATATGAATTTTATGTTTGAACAAACAATGGCAGTAACTGCCCCAGAACACCGGGAAATTTGAGGTTGGCTGACACATCTGAACTTTCTGGTTGGCCCAATAGTTGAGTTCAATAAAAACTGTGGACAGCAGTCCAAGTCTAGTACAAGTACAGCGCAGATATATTATAAAATTTGCCTGCCTTCTCTTGTTCCCTCCACCCATCCCTGATTTTGCTCTCTCTGATCTCTAGTCAGGACAGAACTTTGGTTTTCTGAGTGTAGGTGGAGTCATATTACTTTTGAGGAGGGGAGGAGGGGATTCTTATAAAATGTGACGGCTTACACATCCTGAAAGAGACAGATTGGTTTGTTCAGATAGACTGAGCATACAAGGAACAATGGGTAAGATGACCTGGTGTTTTGCAGCACAACTCAAGAACTTAAATACAACTGCAAGGTGAAGGAAGAGCTTCATATCCCCTACAAGCCTGGGTTACCTAAATAAGGTAATTTCTTGATGTTGTACTTTATTTTTCATTACTTCACACTGGCTGCTCAGAGCATTCAGCCCCCTTTTCCCACCCTGATATGCTTTGTCAGTAAATTGTGTTATAGATCATATTCATTAGACTGGCTTTTACTAAAATGATGTTAATGAAGTTAGAAAGAAGAATTTTATTAAGACGCCCTCTTGCATTTGTGTCTGAAGAGCAGTAACTAGCATGGCTCTATTGTATTTGAAGCTCTGGTGGCATGAGAGCATCAGCAGCGCCAGTCTGAGTGGTAGATGAAGACCAGAAGGTATCTGAGTGTGACAAACATAGTAAGTACTTGTTCCCTGGCTGTGTACAAAGGCACATGTGTGAATGAAGTTTCAGCATAAATTGCAATTTATTTCCATGTTTCTTTCCATCTTTCTTCTAATACAGCAAGATTATGTTAGTTAATCTGTTGTCAGTTTACTAAAGATCTACTTTGTATTTCATTTTATGTAGTTGATTTTGCTGAAAAGTCTGTACTTCAAGGTAGTCTAGTTGGTGGTCCTGACCCAATATCAGCCTTTGGTTAAAGTAATTTTGCTTTTGTGCACATCGGGTGTGTTTTTCTTCTTTTTTCTTTTTGGGTTTTTTTTTTTTTTTGGGTAAGTCCAAATCCAAGGTAAAGTACGATGCTTGTACTGGAAACCCAAACCAAACCCCCACTAACAAGTCATGTTTCTTCATCTAAGCATGGAAAAACTTAATACTTGCCTTTTTTGTCTTCTTGGGGAACCTGTTTCTGCAAAGTGTTAAGTACACCAACTCACAGGGAGTCCACCCAGCTTCTAAGAGAGAGTGAATACAGTTATATGGGGAGCATTATGTATGAGTTGCATGAAAACAAGAAGACTAGGATTCATGGCAACAACAGTCTTTTCTTGATTCCACCAACAAGTTGTTCTGCAATGTGCAGCAAATATGTTAAACATATTTTATCTCCTGTAAAAAGCAAATTAGGACATGGAACACAAGATAACCAAGTAACAGAAGTATCAGTCTTCACAAGTTTTTATGGCACCCTAAAGCGCAAGCTTTATATAATTTATTTTTAGTATTGTCTGATAAACCTTCTGAATCATTGCATAAATAAAAGCAGAAATAGCTTGTAGAACTTGTAGAGCATGAATAGAGGAACACCCCCAGTACCACAGAAAGTGCCTTTGTAGCTATCCAGCTGCAAGGATAAGGGTTGCACTTTTTCCTGCATGTTCTTGCTGGCAAATTTTGCCATAAGGACGTGCTGGCTTTGTGGCAGCTTTGTGGCTTTCCTACTTGAAGCCCCTGTCTCATGGGGCATCCAACCCAGCTGCCATGGAAAAGCTTGGATGTAGAAGTCAGTGAGATGCTAGGCAGCATGCTAATGCTTCCAGGCATGGCTTTTACATTCTTTGAGGGATCTTGTATGTGGCCAAGCACAACAGAAAGGGAAAAATCCCTACAGGTTTTTTCCGCCTTTCTTTTAAAAGGTTAGTTTCAGGGGCAAGAGAAGAAAATGAAGACATTAAAACCTTACCATTTACCATTACTCAATAGCTAAGAGCAAAACCTGATTCTGGGTGTTTTTTTCAGCTTAGTTTTCTTCTCAATTACATGCTTGTAGTAAACTTTTTCTTGAAAGTGAAGGAGAGAATAAACTTTTTCTTGAAAGTGAAGGAGAGAATAAAGCAGGGCACGGAGTCAAAACCAACATGTCCACCCATTGCAACATCTCCACTTTTTTCTACTCTCTTTAGGCATTCCAGCAATTCCCTACAGTATGTAGCTGCACTGCTTTCAAATCTTTAGGGCTCCTGGGAGATAACTACCTCATTAATTAATCATGCAACTGAAATAGTAATTTCATTTTAGAGTTGAATGTAAGACTGATCATTAAAAGAGACTGGAGGCTGAATTCTGAACTGTGACATAACAGATGTATTTGTGGTCAAGAAAAAGACTATTCAGTTAAGTCTTGTGAGAGTAAGGGCCTGATTTATACTTGTCCTAGGGCAGAGTTTGCCTAATGAAGGTGAAGGGTGCTGGGTGGTGTCAGGAAGTAGTAGATTTTATCATGCCTGTTTTAGTCTGGGTGCTGCCTGGTAAGTAGCAGGATTTTTTCTCTCTGTCTTGCGGCAGAAATCATAATCCCTTGCCTAGGCATGTCCATGCAGAGTGCAGTAATATCAGTATCACTCTGCCTAGGCAGGCTTCGTTAGCCTGAGTGTTGCATCTTTTTTATGTTCTTCAGTGCCTCAGAACAAATTATGACCATGCCAGTTGAGCCCAGCAATATAAGAAGATATGGCTACAGCTTGATCTAGTTTCTGTATTTTCGTATAGTATGTGAGCACTAACTCAAGTATTAACATTTTCAACCTCACAAAATTCATGACCTTTGAAACTACTAACTGCGTTTGACAACTGAGAAAACTGAGGCACAGTAAGATCAAGGAACTTGCTCAAGGTCGCCTGGAAACTGTGGGAATGAAAACCAGATTCCTTCAATATAGACCTCAACCACAAGGCACTCCTCCCTCTCTTGTGGTTGAGTTTTAAGATTTTCAGGATGTTGTTTGGGACCCTCTGCAACTGATTAATCTGTCTGCTATGTCTGTCATGCAAATGCGTCTAGTGGCACATGTTAGACCAAATTTTGAGCCAGACACATGGCAGCAGAATGATTTTGCTTCTGATCCCTACAAAGCTTTGATGGTTTCTTCCCCCCCACCCTGCTGCAGTGTTTTAGGTCCTCCTGAGATCACATACTTCAGGCGGGGCAAATCACAGGACTAGTGACTGCTGCTTTGTACCGGATGGCTTCTGGTGGTATGGATTCCCTTAACCCTCATCTTTCCCAGCTGCACACAGCGAAGATAAATGTAAGTACACTACATCTTTAGCTCATATTGTCCCTCTTAACTGCTTCCTGTGCCATGTCTTTTTTGGTCTCCTGCATTTTGTACAACATGCCCCCTTAGAATTTAGTGTCCATGAAGTAACAATAAAAAAGTAGGAATGTTTCCCTCTCTCAGCCAGATCCTATGTCCTCTGTGCACTGTGTGATTACACCAAGTTTGTCACAAAACTTCCAAGGCTAAACACGCTTTTTCAGTTATGCGTTTAATAAGATGTGCTTGCCTACGGAGATACCTTCACAAGGAAGCATGTACCCCATTTTGGGAAAAATACCTTGCGGTGCTGGAGCCATGAATGTTTATAAATGCTCACATGTTGAGGACCCTAAAATTCTTACGCAGTCTTCCTTGCAAATTAGTCACACTCTAAAACCAACTGTATTGGTTCAGGCCAAAATGAAATGTTTAAGATTGAGAATAGACTAAGCATAAAGTTATACATCCCAGTTTCTGAGTACTGGCAGCTTGGAGACTTCCTGAGCCAGGGGCCATTTTTAAGCATTTGGTAATCCTCAATAGTTTTGTACAGCGCATATTTATCTAATATCTTCATGTGAAGCTTTAGTATTCACAGTATTATGTGGCAGAGAGCTCCAAAGTTTCAGAGTGTACAGGTAGTGTTCAGATGTCCCCTACCATATCTAATACTGGTTCCCTAATACAGTCCTCAGAGACCAGAGTAACACCCAGTTACATGCTGAATACCATTTTTCAGATGACACACATCCTGTTAACACAGGGAGAAGACTGATTGCCACTGAAATTTCTAAGAAATTATTGTCATGTTTCTGAATTAGAGTATTCCTTACAACAACAGCAAGAGTTAGTATTAAGTTTATATGTTCCCACTCTTTAGTCAAAGTTGCAACTTCACGTGGGGTTTTAGAGACAAAGCACAAACAGAAAAAACAGGTTTGCAATATTCCTGAAACTTATGCAATGATTAAATAGACAGTATCAAGGTTGAGAGGATCCCATAGTGAATACCTTCAACTTGAATTCTTTTGGTTTTAAATGTCATTTTGGTATTTGATCCTGGGCCTGTCTTTGAAAATCTTAGTGTCTGCGTCATCTCTTTTTCTATTGTCTTCTCTCCTAATTTCACATCTATATCCTTCTTTTTTTCTGCCCTCCTTACCTGAATATTTTTCTTTTCTTCATTTTTTTTTTCTTTTTTTGTTTTACTTTCTACTCTGCCTTCTGTCTCCTGGGGCATCTGTTTCCCAGATAACACTTTCAATCAAACCACTGAAATGCATATTGTATTTTAATTTAGTAATTACTTGTGGAACCCATTCCTAGAATCTTTTCATTCATTTCTTTAACACTACACCTTCTACTAATTTGCAGATCTGTTAAAAATCCTCACCATCATCACTACCACCCCAGAAAAAAAAAACGGAGAGAAGATCTGAGAATTAGAAAAGATGCAGGCCAAAGCCAGCAATCCACCAGATGGTGGCTATGGATGGGTTGTGGTAGTGTCAGCCTTCATGGTGATGGGCCTCACTGCTGCCGTCCTCAAGACTTTTGGTCTGTTCTTTGTTGAAATCCAGCAGCACTTTGATGAACTTGCAAGCACCACTTCCTGGATCACATCAGTAACTATTGCCATCTTTCATTTAGGAGGTAGGTAGAAGTGGTCCTCTAGCACTTTATTTTAATGTCTTAACTACTCAAGAATTTTTGAAGATCTTCCTTAAAAAAACCCCATAAAATGAAAACATGTAAGGACAATAGTTCCTTCTTCTTCCTTTCTACAGAAAATTGGCATTTGCTTCCTCTCATAAAAATGTATCCATGCCTCAGACATGGAATGGGTTAATCAGGACTCTATGTACACAGGAATCTGATTGCCTTGAAGAACTTCATGTACCTGGATTCATGATTCAGTTTTCCTACAGGCTTTCAATCAAACTCATTGGAGATAATCCTAAGAACTGCAGAGCTTGTTGGATCAAGCTCTTAAACCAGTTTGTGCAAGTTCACTGATCTCACAGTGACTGTCACTTTTCCAAAGTACTTTGACATAAGGAGTGTGATCCTGACTACCAGATAGGCCACCTGCTACCAAAATGGTGACTCTCAGTCCTGCTTTCCCCACGCTTCTCCTTTTTGTCTTCACCAAGACCCCTGTTCCTTCCATGTATTGTCAGTTCTGGCTCTCTTTTTTTGCCCTTTAGAATGATTCCACATCATTGATCTAACAGAAAACTCACTGAGTTAAAAATGAAAAATCAGTTTACTCATAGAGAGCATAAGGAAGACAAGACTACACAAGCAGAGAGTAAGGGAAGAGAGAGTGAACTATTATAGTCAAAGGCAATGAGCTATGGGATCAGGTCGAATACCACATCTCACCAAGCAACAGAGGGAAAAATATCAATTCTACTGCTTTTAATTCTCAACTTAGTTGTTTACAGAGTCATTTGTGCTCTTGTAAACTGGAGGATCCTTCATCATTATGGTGAGGATTCCAAACATGTGCAGGCAGGAACTGTACAGAATTTGTGAAGTCCGCTCTACATATTCTCATATAGATATTTAATTGCAATAGGTAAGTATCCTTACGTAATAAATGCTATCATTATTTTGTTTGTGAAGACACTTCATTGCATAGACACTATATAATTATATGCATCCTACTCAGTCCACACCTATCAGTATTATTGCTTGTAATTGCAGTACTTCCAAAGATCATAAGCAATTGATCTTTCTTTGAAAAATGCATTCAGAAGAACAAGACAGTAATTCAACATCCAAGTAAAAATATAAAGCAAGTCATGGGTTGAAAAGATTTAATAATTTCCATAAACTGCTAGCCTGGATGCTTGATTTGCAGTATTAGAGTCTGTTTCATTCTGACAGAAATAATGAATTGAAAAATCAATGAAAAAACCTGCTTTTCCACCTTCTTCACAGACTACAGAAATGAATAAATGGGAATCTATAAATTTGGTTTACAAATTATATTTATCACTGATCTATCGTGATACTACTTTGTCATTCAGACATATGAACTTAAAGAGAAAAAAAAGGCCAACATAGGAAGACACAAGAGATTAAATTCCTGTGTTAGTTTTTTGGGT
>NW_009649706.1:354661-363481 GCF_000708025.1 Charadrius vociferus
ATATATATATATATATTACATTATATAGGAATATTTTAAGGATAGAGCATAATAAATAATAATATCAAGTATAAACCAGCAAGACTGTATTTGCCTAGCCAGCTGTGAGGCTGGCCTAATTCAAAGGCAGCTATAATTGTCAACAGAAATTGTTTTTCATCCTTTGAAATCCTATGAAAATAATCATCTTTCAGAGAATACAGCTTGATGGCCAAACATTCCAAAACCCTTCTGTATAGCAGTTCATAATGTCTCGGGTCGTTAGGTAATTTTCCTTATCGTCTCCTGCCTTTGCTTCATTTGTAGGGACCAGAAGACTTTCTGCTGAAGAACATCTGAGCCTCCAGTTCTTTGAGCATCTTTCCTGGCCTGGCTTAGTCTTTTTTAATATGTTCCTCTGGGAAACCTTCAGTGTCATTTGGCTCAGTATGAAGGATGATCAGTGAATTATTAATTTTTCCCATTTGGACCCTTTCAACAGCAGCTCTGTGTCTTGCATGGAAGGAGAGCACGTGCTTCTACTTTTGGGGTTTGCACCAGCAACAGGCTGTTGAATTTACCACAGCAAGGATTCTCCCCATCACACATATAGGCCTTCTCTTGGTACTGATGTACATCTCCCACCACCTTTCTGTTTGCACTGCTTGTCATCCCTTTCCATTGTTTGTAACTGTTCTGTGTATTGCCCTTTACCCTCTCAGACTCTGGACCCTAGCTATCTTCTCCATTTCCAGTTCTGTGGCTAGCTTCTTTCTTCCTCCTGCTACCCCATATTCATTTTCTGCCTATTTCTTCTCCTCACTCTCTATTAAAAAAAAAAAAGAAAAGCTTTTTGGTAGTATTTCTACTCCAACTGCAGATCTTTCTCTTGTCTTTAAGCACTTCCATGGATCTCTTTTGTAATCCTGAGTCTACTGTTCTGTTCTTTTATTCATCACATATGTATGATTCTCCAACTGTATATGCTTTATCCTGTCTCATCCCTTCCACTGTATCTTACAGACCACGACCATATGCATGGTCCTTGTTAACCGAATTTCATTTTACCTCTGAACTCCAATTTCCAGAACATTAATAAATTGTAGGGAGCTGATTCCCTGTTTGCATTACGAAACGCCACCGACACCTGATGGTGTCAGATGTTACTTGGGATCCCTCTAGTGGCCGTGGTTATTTACAAGAAGTCCTATACTCGGGGTTTGAAACTATCCCCACAGAACAGAGAGTGCCTTTCCGTGATTGGTATGGCCTTGATCTTAACTCTGTAATGCTGATGGAAAAACAGCCAGGCAGTATAACCGGTTCTTAATTAAGCAAAAATACCCCTAACATTTCAGCCGCTTCCACACAGTGGCTAAAGACCAGTGCTTTGGTTTTTGGAATTGCTGCACCAAGTCAGACTTGTACCTGGTGCAACTTTGCCCTCATGTGTTGAAGAGTTCCTGCAGTATGCTGAGAAAAACTGTACCACTGAAATAAAAATTTAAGAGATGAACTGCAAATTTCCTGGAAAAATACTACCTCAAAATAAACCTCAGGTTTTGATTGCTTATAAAACATTTGCAATTCCATGAATGGATGATTTTGCAAAGCTCTGGAAAATAAAGATTAGTTTTCTCCAGAAAGTTTTGATGCCAGCCATATCAATAATATACTGTCAATAATACAATTTTTATAGATTAACCTAGAGATTCTATGGCTGGCATTTCACTTTCTGCTAAAACACTACGCGGACTTCTGTCATGACGCTGGTTCTGCCTTTGCACGAAACTCAGTAGAACTGTTCCACAAGAAGGGCACTGAAATACTGTCTCCCTTTAAAAAAAATCCACATATTGAATATATTTTAAAACCTGTCCCCCAGGGACATTCTTTTCCCTATCAGCAGTGATCCAATTTTAAAATCTCAATTGACCCCACTTATTCAGCAGAATTCAGGCCTGTTTGAGACAAGCAGTATAAGGGCATTTCTCCTCCAAATGCTTTATTTGATTGTTCAGTCTTGTCAATCAGCTTAATGTTCCTAACACATTTCTCTTTCTCCTATTTTGCTGCTGATCCAGCCCCTGTTGCCAGCTCACTATGTGTACGATACACCCATCGGGCAGTTGTGATCACTGGAGGACTCCTGGCATTTTCAGGAATGGCTCTAGGATTTCTTGGACTCAACATGGTCTGGATGTATGCAACGACTGGCTTCCTACAGGGTATGACTTTATGGCTTTACACATTTCTTTCACCAGCAACTCAGAGCCCTTATTTGATGGTGCTAACGGTAGGAATTTTAAAATCTGATTTCTATTTTAATTAGAACCAGCAACCCTCGTTAAAGGTTATTTCCTTCATGTCCCACTCGGGAAGTAAGAACTTGTGCCAGAAACCTGCAATGACAATGAAAGTGAATAATTAGATGTTAGTAATTTTCACCTGCAAATTATATACAACCAGAAAATGAAAAGTGTTCTAATTTTCACTCAGAGCGAAGAGCTCTGTGAAAGTTTAAAGAACCTAAAGGGTGCTGAAGTACAAGGACATAGAGGTCCCAAAATTTGTTACTTTCTATCAAATAATCTTATGTTTTGAACACTGGCCCAGGCTTTCAGTTGATCCCAATCCTTTCCTTTACTCTAGGTGAAAACAGGCCAGAAAGTTGCCTCCAACAGCTAGCAGATTTTCCTGGAACAGGAAGTGAAGCTGGCAGGGAATAAAATAAACCATTCCCAGTTCCATGCTGGATGCCTGAGAAAATGTCTGGAATTTAATCCCTTTGGCAGTCCTGGGCTCCCAAATAGTTTCTAGGGAGTCATTAAAATCAGTTTAAGTTAGAGCAGATTTGAAGCCTGCTCAAGGCAATTGGGCAAGAGAATGAAAAGCAAATAGAGGTAATACACCAGCTTCCTTCATGTCCTCCCTCACTTTCTACCCTGAACACAGCTCAGCTTAACCCAGCGATCTGATCTAGTACCAGCCTTAATTAGAACAGCATGGGTGCTCTAAGTCTAGTTTCAACCACATGGCCATGTGATTTTGCTCCCAGTGGTAAACTCATCAAACCAACTTTTTTTGTTCTTTTTCACAGTGAGAGTATAATAGTGTATAGTTGATACTCCTGCTTTTTGGCTTGAACATACAGCTTATTCTTATAGAACATACGCCGCAAATATACTCTTGCACATAGTACAGCTGAGCTCATGCTTCTGCCAGGAACAAAAATGTTTTTCTTTTACCAGTTTTTAACTTTGCAAATGTAGGAGCACTGACTGCTTTAATTTTCACTTTCACAAAATACCTCTCCATAGTGTCTAACCGGTGCTATTTGTATTGGTGTTTTTCAGGACTTGGGATTTCCTTTTCATGGACACCAGCCATTAGCATTGTTAGCCATTACTTCTCCAAGAAAAGAGCTTTGGCCAATGCTATTGCCAGTGCTGGAGAATGTGCCTTTGCATTCACATTTGGGCCGTTTTTCCAGTGGTTGATTAGTCAGTATGGATGGAAAGGTGCCCTCTTGATCATAGGTGGCATCCAACTCAATATTTGTGTCTGTGGAGTACTGATGCGACCCCTGGCAAGCAGCTGCCTCCTTGAGGGTAGCCATTCTGAAACTGAGACACCACCTGGCAACGGTGCATCTAGGATAGACAAAGAAGATACATATCGCATCACACACAAAACTTTCAACTGGATGCTTGTGAGGCGACCAGAGTTTGTACTTTATGCCATTTTTGGCTTATTAGCTGCTATGAGTTTTTTTGTTCCTCCATTATTTTTAGTTCCACTTAGCTACAGCCTGGGAATAGATGAATCATGGACTGCATCCCTCCTGTCAATTTTGGCTATGGTGGACTTTGCAGGCAGACTGCTATGTGGCTGGTATGCCAATCTCCATGTTACCAAACCCGTTCATTTGCTGACAATGACAATTACACTCATCAGTACTTCCCTGATGCTGTTGCCACTGGCTAACAATTACCTGTCCTTGGCAATATTCACTGGCTTCTATGGATTCTTCTTTGGTACAACAGTCGCTGTTCACATTACAGTGCTGGCAGATGTTGTTGGTATGCCGGATTTTGACAGTGCTCTAGGGCTTTTCATGCTCATTCGAAGCACCGGAGGTTTTGTGGGGCCTCCTCTTGCTGGTAAGTTCAGATGGTACTCTGCCAAGTACAGTTTACAAGAAGAAAGGGGAATGGTAAACCAAACTGAAAAAATCTGGATCGGGACCCAAATTTCCCTCTTTTTTTTAGCTCAGGGGTATCTGGACCAAGAAGTATATAAAAACAAAGAGTCAGTTTAATTCCTTTCCAAAATGTCTTTCTCCTTCTGTTCTCTATGGGTTGGAAGATACCCATTCAACATGAAAGGAGGGAAGAATGGCAGGGTTCGCATGGTGGTGTTCCTGCTTCCTGAATCTCGCAGAATCCCACTTGATGGACTCCCACTGTCTTGCTATGAAAGTGTACATTTGGGACAAGCAGCAGATCCGTACTTTCAGAGAAGAAACTGAAATTTGAGACTGGTGATATTGCATAAATGCTGCTATTTTTGGGAGGATTTCTGCAGAAGGTCAAATTGAACAGCTTAAAACATAAGCCTGTGTGAACCACAAGGAGATATTCACAGAGATGCCTGCTGTTTTCAGACAGCATTTGCGCTAAACAATATAATAAATGGGGGAGGCAGCACACAAAAACAGTGGGAAGAAAGAGCAGACAATGAGACAGCACATGGATTTATGGGCTGGCAATGAGACAAAGTCATCTTGGAAAAACACAAGACAAACAAGCTGCAAGCTGTAGGGACTTTACAAAGTGATAGGGCAGAAAAATGACCAATGTGACTTGTGAAATGTATGTCTGATTCCTCATCCAAACAGCACTGCTCATGCACTACAGTGACTTTTGTGGTAATGACACCACTAATAGGATGCAAATGGGTCAGACTGAATACTGGAACATCTCAATTCCCTTTTGAAGATTATAGGAACCAGGAAGATTTATAGAGAATCTGAGACAGAATAGTATCAAAAGTATGTTGGGAAGATCTGAATAAAATACAAAGATAACAAGACATTTATATAGTGGCTGGTCAGTAGCACTGATCACCTGGGGATCAGTGTGACCCCTCTGTGTATATATAGTAGGCTAAAAAGAAGGTATAGAAGAAGAGGGAAGCACAAGTGCTTCTTGAGCCCTCCTCTCCTACTCTAAGAGTAAAATCTAAAAGATTTCAATTCAGAGTTCCTTTACCTAACACTACTGATGTTAGATTGGAACAAGGACTAGGGAGTACCCTAAAAGTAGACAGACTTTCCAATGGGAGATCAAACAAGTAGCCTTTATCAGCCCACAAGTGAACCTGTCATCATGGCCACAAATGAACTTGCCATCGTACCCACTAAGAAACAGACACTACCACTCCAATTGTGTCTCCAGCAGAGGCCTCTTCTGTCCTTTAAACTCTCTCATGCTGTACAGTTATAGTCCAAATTGCAGCAACTGATGACTGCTACACCACAGAACACGGGGCTACTCAGAAACAAAGCTGCATAGTTTGGGTTTTTCCTGCCATTACCTTAATTGTCTGCCATGTTTTAGGTTGGAAAGTCCTCAAACTGTTTAGAATTCAGTTTTACTAGCAATTCACATATGCAAAGTAAATGAGACACAGCTTGTGTTTAAAATTTTGAAATGCTGTAGTGGGGTGACGTTCCATGCACTCATGATGTAGAAAGCTGCAAGACAGGTGTGTAGCCAGCATACTCCCTTTGTGAGAGGATACGTTCACACTGCTGAGCTAATTCACATTAGCCTGTTTTCTATCAGTCACATTACTGTCTTTTATTTCTCTCCAGGTCTGATCGTGGACATGGCTGGAGATTACAGAGCAGGTTTCTACATGGCAGGAGCCACTCTTGTCCTATCAGCTGGATTTTTAATTACATTAGATCAAATCCAACAGAGGAAAGAAAGAGGAAGCCAGACTAATACTAAACCAGAAAAGTCAATGTTACCCTACCCTTCCCTCCATCTCCTGAAACTTCAAAACAGAAGATATCAAGAACATGATGTCATGGTGTGACTACATTGGCCATCTTAAACATTTCAGGACATACGGAAGTGTTTTATTTTCTCCAAACTCAATATTAGTAGGATTTATAAAACGATGGAAGTTTTGGATAGGAATGTTTGAAACAGAGAAAGAAAGTCATTAGTTTACAAGCAAGCCACACCAGTAACGTATCATAGTATTTTGATGTTGAAGTTGCGTTTTGACTATACAAGTCTTCAACTCAGTCCCACGGGGCCATCATAAGCAAACTAGGGAAACTATGGTCTAAATGAAATTACCATGAAGCGTGTGAGCAGCAGATAGGAACTCTTCCCCCCAAATACAGACTGCAGCCATCACTATCAAATAGGAAGAAGCACGAGCTAACAGATGGTTAGCTTAGGGAAGTAGTGCTCAGTATTTTCAGTGAATAAGTTGGATGTGAAAGCAAGAGTACATGAATAGTTTTGTGCAAAGGGTTTGCAGGTACTGTACAGAGCAGGGCTGGAATCTGATAAATAAATAAACCTGATAAATGGGGAAAGTTACATGAATAATAGAATTCAGCAGAGAGAAAGGCAGTGCCAAATATCAGAAGTAAAAAGCAAAACTCACACACAAAATGGAGAAGGATTGATGAATAACAGAGGAAGACCTAAGGCTACAGTGGACTTCAAACAGAGAAAGAATCCCAAATGCAACCGTACATTAAAAGTAGTAAATGTCTTTCTGTGCTGTGGCAAGATAGAGGAGATAATTATGCTTACAAGGCTTTAACTGGAAGAGGTACATAAGATGCAAAGAATTAAGTGGAACAGGAATGAGAAAGGTTAAGAAAGCACAGTGTAAAGAAAAAGTGTAAGAAATAAAGCTTGTCTGGTTTAGAAGACAAGAGGTTGTACAGAGCGTGAGAACAGCCTTCAATCCATAATAGGCTGATAATGAAGACACCGTTAATTCCTTTCCTTGTTAAGGCAATTAGTAATTGATATAACTTACAGCAAAGCAGAATCCTGTAATGGGGAAAAAACTTCATTGTAGCCTGCTATGCATAAAAAATAGACTATAGGGAAAACTTGAAAACGTAGACACATCAGAGAATAGATAAGATGTGAGAGAGAATCTGAATATATTGTATTTTAGAACAGTGGGATGGACTATGTGACTTCCTGATGCCCTATTTAGTCCCACATTTTAACTATCCTGAGGCTCTTTGAGCAAATAATTCCATTTGTGAAAATAAAAAGGGTCTGTATCCAAATAATTTTTTTTGGTCATTTTATTTTATCGGGGAGAAGAGAGAATGTAAAAGAAGGGAGGAAGGGCTGGATTACATTTAAAAAGAACCAGTAACAGGAAAAAACATAGCACTTAAAAGCTTTCAAACTATTACAAATGTCATAGCTGCCCTAGTTATGAAATTCAGAATTTTTTACCATTGAAACACTTTATGTGTGAAGCCAAGTTTAACATAAATCACTCATCTAAAATAATTATTTATTCCCTCATAAGAATAACAATTATTTCAAAAATTTAATTTAACTTACAGTAAATTATCTGAACCACTAATAAATCAACGATCTGTGAGGGCTTGATGGCAGAATACACATTGGAAGGCACACAGCTGGGTGGGCAAAGACTTGTAGCAAGTTCCCGAAATTTCTGACAAAATATTTTTCAATCATGTCAATTGAAAAACTTAGATTTTTCTAGAAAGTATTATTCCTCAGTCTTCTGCAGTGTTCCAATATTTAAAATAACTCTTCATTTTATAAAACGAGATGAAGGGGACTAATTGGGGTGGGGAGAAGAGGAATGGAGAGATGTTTAATAGACGCAGTTTCCCCCTCTGACTTTCTGTTAAAATCCTGTGGTTTATTTACAAGCCCTGCCACCAATTTCTGTATGTCCTGACACCTGACTGGGGCAGAAAAGAAGACTAGTGGCATCCTGGGCTGTATGAACAGGGGCACAGACAGTAGATCAAGGGAGGTGATTATTCCCATCTGCTTCGCAAGTTGTGCATCCATTTTGAGGCACCAAGTACAGGAAAGAAGTTGATAAAGATGACTGAGTTCAGCAGAGGGCCACTGAGAGGCTGCAGGACCCGAGCTGGTTCAGCCAGGAGGAGGGGTGGCTTCAGGGGCACCCAGCAGCATCCCTGGCACCGATGGAAGGGATGGAGGAGGCACAGCTGGGCCGTTCCCAGCAGTGCGTGGCAGGAGGGTGAGAGGCAGCAGCACAAGCTGAAACATGAGAGGCTCAGGCTGGAGACGAGGACAACCCAGTGGTGGGGCTGGAGCCCAGGGAGGTGGGGCCGTCTCCATCCTTGGGGTATGATGCCCTGACTGGGTGAGGCCCTGAGCAGCCTGGTAGAGGAGAAATCTTCCCAGCTCCCCACAAGTCTGAACAGGATCCTGTGACCCTGTGAAGGGAAAAATGAATAATTGTGCTTTTATATTTTTTTGCCAAATGCACTGAATAGTATTAGTCACCTGGACACTCTGTCAGCTGATGACTACATATTCATTTTGGGACTGATTTTACTTCAGCTGTAGCAGCAATTTTTCAAGTTAAGTTTCACTGGACTATTACTGGAAGGATTACTTGCAAAGGGCTGTTTTGTTCCGAACTGCTAATGATGTAGTCAGTGTTCATAGAA
This sequence comes from Charadrius vociferus, assembly GCF_000708025.1. Classification (NCBI taxonomy): domain Eukaryota; kingdom Metazoa; phylum Chordata; class Aves; order Charadriiformes; family Charadriidae; genus Charadrius; species Charadrius vociferus. The sequence goes on from NW_009649706.1 coordinate 363,378, forward strand.
TCACAGAATAGTTTAGGTTGGAAACGACCTTGAAGATCATCGAGTTCCAACCCCCCTGCCGTAGACAGGGACACCTCCCACTAGACCAGGTAGCTCAGGGCCAC
>NW_009649706.1:363739-433101 GCF_000708025.1 Charadrius vociferus
CAGGGACTCCAGAGCTGGATGCAGTACTGCAGGTGGGGTCTCACGAGAGTGGAGTAGGGGGGCAGAATCACCTCCTTTGACCTGCTGGCCACACTTCTGACGCAGCCCAGGATATGGTTGGCCTTCTGGGCTGCGATTGCACGTTGCTGGCTCATGCTGAGCCTCTCGTCAATCAGGACAGCCAGGTCCTTCTCCTCAGGGCTGCTCTCCAGCCATACTCACCGAGCCTGTATTTGAGCGTGGGATTGCCCCGACCCAGATGTAGGACCCTGCACTTGGCCTTGTTGAACTGCATGAGATTGGCTTTGGCCCACCTCTCCAGCCTGTCCAGGTGCCTCTGGAGGGCATCCCTCCCCTCCAGCGTGTCTACCTCACCAAACAGCTTGGCATCATCAGCAAACTTGCTGAGGGTGCACTCGACCCCACTGTCCATGTCTGTGACAAAGATGTTGAATAGTACAGGTCCCAGTACCAACCCCTGAGGAACACCACTCGTCACTGCCCTCCACTTGGACATCGAGCTGTTGACCGCAAGTCTTTGAGTGCGACTGTCCAGCCAGTTCTTTAACCACCAAGTGGTCCACTTGTCAAATCCATGTCTCTTCAATTTAGAGACCAGGATATTGTGTGGGACGGTGTCAAATACTTTGCACAAGTCCAGGTAGATGACCTCCATTGATCTTCCCTTGTCCACTGTCGCTGTAACCAGCGTTGTTGCCTATATTCACTTTCTTCAAAGAGTTTCTGAGTTTTCTCACCAGCAAAGAGTTTCTCACCCCAAACCAATTAGCCACTCACTGTTAGAAAAAAGACTGTGAAGCTTTAGAAAGCATCACCATTCTCTTGAATCGAGGTATGGCCTCCTGAAATTACATGCAAGGAAAGTCATAACTCTGCCTCACCTTGAAAGTGCCCAAGTGCATCCTAAAGCTTTCCAGGCATGGTTGGTTATCCTGCATCTCATGGAGAAAGTCCCATAAATCTGAACAATCCCTTGGGCTCAGAACCTCCAGTCAACAACAGACAAAGTCGCAGTAAAGGAAAACACTGCCAGAAAGCTATTCAATCTTTTTTCTTTGGAAAAACAAGGTGCGGGAACACAGGCACCACTGCATTCGTGGCATCCTCTTGGCATAGCTGCTACAGGATTAAGACCACCACTCCTTCTTTACTGTACATTATTCAGAGATGGAGTAGAGGGAGATGGGTGTGACACTAAGGACTACAGTTTCACTTGGAACTCACTTTCGCGAGCCAGGCTTTCAGGATGACAAACATATTAATGGTGCCTGTGAAAGGCAGTCTACAGGACAACATGTTGCTTCCTGGAGGTGCCTGCAGCTGAGGTAGCAGCAATTTGAGGAATAGCTTCTTTTCAAAAAGCTCCAAATCAGGCCTATAGTGGAACTGTTCAGCCCTGGAAGCCACATAATACCTATTTCAAAGTAAATCCCTGAACCATGGAGAGACAAGAATCCTCAGCACCAACTGAAATGGGTATAATCTCATACACTCTTACTGTACTGTGTTACTGTTAATGTAGATTTAGCACTGACATGCTTCACAGTTTCCACTGAAATTCCCATAAAACTCAAAACTAAAGCCTTTACTAAATCAGGTGTCAAGGTACTTATGTTTCTTTGCTCTGTCTGCTGTAGGAAGCCTCAAATGCCAGACAAAAATAAAGATTATCAATTATGGGAAATAAACAAATGAATAAAAATCCCAGGGTCTTGTCCTAGAAAGATAGAATCACACTGTTAACAGCATAAAACCAACTGCTACTCTTTTTAAAAGGTCAAGGATATTATTTTCAGTTACACTAGAAGCATTCATTTCATACCTATCATCAAGATTCATCAGAGTGTCCTAGGCTTGCCACAGGCTGCTGGCTATCAGAAAAGGCCTGGGTTGCTTTGGGTTTTCTCCTAAATACTACTCCTATTCCATCCTCTTCTCCTCCTGAAATGCTGTCTTTAGAAAGGTAACACCTGTGGAATCCATACCTCAATTCCAGTGACTTTACACTGCCAGAGTTAGCAGCACCACTTCAGAGAAAAAAAGATCTTATAAAAAAACCTGAGATCAGAACCAGGACACGGTATTTCACCTTCTCATCCATCCAAATCCTCAATAGCGGCATTGTGCATTTACATACTGGATGGCACAACAGATCCATGACAAAGTTGTTTTTTTTTTTTTCCCTTTCCTTGTCATACTATTAACAAGAGATTCATTCAGAACAGAAAATATTCAACCAGTTGTCATTTTGCCCTCCACGCTGCTTGAGGCAAGGAAGGGGCAGAGACTGGTTTTGGTATCATATGGATTTCCTGCATGTCTTAGTTTTGATTCTGACAAGAACAAACAGTACCCTTCAGTTATCATCCTCTCCCAGAAGTGAAGTTTTTCTTGAGGAAAACACATGATTTGATGATAATGAGCTCCATGACATTTTCAGAGTACTGCACAAGGGCTGGCATGTTGCTTGGGAATTTGAGATACCCTGATAGTGTACACTTACTGTTTTAAACTCATGGGTATCTACAGAAACCTTCCCGGTGTCTCTTTCACCTTTGAAACTCCCATTGAGTTAATCTGAGATAATATAAAAGAAACACTGAACCATTTGGCCAAATAAGCAAGTTTATGCTCCTCACTAATGTTCATTATTCTACTTCCCTTTCTTGTGCCCTCTGCAAAAAATGTGTTGTTTCAAACCTTAATGGGTCTAGCAAAAACAATTAGATCCTTCTAGTGTTAATCACAGAATGGTTGAGGTTGGAAGGAAACTCTGGACATCATCTGGTCCAATGTCCTTACTCCAGCAGGGTCACCAAGAGCTGGTTGCCCAGGACCATGTGCAGATGGCTTTTGAGTGTCTCCAGTGTGGGAGACTCCACCACCTCTCTGGGCAACCTGTGCCAGGGCTCAGTCACCCTCATGGTAAAGAAGTGTTTCCTGATGTTCAGCTGGAGCCTCCCGTGTTTCAGTCTGTGCCCGTTGCCTCTAGTCCTGTCACTGGGCACAACCATGGAAAAATACCCAAAGAAAAATCAGATTTTTACCATAATTAGGCAAAACACACAAGCAGAAAACTATTCTGTCTCTTTCCAGCCCTGCACTAGCTACCAATATTGATGTTAAGACTATTCATCTGATTTCCTAAGGAAATGGATGTTGATCTCTCACACTATCTGTTCTTTCCTCTTCACTTTTGAGTCTGTCAGCCATTTTCAACCACATTTATAGCCAGGTTCACAGCTTCAAAGATAAGCAAAATGTCAAAGTTTCAAGTTTGAGTCCTTAAAACTTTAAAAAAATATCTGTGACAAGATAGAGAGCCCAAAATCAGTGATTCATAATCACAGACTGCCAATTCTTGCCTGGTGTTGTAAATGGAATTACTGCAGCGTGAGCAGAGGCAATTCACACAAATCCATAGGAAACCAGGCTTCGTTAGTTCTGCAGCCCACGGGACAGACTCTCTTTTTGTTGCAGCATTTGCTTACAGAATTAGTACAGAATTAAACTGTACTTGCCCTAATCTAAGACACTTCTGTCACCGTATAACAGCATCCATCTATGAGTGTTGCTCCAACTACACTAGTTTCCACAGTGTTACAATGGTGCAAAAAGTGTGCGTAAACAAAGCTATAGTTGAACACATGTGAAAACAGCATCCCTCTGTCACAAAACAATCAGCCCTAAATCAAAACATGTTTGAATTTAGAAGTAGTCTGCCTGCTCTAGAAACTTGTACTGATTAGGCAGGTAAAATGGTGTTGAGCCATTTCTCAGAGGATATGTAATAAATAAAGAAATAACAGCTTTTTGAGCTGCTTATTAGGAGGGAAGGAGGCATAGTGTAAGAAGAAAATGAAAAGTTGTCTCCTTGCCTCTTTCATGCTTATTAATGCATTCAGAAGCTGTACTGAAAGGAATTTAAACTCGTGATAGTCATAAGAGAACAGATCAAAGAAAAAAAAAACAGACCAAGTCAAGGAAAAGAAAGCTGTACATGCCTTTCAGTTAACAGACAGAATACAGGTCTGAAGGAGGTAAGATTTCTATTTTTTTATTCTACCTAAAATTTTCTGTGTTGCTTCAAAATTGTGTTTCAGAAGGGGCTTGACTGTCTCTAAGCGAACTCTGAAAATGTTTTGTTTCCTTGGCTAGAATCCTCTTCAGTAAAGTCGTCGGCTTTTATACTTCACCTGTACAAGGTAGTTTGATTAGCTGGATACTACCAAGTAGGATCTGTTGTTGTGCTGTTTAAATGACAGAAACATGATTACTTGTGGATTTCTTCTTCACTATATTTGATCGGTTACATTTTAAACTGTTCAGACTGCATTTAGCTGGGTGATGATTCCCTTAAGACTGGAAATTAAGATTATAATACAAATTCCCTGCACATCTACATATAGATTGTCAGCAGACATAAATTAGTATAACCATCTGAAAATTGACAGATCTCTGAGAGTCTATGCTGAGTGAAAACCTGGCCACTGAGCGTTTTCAGGGAATAACAGAAATAAAGAAACAACTACTTGTAAGGACAATATTGATTTTTCTTCTTCTGAATAGCTTTTCTTGTCCAGGTAAATTGCCTTTCCTTCTATATTCCTGAGAGATTTTACTTCAGAAGTCTGTCATCACTGATTACCTAAAGAGACCATGTCAAATTCTTTGCTGTTGGACTCAGGTGCAAATACCTTGGTGTCAGTGGAGCTCTTTAAATGTAGACTACAGTTATGGTTTTGAGTTTTGCCTTAAATTTGAACAGTTGCATATGTATGTGGATCTACTTGATTCTGAAGATATCAGATTGTTCTGCCTCCCTAAAATGCTCCCGTTGAAACAATAAGGTTGATAATATTATGCTTTAAATTTAACAAATTATTTATGGCACTGAGGCACTGTATTTCTACCCTGTAGGTCTGAGCAGGACCAACCTCGCAAAATGCCCAGAAACTACCACCGTCCAGATGGCAACTTTTTCAGAGGGAAAGGACACAGCTATCTTGCAGCAGAAGAGTAAGCATAAAGCAAAACCTATGTTAGTGTATAAGCTGTTTTCACACTGAAAGAAATGTACAAAGTAGTATCAGAAAAAGTCACTGTTGTATATAGGTGGAGTGTGTTTTAGATATCCTGTAGTTGTCTCTAATGTTTGTCATTGCAGAATCGTAAAGAGCCCTCAACAGTTAAGAAAAATCAGGACTGCAGAATTTAAGAATCTAGAGTTTGATCATATGATCACAAGTCATTAACCTTTAGAATAAAATTAACAGGTTTATTGAGGCTTATTTAGAATTTGCTTTTGAGGCTGTTGCCAGGTGATCTTTACAATAAGTTTTATCTCCAGATCCACAAACGTCTCTTCAGAACCTCAAAGGGACACCGTCCCACCCTAAAGAATAATAATATAAGTGAAAACCCCAGAGAAATGGTAAAATACCGTCAAAAAGCAGATGAAGACATCAATGCCACACAACGATGACTCTCAGTAAATTTTTTCTGGGTGAGATTCCACTTAAGCAGAACTAATTCACGCTGATACTTTGTTAGTCTTGGCTTACAATAAAATATGTTGGGTTTTGGATTACTAGAGACACTATCCGACTGGTGATGTGTTATTACTTTAGACAAATATTTCCAATGTGCGTGGGATATCTGTATGTGGAATCCACTTCTGGTACCGGTTTACTGGCCCCCAGACTTGGTGACTTGTCCCCCACACACACATACTGCAAGATATTTGCTTCTCCATGTTCATCCCTGAGCAGAGAGAACAAACAAAGGGGAAGGCTCTTCTCATAGTGCTTCCAAAGCAGTTCAGTGCTCAAAAAGAAAAAGCTGGCTAGTCACGTCTCAGCACTTGAAACTGGGCATGCTCACCTCTAACTGCCATGAATTCCAGTAGCTGCAATTGCAAGCAGTTTTTCTAGATACGCAAGGGAAGAGTGACTCTCTCCTTCCAGTACCAGAAGGAGCATTCAAGATATAAGCACAGATTCCTAACAGCACAGCTGCAGCTTTTAACTGAAATTGCAAGAAATTGCATACACACCTTTCATACCAGCCTCTGAATAGGTAGGGGAGGGGTTAGATGACAAACACGCAGTTAAAATCACCAACTCCAGAAATGACATACATTCTGTGAGCGATGCAGGCTTATGGATGGCTAGAACTACAGAGCACACGAAAAGCAGAAAGCAGTCTCAAAAGGTAGAAAAGGCAGCAGTTGCTTTGAGAAGTAGTGTCTCCAGGTTTTAGCTGTGCTGGGGCCAGTAGCAAAACCAGTGGAGCCATCTCGTAACTTGGAAGATCAGCTGCAACACGGCTGCAACAGGAAGCAAGTGAATGCTGTGAGTTGTAGTCTTGACCAGCCAACACAAGGTCTTCAAGGGGCAGGAGCAACTTGCAAGATTCACATGCTTGTGAAAAAGAAAAGCCCCTAAGGGGCTTCATGCTTCAAACAGCACACAGGCAGTTCAGACAAAAAAACAGCCTGTTCTGCCGCATGAATCTGCTCATGTCTTCTTTCAGGCTTCTTGGGTCACAAGGAAACACTCCTTCATGGGACTGTAAGTCAGGGGAAATGATAGCAAATAGATATAAAAGGTCTCTGATAAGTCACGCAGCCCACTCCTCAGTCCCAATGGAAAAGCCTGGTGGCAATTACTTCAGGGCAACTGGATATAAGATACGTAAAGTATGTTAGAATTTGTTTATCCTGACTCATGGTAATTTTTTTTTTTTCCTGTCCTCTTTTCCCTTTAAGCATTTTGCAGACTCTTCTGTTCCTGAACACACCAAGAACAAAGAAATGGGGAGTGAATTCTGTATGTCTTAATAGGGAGGATATTAGCACAGGGGTTTTGCGACCAAGAAACTTGCAATTACTTTCAGCTGCAGTTACTGTCAGCTTGTTTTCTCACTAGTGGAACTGTGCTACTTCTCCCAAGCCCCCGGTAAGCAGTGGGAAGGATGTCTTACAGCACAGTTTGCAAAACCTGCGTTCCCTAAAATGACCCGGGGACACCAATACTGTGCCTAGTGTGTCATGAAACAAGAACTAAAGAATTATAGAGCTCTTTATGAATAATTCAAAGTTTCTTACTCAGGTTTTGAGGTTGTGGAGTGTATCACGTATCCAAAAAATCCTTCTGTCACCAACAGTTGTTGCAATAGGATGTGATTAGGATACTTTTCTCAACACTTGCTGCCTAGAGAAACTTAACAAATAAACAAGAGCTGTGTCTCTGCAGGTGTGACATTTAATTAATTTCACATTCTCTTACAATATCACAATGCTGTTTGATGGATTTACAGGCAGGGATTTTTTTTAGAAGCAGTAGTCACTGGTAGATCATTATCTTAAAAGCAATATATTCCTCGTTTTTAAAATGCTTGAGAACTTGGCAGAGCATTTAGCTAACTGCTTAATCTACAGAGAATGGCTGAAGTTATTGATACTCTGTCTATTTTCTGAGGTAAATTCTGCTCCATGCCTTCATCTCATGAAAAGATACCGATACAAACTTTCGTTCTAATCCTCTCTCCCAGAAGAATGCATCCAGTTCTGGTGCTAATTATTTTATTTCGCTTTCCCGACAGAGCCCTGGGTATTGGACTCTTCATTTTGGTGCTGGCGATTTTACTTATCTTTGGCTGCTGGTATTACAAAAGACGTAGTGGCTATAAAAGTCTGCGGGTAAGCATGACAGCTAACTTTCTAGCATGCTATTATTTTGACAATACATACTCATTAGTTGCATTACATTCATGCAGAGAACATTGAGTCTGTAATAGTGCATCATTATCTCAGGCAATATATACATTGACATATACATAGGTAAAAATACATGATATGAAACTCACCTTGCCCTGAAGAACTTGCAAGTCAGGCAAAGGAGTGAGAGGAAGCAGAAGCACAGGGAGACGAAGCCAGCTGTCCAACTTGGCATAATACATCAGTGGAAAAAGTTATCTCTAGGAAGCATTATATATAATATTTACACAAAACCAAGATGTATTCTGTGTATTTTCATTTAAATAAAAATAACATATTCACTATTCATAAGACTTACCCCTAAATGAGGACAGATATGATTAGAGTAAATCTAGGAAGCAGAGAGGAAAAATAACCGTTAGAAGTAACTAAGTAAATATTAAGTTCATGTAGGGGTGATGCATGATTTATTTGTATAAAAGTTGACTTCCAGTTTTTAGATTTATGAAAAAACAGGGCAGGTTTAAGGTTTGCTTTCTAAACACTACTTCTAAAAACTTCTACTTTGTGTCTCTTAAAAAATATTAAAAAAAGGAACAATTCTTCTCATAACATTTGTTGTTAGAAGTCTCAAAGTTTTATCTTTGAAGTTCTGCTCTCTCTCCTATGAAAGGGAGGCCACTTTTAATCGTTTAAAGTGAAAGCATTATCCAGTTATATGTTTTACAGTAAATATCTTTTAGTTATCCTAATATTTCGAAAAAGATGTGACCATTTGGAATTTAAAAACATACTGCTCATCTAAGTCAGCAAAAACATTTCCTTGCTGTTTCTGACAACTTTGTCCTATTACCTTTCCAGTGATCTGTCCAATACATATATCAACTCTCAGAATACATAAAACCTGAACTTTCATGGTGAAATGTTGCAAAAATGAAAGTAATACTCAGAAAAACCTTCCAAAAGAGAACCAGGATTCTTTCATGCCTGCTTTCTACATCTTGGCAAAAAGCACAATCTCTTTCTTAATTACTTCTCATCACAGATTGCTGCTTTCTGGTTTTGAAAATCAAATTTTTGTTAGGCTTTTTGGCTAGGGGAGAACTAGTACAGGATGTATGCAAAAGAAATGGTGGAAAAATGGAAAAGAAAGAGGCTGGACACTAAAGAAAGAAATGGGTGGGATAAAAAGGAGGAAGCATTCAGGTACATGAGAAGGTGGCAGTTCCTGCAGCAGTCCTTGACCTAAAAAATGTGATCCTCTTTTTTCTGGCAATGTAACTGGATAACACAGGAGAGAGAGCATGTCTCAGCAGAAACAGCAAAAAGTGATAGGTAGATTATCTCTCTTGCTGGCATTGTGCCTGGCTCTAATCCCAGATTCTAAGACATACTGTAAAAGTGCTGTCAAATACTAAATGACACATAATTTGTTCCAACTTCACATTCTCTTCTCCCTTTCACCTTCCCCATATTTCTTCATGATCTGTTACAGAGCAAAAGCTCTAGTGTGGGCACAATACGAACCGTGGTAGGTGAGGGAACAATACTGGACTGCAAAATGGCTCAGCAGGAGTACAGAAACTTTAATTCTGTGGTAAGTTGCAACTCAACGTTTCGTTTATGTACAACATAGCAGGACACAGTGAGACAATCTTGCTAAATAGTCACTTGTTGATGATTTCTTTATTGGGGTGTGCTGTCTAGATTGGGTGTTCAATGCCTCTACATTAACTTAAAAAGTAGTATTTTGCACAATTTTTACTGTGAAAAGGGTTTTTTAAGTCTACTATTAAGGATTTGTCTTTTAAGAAATTCTGTTCTTTCACATACCTTCATTCTTAAGTTGTATGATCATTATGCAATCTGCTAGAATGATGTAACACCTGAGTGTTGACATATACTGCATCAACAAAACATCTCCTTAATAGATGTTCTGCCATTCTGACAAACAACAAATGTGTCTGTTACACTATTCCTTGACAAGGATTGTCAGGGAACATTATAAAACTTCAAGGTTTTAGCTACTCTAATTATTATGGAAAGATGAATATTCAAACCTAACATTTTAAAAAAGTTAAAATAACTTAACTGATAAATATATATGTCAATTTATGGGTGTGTTTAAATAGTTTTAGAACAGAGAGAAGCTAATTTAGAACCAATTTTAAATACGCTGCCCAAACTGTTAACATAGGAAATAAGAAAATGTACCTGCATCAAGACTCTTTTAAAATGCCAGTCTTTATAACACTGAAAATTCTCTCTTTGGATGAATGAGGCAAACAGAATTAATTTAATCTGATGCAAAACCAAAAAACATATTAGCAAAAACTAACCTTAAAAAAAAACCCAAAACATAATGAATGAGCTCAGCTCTGTAGTAGCATATCCGATATGAAGGTAAATCACTCACTGCATCTTTAATATAATTTTTTTGTACCTCAATTGTTTTTTCACTCTTTCACACCCATTTTCCTTACCATAGGTACCTGATGCTCCACCAGCTTATGACAAAATTGCTGCAGATCAGTCACCACCACCTTATTCACCATGATGACATGGAATCTTTAACTCTTAACATACCAATTCAATTCCTTCATGCTCCTTCTTAATTTCCTGTACGTGCTTAACTTTCTTAAAGCTAAAATCATAAAAAAAAAAAAAAATCACATGCGTTCATTAGCAGTTGCTGAAAATTATTCCTGCTTAGTTTACAGAACTGGTTCTTGAAATGCCTCAATAAATCTGAATATGCTTTTGTTTTAAGTTTTTCATTTCTTGTGGTCCTGTGCTCAGATGAATACACTATACTCGAGTCTGGGCATCTTCCATCCTTCATAGGATGTTACCAAGAGTAACTTACATACCGTTGAATATCAACCAGAGTAGAAAGTGTTGGCACCTTCATTTTCCTCATCCCCACTTACTATCCCTTTCTTTAAAAAAGAAATAAACTATTCCCTAGAATGTACTGTACAAGAATCTGTCCTAAAATGGACAAAACCATGTCCTGTTACAAAGACTAAATGCTTTCCCTACCAGCAGTTCTACCAACAGTTCTAAAATTAACCTGCAAAAGGCGACTATGTTTTATAACAGGCTTTTACCTCACATCACTTGTTTACGTACCTGTAATGAAATATTTCCTCATAAAACCGGATCCAGGCAACTTTAGAATTTCTGCTTAGAGTCCATACTGGTCAATGGTTATAATGACAATCACGTTTAGTTTCCTTCTGGCAGTCTTGTGAGAAAGCAAAAGAACTTGGTAGATATAGGGCTTTATGTGTCATCTGTTTCTAACATGATGACACAATATGAGAAAATGTGTGAAGCTCATGTTCCTTGAAGAATATAAAAGACAGCAGACTCCAAGATGTTAATTTTTGCAGGTTGCCAGAACACTAGCAGTAATAGAAAACAAAGAATTATGATATGCATAAATTAGGCTACAGGCACTTGGCAGTTATTGTCTACTTAGCATTTTTTCTTACTACTTACTTGCCAGATTATCAGTTAAGATTACAAGCAGATCAACAAATTTATACACAAGGCCTGGTATCTCACAGCAGGAGGTGGCTAAAGTTGTACAACATTCATTAAAATGAAAAGTAGTTAAAGAAGAAAACTATTACCATAAAACTATTCTTAACTGCTATGAGTAAAGAATCCCGTTCTTTGTCACTAAATATGCAAATATAAACACCTTAAAACAAAAAGAAAGTTTTAAATACAAGGCAGGTTTACTTGCCTAACATGAACTCCATACATGGTGATAAATAATAAGACGTAGGTTTTTAGAAATGTTTCTTTTACAATAAAATTTTTTATATAGATTACTAAAATTAGATGCTTGTTAGAAGGTAATAAATATCTGTAATTGCTGTGAAAAGTTATAATCAATACATCTATTTTTATAAATTTAGCTGACATTTCTGTTTAGAACTTTAGAGAGGTACTTTAACCTAAAAAGCTGTCTTACGTGTGTCATTTCCAATATACAGCTTTAAGGAAAAAAAATCTGTGGACTTCTTTAGTGACAGGAAGAAGAATACAGAGGAAAATATACAAAATGCCAGGTTATCGTTAGTAAATGCCAGAGATGTAGAACACAGTGGCTAACTAAATTTTTTGCAAAACTGGTACACTAAAGCTTGAGGCTAATGATCTTTAGCAACTCTGTACTCTGAAACTCTCTACCCTGGGGCAACATCCTTTCAAAAGTCTGTGCTACTACTGTTGAATGGAACTCACATACACGTTCATGGCTGAGAAAGTAATTTCTATAAGGATTAATTGCTATAAAGGAGTGAAGTGATTAGAGTTCAAAAAGCTCTACTCGATCCCACATCAGCATTAAATAGGCTACTAGCCATTTCAAAAGCTCACAAGGAAGGTAACACTGACTAAGTAGAAAGATGGATTTATTTCCAGAACTACATAAGGCCAAATTGTTGCAACTGCTCAGCAGCCAGAACTGGAACTACTGAACTTTGACAGTAATTTCTAGATACTTAAAGTACAGATCAGCCCTCTTGGAAACCTATCCTTAGTTTTTAGAAAGTCCTCCCATTTTTCCTTCTTGTGAAAGCAGTATTCTTTCTTTATAGATACAGTTAGACAGTGGTCTCAGATTTTAATTAGTGCATGAAAATAAAAGCAAGAAATAGAGGTTCAGAGAGTACTATATTATACAGGTGGAAGCTTCATCACTCATGCTAAACACCCTCACAAATGCAGTTTTTGAAATCTGGCTCTACACCCAGCAAGGGTACACTGGAGAGGCTGGCTGCTGATCCAGTAAAACACAGCAATAGGGGACAGGTCAGAACTTCAAAGCAAGAGACCTCTAATTGCCAGTGCCTCCTGCTGCAAGAACTGGTTATGTTATGTCCTTTCTGTATTACACTCAGTCACACAGCTGACGAAGAGAGGTGGCTGGTCATAGCTGGAGAACGAAGCTCTGCTTGCTTCTGGTCTGCATTAATCTGTTTGCATCAGAGAATTAGACAGACACGCTGTTATTAAAGCTTATCTGTACATGGGGATCTCAGTAACATCTCTATAGCTATGCATGCAACCCTCATGCAGATGCAATGAACAACTTGAAAACCAGCCTTTCATTAATACAGGGTGTTTTGATCAGATTGGTAAATTATAATGGCAGTAGCAGTTGCATTGTCTGTGTTTGGATTCTTGGTACGATCCTGCTGGATCATTTACTTCCTAGTGAGATTACAAGCCTCCACGTAGCCTTAAAAGATTCGAGAATATTAGTCAGCCATCCCACCCATCGCACAAAGGTAAAATGCAGCAGGTCCTGACAAGTGCAATCTTCCTGGCATACTGAACCACACACTCCCTGGGCTAAGAGCCACAGTGTACATACTGCATACGTCAGAGAGCTATGATAAAGGAAAGCACCACGGACCTTCCGCAGGAAGCACTTGGTTTCTTAGAGTCTCGCCAGCCCAGTGTAACAGGACTGGCATATGCAGCTGGTTGCCAGGACAATCCAGTGACGTTCACCTCAGCAATCTCTGTTGGCTTAACACGGGCTGCAGCTGGGGATGCAGACAGATTATCTCGGCCTCAAGAACTGCATTAGTATTAACCATATTGCTTGTAATTTTTCAGTTAAATAAAATATTGCCAGCATATTTTCATTCATGCTTGTGTCTAATATTGGTAAAATATCCATTACCTTGTTGGTGTATATCCATGTATGTATGTGACATAAGACTACATTTTCTTGCCTTTAAAAGCAAACTTATTTTCACTTCTTATGTAAAGAAAAAGGTTAATGAGTTCCTCTGCACTTTGGAGAAGTAGCATTTGTTCATTTGTAGTTTTCTGTTGACTGCATATTAAACTGTGCCACAAAACTGAAAGATTGTTGTGTGTTCACACCATTTTATTAAAATTATTTTACTGAAATTAGAGCTGAATTAGAGCTAAAAAGTGCTTGCAAGTTTCCAGTGTTGTCTTTTGGTCACACATCTGCACTGAGCTTTAAATATAGTAATAAAGGTAAACTATAAGTCTAAGGTTAAAATAGCTATGTACAGCTACTATCTGCACATCCCATACATGCACGTTTTGGAATTGACCCCCAATATTCTGCATCCTTACACAATCCTCCAATTTTCACTGTACTTCCTTTCCCCAGAAAGTAACAGAAAGAACTATTACTTCCCTTGCTGCAAAAACTAGCTCTTCAAGATGTTTTGTCCACACAGGTTCTACTCTGGGGCTAATGCAAAAGACTACTTTTTTTTTTTGAGGTAGCAACGTTCCTAAATGCCTTGTGCTCATGGGAGTATGAAGAACAGACCCTCGTCCATCTGATCCTCATCCACCCAGAACCATCTCTCAAATTTACTCATCAAAAGAGAATCAGAGACTATTGGGCCCTATTCTACCAGGAAAAAAAGGAAAGAACGTAGGATCCACTGTGACAACACTATTGACACCTAAGCTACAAGCCACAGTTATTGCCTTCTCTAGTTATCCCAGAAAACTCTTACCATGTGATTGTGGTAAACTCCATTCTTGCTGGACTCATATGGGCCAAAACCTGAACAATGCTTGACCAGCAGGTGTGCCTTCACGTTTCCAAACCATTTTAGTATAGCCCAAAATACATGTTTGGACGACATGCTTTATTTGCTTCTTCCTGGAGAGGTACACCACACAAGTCGAGTACAAATTAGTAAAAGACAGAGTGATGGGCTAATATAAATACTTCAGCCTTTCAATACTAATTTTGTAAGGTCTTTTCAACTCTGCTAGCTTCCATTTCTGGATGGGAGAAACAGACTGCTCTGCTGCATATTCACTATGCTCTCTGCTTACACAGAAAAGCAGCCTTCCTTCTTCCAATTCTTTTTTGCATTTACCTTATCATCAGCTGCATTCTTGTAGCTATTAGGGAAAAAAGCTGACTTGTTTTTTGTTGAATAGTATTTTCTAAGAAAAAGGTCTAATCTTTCAATTTCTACCAGTTTGACCTTTCCCACTTATCTTGGCAGAAGTAATTGATTTGTTTCTGCAAACCATCGCTTACACCACAAGTAACTCTTCACTGACACTCTGGAGCAAAATAGGAACTGTCCCTTTTAGACACGGTTCAGTGCTAGATTTGCTGTCTGCAGTTGTTTGCAGGGGCAACTTTAGGCTTGTCATCTGGTAACCATATTCAGAAAAATCTTGGAGCTGCTTCAGAATTTGCAGTAAAACAACAAAATCACATGATAAGCATGAATATTCCCTGAACGCTAATCCCCTGCAGAGGCACGCAAGCATTAAAAGGTATCAGATGCCTACCTTGTAATAAATTACTCCTATTTCTGTATCTCCAGAAATGTCTTCCTGAACATTCTTAATGTTAACACAGACTTAAGTCGCCTCTCTTTCTTACGTTTGTAATCCCCAGGATATGCAGTCCACATATTCTACACCTCTTGGGTTTTGCCCTCAACAACAGGAAGGACGACAGTGATATTTCACAGTCAATTCCTTGTTCAAAACTTTTAGCAGGATTCATGCACCTCATCTATCACTTCTTCAACTGGACAAGAAATTTTATGCTTTTATGTCTATTGTTTTTTTCTGCTCTGCTCCTCTGAATTACGGCTCACACTTTTCCCTAATTCTCTAGTTGCAAATTCTGTTCTTTCATGTCACAGACAAGTCCAGGCTGAGTTCACACAATTGGCCTGGAATTACTGTTGGAGGCTGTGTGTACATACCAGGGGAAATTAACTCATGCCTGATCTATTTCTTGTTTTTTCCACTATGCATTCTCTACTGGCCACTACAATGAGAGAAATGCCCAGCCTAACGTGCAGCTCATACAAGAACCTGACTGTTGTACCAGCCATATCACTGGCACTCCATGTGCCAAAGTAAGAATCTCACTTTCAAATATGGGCTGGTTTTTTAACAAAAGGTTATCATTTTGCATAAATTTATTAGGCCATGGAAGGAGGAAAACGCTTTAGGACAGGCCTCCCCAACTTTTTGTGTTTGTCTATCAAAGGTTGTTCTAAGATCACCTTGCAGAAAAGCACTCTACAGCCAAGGACAGTATTTTGAAGGCGTAACATGTATTTGAACTGTAGAATACTGGCTAGACAAGCCTCAAACAAACCATTGTAATTTTAGTATTGGCATGCTGCTAATATAAATTGACAAGTTTTTTTATAAATAGGTGTAAGCAATTCCTCCTCCCCTGTAGTTAAAATTGAATATAATGCTAAAAATGCCTGCTTTTTATACTGTGTAAACTGATTCCACCATAATCCTACTCTTTCCTTCTTATAGCCAAGACATCCTTTGGTGACGTAGTAATACCTAATCACTAATCCCTCTTTGAGATTCTATTTTACTGCTGCACGTGATTAAAAAAAAAAGGAAGTGAGGAATGATTCTACAATACCAGCATGTTACATGGACAGGATCTCAATGTATACACTGGTACTAGGTGCCCCTGACTTCTAGATAGCCAAAATAATCTGATCTAATACTTGTACATTTACTAGAAGGAATCAATATGGAAAACTAATTAAAGTATATTGTCCTCTTTTTGTGACATCAACATTGACAAGCAAGGCTCTAAAGCCTAAAGACAATCACAAAAATCACAGTTACAGTGGTTCCTTTCCTATCTTGCTTCCCTGTGCTATTTAATTTTTACAAATGCTACCCGTCAGTGCCACTCATTCTTGAAAACAACTTCATTTTCTGATTAATTTTTCTTCTTTGTAAAAAGCACGGATAGGGAAAACCAAACCAGTAATCTAGTTGTCTAACCTTCGGTTATGGATGGGATGCTGTAAGAGGAGTCAGGGGACGAAGGATGCTGTTCCCAGTTCTTCCATGTTACTATGAGAACTCTGTACTTCATTGTCTTCACCTGCAAAAGGTGTAAAATCATATTTATGCACATTTTAGTACACTTTCTGTGTAATAAACTTAATGTCGAGCAATGTTACAAGCGATTAAGTACATTTCCTTTGCTTTTACATACCATTTCCATTTAATGTATTTAGTTCAGCTGTGATGGAAATAAAAGACATTCTAAGAACAGCAGCTTCCTGCAGAACTTCTGGACCAATCATACATGAAACAACAAAGTATCCCGGTTTCTAAGTTTACGCCGGACATCCAGGCATGACTATTGATCAGCAAATTCAGTATTTTGAGAAAAGAAGAAGAGACGTGTTTATCAAGATATTAAAGTTTGTTTTATGCCACTCTAGTTTCAAGGAAAATATTTAAAATAGAACATAATCTGTGTCACATTTGCAAAAGTAGCCTCTTCAACAACTCAAAAATTTTTATTGGGGTGCCAACGTGCATACAATGATTGTGGACCTAATAGACAGACTTGAGCTTTTATCCGTGCACAAAAATAACAAGACTTAAAACATCATGTTCAAAACCATTACAGCAGTTTGTCCTTACACACTTTCAAAAGAGCTAAACCAAACAAAATTAGGAACTCTATAGAGAGAGGAGAGTGCCAGACTTGCACTGGTTTAAAGATCATGTCTCTATAGCCACAATAGTCGGCAAGTGGTGTAGTCTTATAGGATGAATTCAATTTATTTTGACACTGCTGTGTATTTGCTTTACGATTGGTATTTCCATGAAAAGTTAGTACAAGGCTATATAATAGTCAGAAACCCACCTCAAAATTCTGAAATAATTATGACAGAAAAGTCGTCATCACATTGCTGAATAGACTTGTAGCCCTTTTAGAACATGTACTATTCTGATCCCACATCTCAAGGATATAGTAAAACCAAAAACAGTACACACAGCAATGACAGTAACTGATTACTTCCATATAAGAAATAATTGAATTGACGACGTTTCTTTATTCTAGAAAAGAGACAACCAACATGGCAAAGGCCTACATAGGCCACATGGAAAAATGAATAAAATGCAAAGGCTTATTGTATCTTACAAAATAAGTATTATTTGCATCAAATGAAACTAGGAGGTGCCAGGTTCAGAAACAAACAGATTTATTTACACATTATGTCAAAAACTCCTTGCCATAGGACACTGTGCATGGCAATAGTTTACATGTGTTCAAGAAGAACTTGAACTAAAAAGTTTTAAACTAAAAAAGGGTAGATTTAGACAAGATACAAGGAAGAAATTTTTTACAATGAGGGTAGTGAAACACTGGAACAGGTCACCCAGAGCAGCAGTCCATGCCTCATCCCTTGAAACATTCAAGGTCAGGTTGGTCTGAGCAACCTCATCTATTGTGAGATGTCCCGGGTCACTGCAGGGGCATTGGACTAGATGACCTTTAAAG
Organism: Charadrius vociferus; assembly: GCF_000708025.1. Classification (NCBI taxonomy): domain Eukaryota; kingdom Metazoa; phylum Chordata; class Aves; order Charadriiformes; family Charadriidae; genus Charadrius; species Charadrius vociferus. The sequence continues at coordinate 381,817 of NW_009649706.1, forward strand.
GTCCCTTCCAACCCGAACTATTCTGTGATTCCATAAGAATTCTAGAAGGGATTGGTCAATTTCATCAAGAAAAATATACTGAGGGCTGTTAAATTGAAAAAAAAAATAGATCACAGCAGTCTGAGGAAGACTCTGGCTTACAGATTAGAGGATACTAGAAGAGTATTCAGGCCTGTTATTATGCTCTTTTGGACTGCTGCTGTTGCCTGCTCCAAAAGACACGATGCTAGGACACATGGACCTCTAGTCTGATACAGCACTACTCACCCTGAGTCAGTGAACTCACTTCAGGTACTGCTTACAGAAAACTGGCCACAGGAATTTAAGTCTTTGTGAGCACCTCCTGCTGTTCTTCTTAAAGGAAAGAGCCTCATCACAACAAACATTCATGCTTTAATAAAAATTATCAATTCACCTTAAAATCAATTTGGGCTACTAAAATTCTCCACTACCACAAAATATAATCAAAACCAGCTATGAAACAAATGGTGTGATAAGGCTGTGGACGCCCTTCATGTGGCAGCTTTTAGTAATTTTCTGGCCTACTTACACAAGACAAGTAAGTTCCTCTTCACTTACTTACCAGAAGAATTTTTGCTTCACTTTTCACATTGTACTCTTTGCTGTGTCACAGGATGAAATTAGACTGGGTTTGAATGACTTAACAGTAACACATTTGGTTTGAATAAGTACTTCTATCACTCCTAATACTTGTGAAATTTAATTGCTTCTAGTATGATAGGGACACAATCCCCAGAAGAAAATGGCAGCACACACACATGTGGGCAAAATGAATGTAATTTTCTACTGAAAACAAAGCAAAATTATTGTGCAGAATATGTCTATTTAGGTAAATATCAAAGATATAATCTGAAATGTTGGAAATCATTAATAAATTCAAAATTTTGTATGCAATATAGTGGCTGAATACCTGTATAAAATATTCGATGGGGTCTAAAAGCAAGGCGTTTTACAAGCTCTGAAAAGTTGAACATGTTTTCTTCAAAGACTGATTTATAGATGTATTTGTTTATATGTGTAATTAAATGTCTTTTTAACTTCAAGTAAAGATGCAGGCAGTTCTGCTTTTTCATTGCATCTGTGAATATAATCTACTTTTTTACAGTTCTTTTTGTGCTATAGGTAGCAATATCTATTTGGCACAGAAAACAAAAGATACACAGCAAATTGTAAATGGCTATTTAGTTTCATTTGAAAGAAAAGTCTTACTCTGACCAACATTTATATTATTGGAGAAGAGTGATGGGAAGAAGAATTTTATTCACAAAAATGACTAAAATTTGTTTTTACAAAGTAATGAATTATTGAAACCTATTACATAGCAGTCTCAAGGCTTTCTCCGATAGGATTTGGAATCTGAACATCTGTCCAGTAGAGAACGAAAGTCCATGAAAATTCTAATCAAACTGAATCAAACTTTGCATGTTGCAAAATTTACGCCTCCCAAATTATAAAATATTTATAAAACACTTACAAATTATTATCGTACTAATTCAGAACATTTCGAAGAAATCATTCAGGCAAGTAGCTTGAGTTCTGAGTTCCTCAGTTGAGCTCTTCTTTTCTCTTTATTAGAATTCATTATAGCATAAATCTTTCTACTACGTTAGCACATAGACAAATGTCATGCAAGATTTTTTTCTCCATCCAGGCTGCCTGCAATTGTAGAACCTAGTCTTAAAAGCTGTCCAAACAATGTAGGTATTCACACTACAACGAACATAAATAAAAATCAAAAAACAGCCGTTGTAAGAGAAAATTCCAAGAAAGTCAGTGCCAAGGTTCCACCAGAGAAATGGAAATAAAATGTGTTGCTGGTATATATGGTTTAGAGAATGTAAAATGCCCATGAAGAAACTGCCATTCTCTGCCATCTTCCTCAGCTGGAAAAGTCACCTGCAGCACTCAACTGCAAAATGCAGTCAGATTTAAAAAGCCTTAATATTGTAAACTCCACTTACTACTGGGTGTCTTCAAAATCAATTACACAAAACCTTTCATGAGAAGTATGAAAAGCATACCAGGTAGCTTTTTCTATAATATAAACTAACCCTCTCTCACCCCAGAACTGACAGTTTCCATCTTGCCCAGCCCTGAGATGAGACAGACACTGCTGATCCAGAACGAAGCAACTTCCCGATTCAAATTTTTTAGTTAGTCCAGAAAGGGAAGGTACCTGTAGAAGGCACAAGCCTTTCCTCCTCCCTCTTTCCCAGAACTCTAGTGAACTAGTTACCAGATTACTTTTCGGTGAAAGGCAGCCAAGACAAAGGGAAGGAGTCACTTGGGGTCTTATTCTTCAACCCAAGATCCAAACTGCCTAAGTGTGTATAGCAAATGAGGAAGGGAGGGAGAAAACTCAACAGGATGAGAAGCAAAAGCTCAAGCTTCACCTTGATGAAAATCAGTCTAAGAGTGCTGCTAAATACAGATATGAACGCTTTTATCCCCCTTTGAAAGTCATAGCTATTAAAAAGGCAACTAACATTCATGAGTTTTTCTGAAATCTTCCCTTCTAATTTCTAAAAAAACAACCAAAAAATCCCACATATACAAAGATGTTCAGCCTAAGATTGGATCTTCCAAGCAACTAACAGAGGCTATGACTTCAGATTTTAAAACAGCGTTTCTAAACTAATCATCTTCCATATAATAAGAGCTTCTTTATATACCAAGTCTCAAAATATACCAAAAAACTTCTCTACTTCCATGAACGCTGGAGCAGGCACCTGCGAAGTCAGCTGATCTGCAGAAAACCCACAGGTTTTATCAGATCAAAAGCTGAACCTAAACCAACAAATATTGAATACACTGCATAAAAAGGGAAGGTTTATGTAATATGTGAATTATTCTCACTCAAAGCACTAATAAGGCCTCCTTTAATACTGTGTGATGTTTTAGCTTTGTCCTTCCAGATAGACCAATTAAAAGCTAAAGAAAAAAATACAGATCTAGAAAGCATGACTGGTGATAAAACTGGGTAGCTTGTTATGGCTAGACAGAAGATTAGAAAGTGACCTTGTTACAGTTATCAGATAAGTGGAAATGCACACAAGGCTGTAAAAAATAGGATAATGAACTGTTCAACAGATCTATGGGCTTTATGATAAAACATACTAGTCCTGAACAGCAAGCAGTGTGACTTAGGCTGGCGTCTGGGAAACTATTTCTTAGCTTTGCCACACCACTGGAAAGTTCAGGAAATATAACCACACATTTATTAAGAATGGATGAAGTATGGGTTATCCCATCCTGTATCAGAAGGATCAACAAGATGGCCTTCCTTCCAACTCCTATCAAATCATGTGAAATGTACACCACAAAGAATAGCAGAAGAGATTAAATAATTTCATTCTACTATACTCCAAAAGTTGAGATGCATCTGAATTAAGTAGGAAGAAGTATAGATATGTGTTCTGCTATGGTGTTACACATATACAGATTTTTAAACTATCAGCAACACAAAGCAGTACAGCAACTTGATTTATTATATGCAGATTCTTCTGCATTGTTGCTAAACAGTACACTGGTCCAAAATTACTAAAATATTTAAAAAACTATACATTATGTAAACAAAACATAAATAAGACAGCATAGTTCTTTGTACATATAGTTTAGTACAGATTGTTAGGAATTCATGAATATGTACAATTCTATTCCATAGACTGCATTTTTACAATGCATAAGTATTTTTTTTTATAGAAACAAATCAAAAATAAACCTGACAAATAAAAAGGAGATATATACTGTCATAAACACACTGGCAAACAGTCCATACTGTAAGATGGAACATGTGCAAAAGGCTAGATTTCTCCAAACTAAAGTTTTTAATGAACTCATTAGTCATTTCTGACCTTTTTACTAAAGAACTCTCTGAAAACTTCTCTCTGACAAACTAAATAAATTTTTCTTCCTCGTAATCCCCATAGGTAAGCAAGAAATAACTGTAATCTTAAGTAATTGAGTAAATCAACTGTTCCAAATAATGTAAGAAATTATTCAACAGTTACAACTTCCAAAGTCAGAAGAATGCCCCAAAATTTCAAAGTGGCTCATTTGCAGTAAATTCAGGATGCAGCTTTGTCAGGTTTATCAAGGGAAGATGACTGAGAAGCAGGGAAGACAGTGGTAGGATTTCTACTTGTGGACACAACAACAGGAGGCAGTGATGAAGACAGGCAAGAAACTTTTGATGCTGGAGTATTTATAGCATTCAAAATGGCTCCCTCTGGACTGACCAACAGTTTTTTGATAGAAGTGTCTAACTGAAGCACTGAAGTGTTGCTTGGTAAATGGGAGTTCAGAGGATGAACAGCAGAAACCACAGAAGATGTAGCTACAACACTAACAGGAGGTTTTATCACTGAAGAGACAGACAGTGTCGCTGGAGACAGTGGAGCACACGAGCTAGCTGGAGTACTAAGTATCTGGGGTGTCGCATGTACAATGGGTAAAGCATCTGCAGACCCAACAGAGTTCACAATTTTTGTAGAGCTTTTCACAGGATGTTTTGGTATTTGCCAACTTAATGAATTACCTGGTGCTAGCATGATTTTTGAGGTTATTGGATTAATAATTGGTACATCTTGAGCCTCTTGACCATGGTTAATAGTTAAAGAAGGAGTCTGTTTTGTATTACAAGAGAGAAGAAGAACATGGCTGCCAGCTCTAAGGCCTTGTGGAGGAACAACAAAACGAGTACCATTAATCATTATCTGAGTTCCAGGTGCCAAAGGCATACAGGTGTTAATGACTATTTTCTGTTGAATGCAAGGTTCATTCAACTGACCTCCTGCCTTGCTTGTTACAGCTGGTGAAGCTGAGGACATCTGAAGGGTAGAAGCACAAGTGTAAGCATGACTTTGTTTCTCTGTACTGGGAGGCACCTGCTGGCATTGTAGGGAAGAAAAACTGGGAAAACCGATGACTTTACCTGTGTTTGGAGATGGAGGGGGCAACACACTCTGAGGTTTGTGAATGCCTGCATTATTTGGCATGGCAGCTGAAACTCCTGATGACTGATAATGAAGCACTGTGGGCAACTGGCTTTTTGGTACTGGAGGAGGTGCTGGAACGGCTGCCAATTGAGGAACTGTATGTAACACTTTGTGGGGGGTGGCTACAGATCCAGGCAAGCTAATCACCGGAAACTGCAAAGCAGATGCTAAGTTTTGAGGAGATACTGTTGGTTGTGTTGTTGAAATCAGCACAGATGAAGCAAGATGTCCTGTTTTCACAGTTGATATACCCACAGTATTTCCAATATTTGATGTACACAGTTGATTACCCAGAATTGGTCTTATTTTTGAGGGATCATTTCCACCAATCAAGACAGTGGGTCGTGTCACAGAAGAAGTCTCACCTGATGGTACTGAAATAGATTCTACACATGCATTTGCTGTTACTGTAAAGGCATTTTCAGCTTTTGTTGCAATACATACAGATTCATTAACTGACACAGCACTTTGACTGACAAAACTTGGAACAGGAACCAAAGTACTACTGCTTGTCAAAGATAGCGCCAAGTCCATGCTCTTTTTGTCTTCTCCCTTAGAAACAGCAGAGTGCAGTATATTAACTGGTGGAGCCTGTTGTGCATTGCCTTTAGTATTTACAATGGTTTGACCTATATTTAGTCCAATTTTCACATCTTTTACTTGAGCAATAGTCGGTGATGAATTTATTCTTATTGGTGTTCCGACTGTAGAAGGGATGAGAACCAACTGTGGTTGCTCTGTGGCACTAACAAAAGTTTTGCTTAGGGAAGAAGGAAGGTTATGTTTCAATGACTCTGCAACTAGATTGGCAGTTGATGGGCCATTGGCAATTTGTGTGTTAATGAAAACCAACTTCTGGGCATTAACACCAGTGGATGACAGAGAGGGTATAATACTGACTCCTGAAGCCCCACAGGGTGATAAAATAGGTGGATTTGTGACTAATGTAAGTTTCTGGATTGGAGTACCATTGATTAAATCTCCATTTGTTGCTGAATTAGACTCACATTGTATAACAGGATTTGGTTTAGTTTTAGTATCACCTTGTTGCCGCACAGAAGAATTGGGAGTTACAACAGAGTTATTTTGTCCAATGCTAGTCCCACTAACAGGGCTGTTCGGAGTTGCTGACACCAAATTGCTAGCTAATGAAATGGAGGATAAAGAAGGAGAGGACACATAGCAGGAGTTCTCTATTACTTGACCCAAACTGCCCCCAACAGCAGGCTGCTGTAATGTGAATTTGATATTTTTCTCCATTGCCTGAGTAAAATCAGCTGGGAAAGCTGGAATGTTAACAGAAGAAGCTGTTGAGGAGGCAAATCCAGAAAGAGATGATTGTCTAACATGTGGGAGACCAGACGCGGCTGTTGGTACAGATGAAAGAGTAGAGCATGATAATGCTGTGGTTTTTGGCACAAGAAAGGCCTGAAGTTGGGGCGCGTAAGTGAAAACTGAACTAGAAGACAAACTACTAGGTGAAATCTGGTCTGGGTTAGTTCGCACTTTAACAATTCCTGTGTTTCCACCTCGCGTTGTGACCAGAATAGATTGTGATTCTCTTATACACACAGTCTTCAGCTCTTGCCTAGTTTCAAAGGAGTCAGCTGTCTGCTGTGATGCAAGACTACAACAGGCAGAAGCAGTGTTTGTAGACCCACTTAATGCCATTGCTGGTATCAAAGACTGGCTAGCTGTGGAAAGAGCAGGTGAAGTCAAAGACACAGGGAATGTGGCAGTTGAAACTGTAGTCTTGATTTTGTCAGTTTCAGTTTGGCTCACTTTAATTGTTGATAATAATAAGTTACTTGCCGAAGTTACAACAGGCAATGGTTGTGTAGTGTTCATGGGACCAGTCACTTGTGACAAGTGGGTAATATTCTTGTTAAAATTTGTACTAGGTGCCTGAGTAGTAGCATTTGCAGGGCCTGCTACCAGGACAGGTGTTAAAGAAACACTGACATTTGATATTTCTGGTAAAGTTATACAGTGCAGCTCAGATGATTTTTGTTGTAGTGACTGAATATCCTTGGACACCATTTTTCCTTCTTTCTGCTGAATAACAAAATTCTTAGGCAAAATAAGAACTTGTTGCATGACTTTTTCTCCAGTTTTAGGGTCAATCACAGGTTGTGTTTGAATTTTCAGAGAGCTGTTGTGAAGGTCTATTGGTACACAATGGCCATTTGGCATTTTGTATACCATTTGTAAAGGACTCTTTGAACTGGTCTGGCAGGGCAATGCTGGTTTTATCAGTGATGATTCCAAAGGTGATAAAACTGGCTTTTCAGAAGTAGATACATTTATGCCTGCAGGAGGTGACAGTTGATTTGTTAAGGTCACTTTGTTCCCAGTATTCTTGGCAAGCAAGGCCTGGATGGGTTTGGTCCCTTTCAGAAAATTTGATACTGATGTTGCAGGATCTGTCAAGGAAAATGATTCTACCGTTGACCCTTCAAATTGCTTCAGCTCAGTCAAACAATGATCCGGTTGCAGGCTACTTTCTGAACTCTGGACCCCAGTCTCATTAGTGCTCAGCTTAGCTTTCTTCCTTGGTGAAAGCTCATTAGTGCTTTGATCCAGACAACTACTTTGCTTGGACTGTCGTTTAACACATTTGGGCAGCGTCTTCTGTATTTCTTTAGAAGTTGATTCTTTTTTCGGAATTCTGTTTTTTCCTGCAGGTAAATTCATCTCTAATAGCTTCATTTCATCTGCAAGGATATTAAAACAGAAACTATGTTTTACATGTTTGCAACTGATACCTCTATACAACAATTTTTAGCTGAAGGCAAAATGCTAGTTTGCAGGTGTAAGAATATGTGGAAGGAGAATGTCTGCTCCTTTAAGGGCATCTGGTCAAGGACCTTTTTCAATGCAAAAAAAGGGGTAAAAATGAAAGGGACTCATAAACAAGAACATACAGAGACACAAACCTGACCATCATGGGAGATGGTGAGGAAAACCAAACCTAGTCATTCACACTAATAGATGAAGGCATGTGAGAGTGTAGGAATGTTTATTCCATCAAGCTTATCTCATCAAGGACCTGGTTAATTGGGACACTGAGGGAAAAACAGGAAAGCCAGATAAAAAATACAGAGACACAGATCTAATGAAACAAACACAGACAATGACAAGAAACAGCCTCAGCAATGACAACTGATGGGCTATCAAGAAACTGCAGGTGTCCCTTCCAGGAAGATTAATCTGGACTTTTCAACTCATAGGATTGTAAACCAGGGGAGAAGATGGACACTGGGAGGGGTGAGGGAATCAGTAGAGCTATACAAACCCATGAAGGGATGTGCAGAGGAAGGGGGAGCTGCAAGGACAGGGCAGGAGGTCATAGCCTGTGTGCCTGGTGCCAACTGCTGGGGTATACATGTCGTTGTCTTTCACAAATCCAGCGTCTGTGGGGGCAGCATGTGTGTATTCACTGGCAAACTTCAAGCTGGACTAGCTGGTGAGCAGGGGAGCCTGAGGTCTGGGCTGGAGATATCAGGCAGACTTGTGAGTGTGGGGTGCCTGGGGGACAAGTTTGTGAGTGCCACATGTTTCATACTGAGCATTGAGCTGGACCAGCCAGCGAGCAGCAGACGCATGAAGTGGATAAGAAGGCCCAGGATGCAGGCAGGGGTGCCAGGTTGGACAGAGGGGCTGCACGTTGAGGTTTTGGCAAGGTTTGGGCAGTGTGAGGCTGCAGGGGGGCCTCTGTAAGGAGAGGCCCTTGCAAGACCCAGCTGGCTCCAAAACAGATCCACTGCAGGACATGGCTGAGCCTGTCAGCTAAGCTGGTGATGCTTCACGGAACATGCTGTGCAGAGGAGTGTGACAGAGAGGAGTGAGGAAAAAATGTAGGAGAAACAACCCTGTAGACACCAAGGTCAGTGAAGGAGGGGAAAGATGTACTCCAGTCACTGGAATGGATTCCCCTGCAGCACGTGAAGACCATGGTGAAACAGGTTGACACCCTCCCATGGAGGACCATGCTCCAGCAGGGATCTACACTGCAGGCTGTTGAGGACCCCATTCCACAGCAGATGAATATGCCCTGAAGGAAGCTGCAGCCCATGGAGCGTCCACACTGGGGCAGGCTCCTGACACGAACTGTGGCTTATGGGGGACCTACACTGGAGCAGTTTTACCCTGAAGGACTTTAGCCTGTGGAGAGGACCCACGCTGAAGCCATTTGTGAAGGATTGTATCCCATGGGAGTGACCCCACACTGGAGGAGGGCAAAAGTGTGAGGAAGGAGCAGCACAGACTAAGTGTTATGAACTGATCTCAACCACCAATCCCCATCCCCCCTGTGCCACTTGACAAGCAAGTAAGTAGAAGAACTGGGAACAAAGCTGTGCCCGGGAAAAGGGCGGAGATGGGGTGGGGGGTAAGGTATTTCAGTTTTTGGCTTTGTTTCTTACCATCCTACTCTATTTTTCATTTGCAATAAATCAAATTCATTTTCCCCAACTGAGTCTGTTTTGCCTGCAACAACTGGTCAGCAATCTTCCTGTCTGTATCTTGACCCATCTTATTTTCTCTCCCTGCTTTGTTAAGTAAGGGTAGTGACAGAGCTGCTGGGTGGCTGTCTCGCAGCCAGCCAAGGTCAACCCACCATAAACATAAATTGTGAGCAGGCTTACCATGTTATCACAGAACTAGGAGAGTGCAAAAATGGCAAAAATTTGCCTTAACCAGAATTTTCATCTTGGTCATGTCTGCTCACTTCTAGTCTGCACCCGTCAGATATATATCACAGTGGTAGTTCATGTAAAAAGTAGGACACAAGCTCACATGGAAAAGAAGGACACAAGCTCACATGGAAAAATTAAGCTCCTGAATCAAGCTCAAGCTACCAAATTCCAGTAAGTGCTTACCATTGTCTGGGTGATCTTTTTTGGGAACTTCCACATGTTCGGCAGACTCTGAGGATTTATCGCATACTACCGCAAAAGAATCTTTGCCAGAATCAACTTCACTTTCATCATTACTCCACAATTCTCTGGTAAATTTATCATGGTCTGGATGTCTTTTAAAGTCATCATAGTCCTTCTTCAATCTAGACCTTGAAAATAACAAGACTAACTTTACCAAAGAACCGCGCTGTTTTTAACGCTTTTATTTGTATTTGCTGCCACACAAAAAGCTGCTGTGCCCTTCAAAAAATTTCAGTGTAGCTCTGCCTGCAAAGTCTCTAAAACCCAGAAAATATAAAGTGACAGTAATGTCCCTTCCCTCACCAAAACTGAATTCTATGTCATTAAGTCCTCTAACAATAGGCAAAAAGACTGAGGCAAGTATGAACATTACTATTTTACTGCTTCAATCTTCTGTTTCTTCCTTCATCTGGCATTGTGGCAAATACACTTGTACTAACTGTAACAACTCTACTCTTTCCTCTGAAGGCCACCCCAACTACAGTATTAAGTAAATCTTGTTTTTCTTAAATGGACCATGCTTTTGGCCCAGCTATGGGACCATAAGGTAACTTTCGCCTTTAAGAAAACCTTTATATCTCTGGGCCATTAGAACAGCTAACACTGCCATTTCCATAGACTCACGCTCCACGAAAGAATATGCCAAAGATGGAAACACATAGCTGCTTTACTCATTTGAACACTGTTCAGAAACACAACCACTTACCTTGCTACTCCTAACCTACTATATACTTCCATTGTCCCTTATTCGAAACCATTGTTTAGATGAGATCTAAGGGGTATTTTAGTGTACAAATACAGTGATCTACAGGATTCAGCTGGTGGTTACAAACACAATATCCAGTAGGATTCTTCAGCAAACAAATAAATAGAAACCCCATATACTGGAAACTGAAATCCTTTCTAATAGTATTACTATCTGCCACATTTCCAAAACAAGTCTGAATTGCTACACACAGGAAGAAATGAACAGCTAATGAAAATGAACAGAAACTTGAATAGAAATAGAAAAAAGCAGTAATTGTACTTTGGTCCATTATTTAAAGCAAAATGTTCAACATCATCCTAAATTTCTAAATAAGAATTTTAATTCGTGCATGATATCCATAAAATGAGCTACTAGGGAGCCAATTCTGTTTACTGTCTTCGGTGCTATGGTGCATTTAAAAAAAAAAACAAAAAAAACATAATACATTTTACACTTTTCAGAATTAGTTCTGCACCATATAACTGTGTTTCTTCCTTCACACTCAACATTTAAGCAGATGCCTAACTTTACCTATCATTTGACACAGAGTTCAAGCTTCTAATTATTACTTGCTTTTTAAATGTCTATGTGGCAAAACTAAGGTATGATTCTAGATATAGCTGTATGGCTAACAGACAACAACAGCACCAAGCTTCACGACACAACGACGATACCAAGTCAACATCCAAGCTCTCCAGGATTTATGATCTGGGTAGTATCTTCACTGCTATCAACACCTGCCCTTCCTAGATTTAAATCAGTCAGCACTTCACTGATATTTCTCTGACACACCTCATTCCACTTGCATTTCAAATTTACAGGGTTACAAAGACCTCAAAACAATGTTTTAAGAATTGCTTTGTGGAGAATCCATTAACAACCAAATTAGGTAGCTTTAGACAGTAAGTAGCATATCAAAGTATTCTAAGATGCCCTAGTCTAGTTTTCTAGACACAGGTTTTCAGCAACTCTTACCCAAATAAACAGCAATACAAATCCTAGCTGCATTGTGATACAATTATTGATAGGCATGCTTAAGGATTCTAGAGCATTTAGAGGAAAAAAAAGTATTAGGGGGTTAAACTCAACTTTATTTACATACATTAAGTCTGGAACATAAAGTAATTCTTCCAACTAAAGCACTGCCAGTGCCCCGCTCCTCTCCTCAAAAGTATTTTAATTTAATTTGAGAAGCCAACTTATTGATCAGTTTTTAAAAGGTGAATTTTGTTCTGTTTTCCATCCCATGCGCTATTGTTAAAGAAAGAGCAGCTAATTACCTGTTTCTCTGAAATGCTTTCATTAACTTTGGTTCCCATGGTAACAGTTCATTAAGCAGTCGTATCAACGTACCATGCAATTCCTTTACTGCTTGCTTCCGGTGGTACCATCTTCCCTGCAAACATAAATACCATTTATTTATCATTGCATATCTTGTTATATTGTATTAGTACTACAATAATCCTGGTACAGTAATACAGCATACAAGGAAAATAACTGGAAGAAAACATTAATAAGTTTCACAGTTATATCTACCAATATAAGACATTAATATTTCCACTTTTTTATACTACAGAAAGAGAATGTCCTAGTTAAAGAAGCAACACTGCAAGGATGTTCACTTTTTACAGGTCAAACTTAAAACTGAAGCAAAATCCTACGAACACATCATGTGTTTAAAATCACTTAAATAAGTAACATAGGTAGCAATCCATTCATGTCAGGGAAACCAACCACGTATGTACACTTTTAATAGAGATAAAATTTCTACAGAAAATCTTACCATAATCTCTTTTAACATAAGTGATGTAATTTGTATTATTTACGAAAACAATTTACTACTATTTTCAGGGATAAAAACTACAGGTTTTGCACTGTATTTTTTTTATTTTATTCAAAGTTCTAGGTAAAGTGCCTTTTAAAATTTTGCAAATTGGTCAATTTATGAAGGAACAGGCTACACAGCAGAGATCAGTTTTCCAACATAAAAGCTTTAAGCTTTTAACTCAAATGTATAAATAAAAATAGTTTTCTTTTCCAAACTGATATATGTAATCTTATGGTCTTCCATGTAGAATTCATGTTTTAACTAACCTGGAAAAGCTGAATGAGGATAAAAGACATTGGGAAATTACAAGTAGCATGTATATACATATATACAACACAACCATGGTGGTCATAATGCTGCAAAACACATCTCTTAACATTCTTAGATACCCATTATGTCTTCCCGAAACTTAATTCTCTAGTTTATTACATAAAAGACTGCACAACGCATATATATGTAACAGCTACAAAAAGAGAAGTGGTATAGTCTAGTACTTCTGCCTCTCTACTAATTCTGTGTGGTTTATGCAGATGAGGATTTTATCTCTTGGCTTGTCAGAGAGCATGTAAGACAGTAAAGACATTATGGTTCTGCAACAAAAAGGAGCAAGACTTGGGAACTTACTTATTTCATATACATATGTCACTTTTGATAGTGCTCATATCCTTCACAACTTCCTGTGGTCCAGGACACCAAGAAATGTAGTGCAGGAAAAGCTGGATAAAGCTGGACACAGTTGCTTTTCAGCAATCTAAAATAATGATTTTTCTATGGACTTTGGAACAATTCCTTTCTACACATTTCAGCAGATCTCTCCCATGTACAGCCAGATCAGTTAGGCTGAATGCTTGTTTGAAGACCAGGTATCTATTATTTATGAACAATACTTTACACGTTACTTAACAAAACAAATAGCTACTCCTTCATTCTTCAATTAAAATTACAAAGGCAAAGATTTTAATGCCACATTACCACATAATGGTTAGTGTAGAGCACATAGACGAGCCAGTAAACTGTATTCTAATTTCCTTCATTTGTAGCCTGTCATATTTGCACATGTAATGCACTGCAGCATAAAACCTGCCACTGAACACTGCAACAGAAAACAGCCTTTGTGTATACTGTAGTGTACCAAGGCACTTCCTATCACCTAATATTAGCAGTCAACAGAATTAATTGGTAACATTTGAAAGACTATCATGTGCACAGATTTACTTTCTTGTAAGATATACAAAATATTTCACAGAGTTTTAAAAGGATGAATTTATATACTACCCAGTATTAGTGGAGTGTATCAAAACAAAAATCAAAATGGTAAAAAATAAACAATGCCACTGCTATCAGGATATAGAAATGCTGTACATGTATTTGATATAGTAAAGAATGGGACGTGTAAGAACATAGTATTAAAAAGATGCGAAAAATTACTATAGAGTAAAAACAAGAAATTACTAACTTCTGGGACTCGCTTATCTTTAAATAAGGCTAAGATAGTCTAAGTAGAACTAAGTAGATAGTCTAAGATAGGCTAAGTAGAAAAAAAAGAGTATTTACAAGCCAGATAAGTATCAGCTGACCACTGAGTAAACTTTGAAGTAATAACTGTATCATGCATTGAATAGCCAGACATGAGTAGAAGACTTCAAGACTTTACTGTCTTCATTGACACTTCAGAGAACAAATACAAGTTACTCTTCTGCTTGCTTACAAAAATGAATAAAAAACTAACCAATCCTCTGCCCCCCAAATTCTAGAGCTAGTTTTTAGCAAAAATAGTGTCCTCTGGATATAATCTCGGGAAAACTCCACATTTGATTCCAAATAATTTTAATGCAAATATTATAGCAACATAATTTTTTAAAAAAAGTAAAGTAATTATTTCTCTGTATCCCAGTTACTCATTTTTCTTACTGGGGTTTAGGAGTTGAGAATAAACCGGTTAGTGGAAACATACACAAATTTAAGCCATGAGAAGAATTTTCTTTCCTCAGAAATAGTCAGGACACAAAACAAGTATGGGCCAAAAAAGACTGGAAAAAGAAATCCTTATTTTTTAAATTATTGTGGTTCAGTTGGTTTTCTGTGCAAAAACATAAGATTTCTGCAAAGCCGAGATGTTATACAAATGATCTGCTATTATTCCTTAAATAGTAAAAAGGCATATAAAAAAATATGTCTATCACTTAAGACACACCACTACACAATCCACCGTTACCTTTCCTATGCAAGTTCATTTTCTAACACAGTCCTGTGTTTTTTCCAGACAAAAAAAAAGCAAAGCAACTCAATAACAGATAAAGCTAGGACTTAACTCCCTACTTCAGCATAATACAGCTGCCTACTAATTTCTACAGATAATAAACTTGCCTTTACAAATGTCTGTGTTGCAAACTCTTTTCAGTAATATAAAAAAATATAATGCAGGAGAACAGCTACAAACTGAAGCTTAGGAGGTTCAGGCTGGACCTTAGAAGGTATATTTTCATCAGAAACATACGGCATTAGAGCAGGTTGCGCAGAGAAGCTGTTGAATCTACATTCTTTCTTTCTTGTTTTCAGAACTCATCTAGTCAGGTCATGGATGACTTTATGCGGCACTGGCAATAGTCCTGCTTCAAGGTGGAGAGACCTTCAAATGTCCCTTTCAATCAATGACTGCAGGGTTCCTTACGATGAAAGATAAAAACCTCTGAGTATGACCTGACATGTTATGGGATTAGCAAATAAATGGAACGCAACATCTAATGGCACAGAAGGAACTGACCACAGCAGAGCAGCCATGACTGTTCCACTCAAAGTAATCAAAATACAGCTGTTCAGGAAATTCCACCAGCGGTGGTTTAGTAGAACGGCAGGGTTAGTACAAAGGAATAGCTATCACAGCCCAGTAGTTCAGAACTCTTGTCAACAAAGGGTCTGTAGAAATGGAGATCTGGATGCACTGCCTTCTGGTGTTTATGAAATCCAGCAGGATTATATTAGTAGACATGAACTAAAATTAAAATTATCCAACTACATCAGTCCAAGACAGTACTTTAGAGGCAAAACTAGTCTTTCTCTATCACTGAAGAGCTTGCTCTTAACAGATGTGTGAAGAAACTGTTCCCTCTGCATTTACTTGAGCTAATTCTAAGTTTGATAAAAGCCTTCATTCCAAAACTGATTATTTAAATAGAAACATCCAGTACCTAACTTGGGTGTGTACTGAGTTATGTTCTTATGTGGTCTGAAATTCACATTCCCAGTACCACTGCTTCTATACCTTGCATCCAAGTTCTAGTTACCATCTTGTTCAAGGTAGTGACAAACAAAACAATATTTTCATCTGAAAACATAATGTAAGGTATTAACAGAACAAAAGAGAAAGAATGCCTAGAAAGAGGACAAGTATAAAACGTGACTTTTAGCTGTGTTAAGTTACAAGTAAATTTTAAAAAGGCAAACACGATAAAAATACATTTTAGAAATGTGCTGAATGTTTCCATATAAACAGAGAGAGACATTCAACACATTCTTAACTGAAAACTTACCTTTTAAAATAAGGTTTCTGACATCCAGAGCAGCCAGGAAATGCTGACTCCACTCTCCGTGATGCCCCAACATACACTATTCTGGCATACTCATCATGGAACCCCAAAGCAGACTGGAGCCAGGATATGGATATATGGGGTAAGGACTGAACTTTATAGTAGAGGGTTTTTTTTTTGTTTTTAAATAAATACACACACAACCACAATATTATGCAGTTTTATAGGATTTTCTTTAATCTTTACTTTATATCACAGGGACATAAAATAAAGAAAAATAGAAATCTTATAAAACCATGCAATATTGTTGAAAAGGGGTGGTGGTGGAGGGAGAAAACTTACCTTACCCTTAATAGGCCTGCTCCATTCTGCAGCGGGGTTCTGTGGTATGTGTGACATCACCAGTCTAGGGTTTTCTAGTGATGTCACACAGAGAGGGAGTTGGTGATCTGCAGCTGCTTTGGACATCAGATACCTAAAGAAAAGAGATCGATAATTTTTTCAATTCAGATATGGATTGATATTGAATGTTCTTATTGACCAATTTATGGGCCAAATACTAGAATTTCAGACACTTACTTCAATGGCAGTTTTGACTGAATAAGAATGCAGATAAGACTATGTATTCATATTATACAAACTCATCTATAATTGAAAGTGTTTTCATTTTGAAAACACTTAGAGTTATTGTCTACAGTAAAAGTTCCTGAAATTCAGTATCTTGTATTTTACCTTGAGCAACATCATGCTGAATATTGTAAGTATCTATCAACAGCTAAACTCTGATTTTATTTGAAGACTGGGACTGAATATAGTCAGGAAGAATAACTTGTAGTAAATTATGAAACAAATTTACTCATGATATCTCTTTATCAATTTTGATTAATATCTTGCTATGAAGAGTGTCATTATCTTATGATTTAGTTCATTACTATGAAATTACTTTTCATTCAGACATTTAGCCACATGTGCTAATTTTCTTTAGGCAAAATTACTACATGATCATCACTGCATTGATTAATCACAAAACCACAGAAGAAAGTTTATTATCAGCATGATTTTACTATCTTTCTGAACCTAACTCAGAGCAGTGAAATTATTTAGCACCGAACTATCACATCTTACTCTTCATTGGAAGAACTTCAAGATATTAACTACCTTATACTTCTGTAACTTATAAAGAAACTGGTTGTATGCAACATCTTAAACTATTTACAAAAAAGCTGCACCTTTTAAGCTATTACGGATCTTACTTAACTCCCTTTCATATAGCTGAATTTTGCATGTTCTTAACTTTGGATATACAAGTATTTCTCTATTCTTAGCTGACCATCTTAAAATCAGCTGTTTTGTTATACCTGTGTGCTGACAGAAATGCCTTGAATAATTTTTTAAACATAATATTCTAACTGACCAAAATCCAAAGCACTGTGAAATGTTCTGAATATACAGTAGTATCTCTATGACAAAAATGTTCCAGATTAAATGTAGAAGGTACACATTCATGTCTTTGATGCAAATCCAACACTTTCACATTTGGAATTGTAGAAAGGTACCGGATAAAAATGGGTTAAGGAAAGCTTCTTAGCAAACATTTATTGGAGGGCTAGCCACATGAGTAAAGGCATGAAAGATCATGGGAAGCAAAGAGAAAAGAGTCGTGACAAAAAAATAGACAATATAGAGAGAAAATGAGATACTGAAGGAGCTAAGAAAAACTGAAGACTGGGACAAAAATATGTAAAACTAGTGAGATGAGCATAAAAAAGAAATACCAGAGAAGAAAAAGTAATTACTGTGGAGACGATTTCAAAATTTGAAGCCCAAAATTGGCTTTATTCATTTATATTATACAACTAAATAGCTGGTTGACAACTAAATAGCTGGTTGGACTTCAAAAAACTCCACATACTCAATCTCTCCTCACGAGTACAGGAAACTGCATGGATACAAATGTGTAAGTTTCAGACTCAAAATTCAACATTTTGGCCTCATATCACTGTTCTTAAAAGACGATGGCAAGCCAGAGAGAAGCAATAACAGACTATTTGGAAGTGACTAAAGTACAACTCAAGTTTTTGTGACAAAGAATGGAAAAAGAGAGTATCTTAGATATGTTACAGATGAATATGTAGAGTAACACAGAACCTAAGCTGAAACTGAAAGAAAACATTTCAGCTGCAAGACTTCAAGCAGGTCTATTAAATTTTGTTATCCTAAATATTTATTAGAATAAGGATGTCTTCGTCTGCAGTTCAAACCTGCAAAAGTGTGTCCAAACACAGATTTCTCAGACTATAGTATTATTTTTTTGCACATACATTTATGTAAACATAGTAATACAGACAAAAACAAGTATAACCAAAAACTCCTTACATTCAAAAGTCTCAAGCATGGTACATATTTCACTGGGGAGGGGTGGAAGAGGTCAGGCGAAAAGGAAGGAGGAATGGGGAGAAGCAAGTCCACCTCCTACTAAAAAGTAAAGAATATTTAACCCAGTAATAATTAAGTTTCCACAGAGCCCAAATGAGAAGACACAATAAGTTTTTCCACTTCCTTGTTTGTAAAGTTGAGGTTTGATTCACTAAAATATTAGTAAGAGCTCTAGTCTATTTTTGATGGTTACGTGAATTTCTGCTGAGCATTCTTGGGAAGTCCTTGTACAGCCTTGTCTAAACACAGTTTCCCTACCAAACATTCTCAAACATATGGCAATATTTCCCACTTCTTTAAACAAAGAACTATTTTATAACCTTTTATTTAGTCATTTCACATGTCCTTGGGAACGTACCAAAGCTTGAAGACATTCTAGCTTAGACATTCCTTAGGGGGCCACCCTCCATCCTTTCACCACCCAGTGCATAGGGCATTAGACTCAAGTCCTTCAAGTCCATTTTCTGCATCTCCTGCTTTCTGATGTCTGGTCAGGCACTCAAATAAATAGTAAATCTGACTAACTTATACTGTCCTCTGCGTCTTGAACTGTAGTAAGTGGTAAGGAGAGGAACTGTTTAGTAGCTGAAGCAATAGACATTTCAGAGCACCCCTGATTGTAATATCATGTACAACCAACCACAAAGCGGCACTTTTCCTGTCAAAAACAGTCCCGCTTTCTTTTGCCCCTTTCTTTTCTGCCCTTAAAATGACCCTGGAAACTGTCGTAGAACACAAGCACAGATATTTGTGCCACTGCAAGATAAACTGCACTAGAAAACTGATCTGGGTTACAAACACCTCAGCATCAGTAAAAAAATAGTTAGGTTTATCACAGACTAACTCTCTCACCATACAACTGAAAAAAGGAATTTTGGTACCCTCTCTCCTGGGGTGGCATGAAAAATATAAGTTGCCAGAGACACAGAGAGTAGGAACTATTTATCTGGCAGCCGTTTTGGCTTATGTTAGTTGAAAGCATATGTGAAATTGCAGCCTCACTTCAGAACTGTGGCTAGAGTTCAAGAGCAAAGCAGTCAGGGAAGAGATAATACTAAGACTGAGTTGAACTTCTGTTTAAAATTAAAGAATTGAGGTCAAATTCAACTTTCCTCTCTAAACAGCTATGGCAAACTGACGCTAAGGCAAATCTCATCATTGTTACAACAAATTCACCAGTAATCAAGCAAAAGCACAAGACTTCTTAAATGGAAAAATATTACTCATAGTTAATTCAAAAGACAATGCGGGTGTACAAAAGAGTACAGCACAAAACTGTTTTAATCAACCAAACAGAGAAAATCCTTTCCAACAGGTTTATTATCCCATTGTTGTAGGAGAAACTGGTCGTAATGCCTACACTTAAAATTACCCATGACTTTCCATTGCATAACCCTGTTCTAATCTGCTTTTAACTTGCCAAATAAAACTTATTTGGGCTAAAAATCTCTCATGTCATTTGTTGGCTCAAGCTGATGTTCTGAAAAGTGTCAGATACAAGCAGTCCAACTACCTACAAAAAATGTGAGAAAACAGTAAGTTTACTCATGTTAAAGAAATCTTACAGCTCAGCTCTTTCATTAAAGCCTCCAGTACTTCCAAGTTCTGAGGAAGGAATTCTTTTTATGTACTCTAGAATGGTCTCCTAGGATACAAAGGACAGTTAGGACTAAGAAAATGGTTATACTTTAAAGTCTTAATATAAATCAGACAAGCTTTATTTCTAATGTGTGTTAGTACTTAACTAGCTTTAAAGTTTGCCTTGAGGGTTCCTCTCAGTATCATGTGCTAACAACTACTCTAAAACTGAAATTACTGAGCAGGTTAGTCATGAAGAAGAAAGATTCCCATGGCTTCACCTAGGTCACTAATGCAAACAAAAATCAATAAAATTACCATGAAGTACTAAGACCACCACCATCTTCGGGTCAAAACAAAAAACAAGCCCATGAACAGCATCAAAATGAATATCATTATACTAAAATAAGCTTTCACATTAGGTCAAATTTCCATCATCAAATTAAAACAATTTTTTACTTAATAGACTAGGCACTTCAGAAAAGCTGAAACAAACTCTTTTGGATGCTTCTGAAATGGCCGCTCTCATTTATGTAAGAGCTGAAGAATGAAAATCTGCATTTCCTCCAGTTTTTAATATATCTAATCTAACTACACATGGGGTTACACATAAAAAATGAAATTCTAATTACTTCCCTTGCAAAGTGAAACTTCATTTTAGCAAGTCAAGTTTATTGACTTTTCATCTAATTTAACATCTATTTGTATTTTTTAAAAATCTATACTTCACTTTACTAATCACTTCTTCAGCAATTAATCCTAGCCTTTTTAGTTTACATAAAATTTCTAACACCACAAGTGTTCAGAGACCCAGAATCATGATCTGATAGATCTATACAAGCACACAGAAAGATTGTCCTTACCTCTGAATGTTGAATGAGTTGTATCTTAACTTACCTACACTTAAGTGTAAGTTCAAAGAGCAATTATGACATATTTAGCATTTGTCTACCCTTGAAGAAGTCTTGTTGGTATGGTTTTACTAGTAGACTAAAAGTCTCACCTATACTAACATTACTGATACTGATGTGTACTTGCATTTTTGGCTTTTTCTTCTATTATTGACATAGCCTTTCTGATAACCTCTTGACAACCTTATCATAAAACCAATTTGCAATTTAGCAACTGCAAAGTAATTTCAAGCTAAGTCTGTTTTTATTCCTTTGGGTATTTTAATAACTATTATGCTAAGTGTCTGCACTGAAATTTGTCTTTCAGAGTCCTAATTTACATTGCCTCTCACCTACCATATTTTTCTCCCCAATTTAAATAATTTAAGAATAAATTGTTTCTGCATGAGACTAAAGGCATTCATGGAAATCAGCAGACTAACTTCTAAGGTACAGAAAAAGCAACATTTTTAACTACTACTATTCATAGAAATGCCACAGAAATGCCTACCAAAGTTTTAATAAACAAAGCTGCAATGAAAAAGAACAGTTGGTTGTAGGGGGACACTTAAATGAGAACTATTTACGTATTTAAAATCATCCACCATCTTGACGAGAATCACTGCCTCCTACAAAACATCAGACATGTTGGATTCTCTTGTCTAACCATTATTGTTTTGAGGTTTTCAGCTTCATAGACTGTGATCCAGCGTACATCAAAAAATTTGTATCTCAATCTGGGACCAAAAGCCAGATAGCATGCTCTCCTGTACAATCTACTTGAATAAAAATTAAACAAAGCCAATTTTAGTAACTTACTTGCAAAGAAAAGGAGTTAGGAATTCTAATAAGCAACATAAAAGGCAGCTCACAAGAAGATCTAATCAGCACTGCATAGGCAGATATGAGAACTCTATCCTGTAACTGCTTGTTGGGTAAGAGTTCATCCTCAGGGAAGAATGGTAACATGTTTAATAGAAATGAACTACTCCGTTTAAGGTATTACCACTATCCACATTTTATTTTGGCAGTTAAAAGCGTTAACACAGTTACTGAATGTACTTATCATTAAAACATTCTGAACAGTGCACTATATACAGAAAAGATTAAGATTATAGTCTCCAGGTATCAACCTTATGAGGCTTCATGCAGTTACTGAACAAGCATAAAATCTTCACTTGACAAGCCTCAGCAAATAACTGGCACCGTTTTATACCCATACAAGAGAAAGCTTTTAATGTCACATACCGATTTCTTTTTAATGTCCTCCAGATCTTTGAGTTCATTCTCAATCTTTGTGATTAATTCCCTGAGTTCATCAAGATTAGTGCAAATAAGCTAAAAAACAAATGAACACAAACACTTGGTAATGTGGGACTTGGAAGATGTACAATGAAGTTAAATAAAATCTAAAAGCACATGTTATTACTTAGTGCCCCCATTTGATTTTTATTTTCTTACAGCATTTTGAAATGTAAAAAATATGACTTTTGGAAAGGACGAAAATCTAGCAAGAAAATACTTCACTCTTCAGATATAAACCATATCTCTGTAAGCTTCCATTTAAAAAATGTAGGTATTTTCTTAAAACTTCTCTGAATGACAACTACAAAACTTGTCTCAAATACAGTAATGAGTTGGAACAGTTTTGAGTACCAAACAACTCCCTGCTGTATTACAGTGTACTAGCTTTGGACTATGCTGTGGTTATAACATAATTACAAATTTTTCCTGAACATAATTTTACACAATTACACAGAGTATTCCTGAAAGACAACCTACCCATGTGTAGCAAATATACCCATCTACCCATGTTTTGAAAAAGTATTATATTCTTCTTATTCTAGTCTTTAGAAAACAGCTTTTTACGTTTTTCCTTTCAGAATATGGATGCTGTTTTCTTGAAAAAATTGTCAAACAAAAGGAATCTGTATGCTTTGGCTTACCATCATTTAGGGTAATTAAAGACTTAATAAACTGGAAATTACTAAGCTGTTAGATTCTTTCAGGTTATCGTATGTTAAGACTTGCTTCTTTCCGAACACCCCCAGGTGGAAATGTTTTCCTTACTACTGAAAACATGTTGAAATAGTTTAAGAAAAACAAAACCAAACAGAAAAAAAAACCCACAAAAATGCTTTTGTCATAAAACTGCTAATTTTTAATTTTTTTCCCAGATCAGTAGTTCATAATACTGTATTTTTACTTCAATTACACATGCAGCTTTAGATTTGCAGCAAATTCACATTAAAAAAACCCCTTTCTTTCACTATTGAAGAACAGAACTGACACTTTCAGCAAAACACAAATTTCAGAAACCTCTAATGCATACATGTCATTTTCATAACATTTGTGTATATTTCAGAGCACTGGGAATTGCAGTGACTCAAAGTGAAGCTTACAGTGTTCACATTTGTCGTTTGAATAAGGAGATTAGCACTGTCTTGCTGTAGACAATGTATGTAAAATTAACTTGCAAAAGGTTCCTCTTTTAACTGAGAAAACAGTATTACTATGTGTAACTCTATTAAGTTCAACATGCATGTCTGTCCTGCACTTAAAGTTCCAAATACATAAGATGTAAACTGGAAGCCAAATACTGGCTTGTCTTTTCCCATCTGGCCTGCAAAGAAATCTATGATAGTGTATTACTGTACAAAAAAGTGAAAGTTTGTCACGTCAAGCCCTTGATAAAAGTCAATAAAGGCATGGATAAAGATTGTCCCTACACAATTTTAATCCACTTGTTTGACTATATACCTGACAATTCAGTTTTTAAATTTTAGCACTGCTCTTTATTTTCTCCTCTGAGACACGTTTAATTTGGTATACCATGGATCAAAGATAAAGCAGAACTATGAACCAAAGAAAGATACTGTCTTCATTTTATAGAAGAGGGTGAATTTCTCTCTAGCAACTCAAATCTAGAATGGCAAGTTTGCAAGAAGGATAATTTCACTATTGTTAGTTGAATACTGTCCTGGAAATACCAACTCTATCTTTGACTCTACCATAAAAAGCTCCTATATGTCACCAGACAATTAATGCGGCCAAACTTGTCACAGGTCCCAGTCTGTTTCTAATTTTCAGAGAGACATAAAGATCTGATTTGCAAAATTGTGCAAAAGTGTGTAAAATCTAAACTATGTCAATGGGAAAAGACAATGCAAATATATAAGGTTTAGTTGTCTTGGGGCTGGGGATGACAGGGAGGAGTAATCAAATCTCTAAGTCCTAATTTTCATCAGAAGAGATGTACATTTGAGGCTAATATCTGTGTGTCAATTAGTCACTGTTAAAACAAGGAAGTTAACAGCAGCTCAGCTTAGAGGATTTACTGTCAAAATGAGTTTAGTATTTTAAATACTCCAATACTGTACTGAAAACTGCTATAAAAAGGTTCAAGAAGAAATTTATACTTCTTCATTCACAGTAGGATTTGAGATGAGGTACTGTATCTGCACAATGATTGGGAAGAAGCTATTTCTGAAACTTCTCTCACTTGGTTAACATTTCCCACCTTACAGAATGGAGCAAGCATTTTGAAGGAAAGATTAAAAAGAACAGTAATGAAAAGTGTACTGTATTTTGTATGATCACTCTGACATGGAATCTAGCTGCTATTTCTCATACTAAGACTCTAATGTATGTTTCAGTGTTCTTTGCTCATGGTTGTTAATTGGCTGAACAGAGCAATTGAATTTTCTGCAAACAACACTGCCTTTCTAAATTGTTTTGTGCGTTGCAACAGGTAAGTTAATGTGAAGGTAAAAAGAAAGGTATAAATCTAATCATTCTGTCACATTCCAATGGATCACTGGTAGTTTCATGTATCGCTCTCTAAGAACATGCCTTTTAATCATCTATTACGAGACAAATAATCTGAAGAGAAAACAGGTTTCCTTTATGATTTATCAAAGCTAGTGAAAGATGAGTCCCTATTCTCTAGAACACTACATGGTGGCTTAAAGATTCAGGTTCTAACTATTTCCATTAATGTACAAGTCATGTAATTAGTTATGTACATGCTAACTACAACACACACATTTTCACATCAAGCACAGTACTTACTACATATGAGCTTAATTTTCATAGACAATAAGCATCTTGTTTATCAAGTGAATACAATGGCAGCTTCAGGTATTCAGTATTCCAGTAAATTTTCAAATTTAGTGTTCATCCTTCCTGCTAGGATACAATCTCACATCTCAGTAATCTCTCAAAGACCCTCCCTAACTCCTAGAACTTCCAGGAGGAAAGACAGGAAATCTCCCCTGATTTTTGTAAGGAAAGACATGGGAATCAAGTTCTATTCCAACTTGGGACTCTCCTGTGATCCATTTCTTGGAATTTACAAATGAACTATTTATAAAAACAAATCTAACCTGTGGAACTATTAATAAATACAAACCTAGTGTAATCCCCCAGATCACTGATGCTCCCTCCTTGCCCCTCTTAACTTCAGCCAATCTTTTAGCATAATTTTACTAACTTCAGTGTGGTCTTGTGTTTAACTTCAGGGTATCGGTATAATGATTGTAAGCCATACTTCTATTTCCTATGAACCTGCTCCTTTATTGCTGCCATCTCCATGTGGAAAATGTCCAGATAGCAGCCTTTTGAGATCTGTATTTAATATAGACCATAGCTGGTAAAACTGAAATTGTTAAGACACAGTTAAACAGATAAGCTGAAGTTAGCCCAGTTCCTTAGAATGTGTGTGTTCCGTTTTTCCTTAGTTATAGTACAAGTAGGTCTATATAGCTATGCATATATACGTGAGGGGAAAAGAGGAAAGACTGAGACAAAACACTTGTTACCAAACCTAAATGTACTTTGTAACCGGAAACGAAACCCAAACCCCACACATTAGTGTCTCTTCTGTACAGCAATGATTTGTCATTTCTTTAAAACATTAATAAGCACCAGTAACAATAAGCAGAACTAAATTTCTCTTAAAAGGAAATAAGCAACAGCCAACTAACTCATGATCTACAAATCTGTAAACTCACCGCTCAAATCATTTTCAAAAATACTGAAAATAGGACATATTTTTTGTGTGGTTTTATTTGGTAAAGAGAATTTAATTTGCATCTGCTTTTGTTTTGGGTTTGTTTTTTGTATTGTTGTTTGTGTGGGTATTTTTTAAGCAGTCTTTAGCTAAGAAATTAATATAAGGTCTAAAATCACATACAAGGAAGGACAGATGTTCTTTTACTTATGCTTTTACTGCTTTGTCCATGACATTCAAACTATGATAGAGAGCAGAAAATCTGTGCAGTATGTTTCCTCAAATGGTTGTTTAAAAATGGGATTATAAATGTTAGGATTAAGTAGTACATTATGTCCCGATTTTTTCTTTTGTAAATAATTTATTTTAATGTATAATTTAGGTCACTATGCATATAAAAAGATTTATTAATACTAATTTTATCAGCTTTAATGTCAAGTTATGATTTTCAGGTAGAGGATCTATAGTTAAGTACAGGATCTAGTAGTAAGAAATAAAGTGCCTTACAGCTTTTGTTGGGTTTTTTTGTTTGTTTTTTAACATGTGCAGGCTGCAGGCACATAAAACATCTTACAAATTTTCGTTTATTTACTTTCTTTCCAAAAGAACTCATGTTTAGACATGAACAGCAATATTCTTATAGTTATACCCTCCCTGGCATACCTCACATGGCCTGTATACACTCAAGCTGTTTTACCAAATATTAAAAAAAACATACTGTCACTTTCAAATGGTTACAGAATTTTATTAAGTTTGGCCATCCATGTATATGGAGCAGAGTATGTACTTTACTAGGCTCTAAAAGTCTTAGTAGTATTCCAAATGTAAACATTTTAATATTTGCAATTACCTCTAACAGTCATACCAGTCCTGTCTGTCCTCTTGAAAAAGGCAGATTAAATTGCTAAGAAGTTCCCTAATAAGATGAAACTGCTCATACTAATCAATCTTAGCTTCACCTAAAAACAGATATAAAGCCTAGCCTTGATCAAAAGACTTAGAATTATTTTGTTACATTTTAATTAACATTTTACATAGGTAAATGTAATAACATTAATTTTACACTTAGCTAGAAATGTATATCTACAGTTTACCCTGGTTAGATAAAAAGTTGGGCTAAGTTTTAGATAATGTTTTAGACAGACTACTTAAAAGCAGTAGTTTAATACTGCAAAAAATTATTTCTAACCTAACTGTGTATATCAATGGCATGCAGGTAATGCGCTGGGAAAAATAAAAATTTTAGACATCATACCTATTTTTGGAGCTGCTAGGAAACATTATAGTC
Organism: Charadrius vociferus; assembly: GCF_000708025.1. Classification (NCBI taxonomy): domain Eukaryota; kingdom Metazoa; phylum Chordata; class Aves; order Charadriiformes; family Charadriidae; genus Charadrius; species Charadrius vociferus. Next base: position 409,081 of record NW_009649706.1, read on the forward strand.
ACTACCATTAGAATATAGACAAGTTAGTGTACACTTAAATATCAGCCTTTTCTCAATATTGACTGTTACTAACCAATTTTATCAGCAGAGATTCTACTAGCTCCACCTGAAACACATCAGCAGTGCGGAATAAACTGATTCAGCTTAAGGGTTTTACTGAACAGTCATGATTTAATGTGGGTCTATTTCTCAAAATAGCACGAATTGCTCTCAATGAAAATTTATAGTCAAAGGAGAACTTCAATCCAAGCAGGCATGCATACATAAATTGTGACTTAGCACCGAAGTACTGTAACACTGCTACTACAGTACCATAAAACCACATTATTATAATTAGCATTCTTTCCTTAGTGCTCTCTGGTCTAAAGCTCATATGCAGATAAGAGGTAAAAGTTGCAAACAAGATGAGCACAGGAACCTACAATTTTTTTTGCAAGTCTTTCAGTAAATTAAGCTAGATTTCAATTCAAGGAACACAGTGTCACACCTCATACAAAACCCAGGTAATTTTATCCCAGAAAATTTTATCTACCTTAAAAATTCCATGAACAACTCCTAGTTTTTACAGGTTTTGTTCTGGGATTTGTCTGGGGTCTTAAACAATACTGCAAAACAGTGTGTAAGCTGCACACAAAAAACACTAAAACATTCTCTGCCAAGAAAAGCTGAAATGCACTTTTAAAAACACTGTCAGATTAAACCTTTTGAACTAGAAGAAGGAAATTAATCTTTGGTTACAATTTCCAAGGTCTCCATCAGAAACTAAAGGACTTATTTCATAGACATTCAGATTTCAAGTGCTTAAAACAAAAATTAAAATAATTTACCTGAAATTCTGGTATGGTAGACTTTGTGACACCTTTCCTCTTCTTTGTGATTGCTTTTTTACATACCGATTTTTTTCCTTGTAAGATTAAAAGAGAAAAGCTTCATAATGCTGTTGTTGTACTTCATTAATAAAACCAAATTACATACAGATTTGAAAGTTAAACTATAACTAACAGATAGCTGACAGTAAGTCACGTAAACATGATGAATCAGAAATAGACTCAACAAAAGCAAACATTAAACTACAAGTACCTGAGCAGGGCAGTCTTTGTAGGGAGGGGGGGGAGGGGGAAAGGAAAAAGAACAAACTCACTATAATATAATATACCACCTGAACATTTAAGTCATAAAAGAAACACTCACAGCACTGTTCTGAAAGGAGTGAAATCCATAACTTACGCCACACACTCAAGAAATACAACATCTTACCTGCAAGATTTGCTTTCTGACACTGTGAAGTGAACCACATATTAGGGTCTGGGACCTCTGTATTTTATAGTAAAAGACACCCTCAAAGCACAAGCAGTATCTAGAAATCCCCAAATGAATACACTGGAGTTACCAATGAAATCAGATTACTGATTTGTTTTTTCCAGCTGTGGCAAAACCTAACGTTTAAGAATAAAGCAAACACCTTCCTACAAAGCCCTTCACACACAACTATACTATATAAGAACACGGATGTAACTTAAAAACTCCTTGAAGGTAAGGCAAGTGTTTTACTGCCTACAGTATCAGGTCACAAGTCCCATACATTTCTCAAATCAAGTAGTTAAGTCACCAAGTCATATATACAACATAATGGAGTTTCTTATAAAGTTATTTCTCCATTCACATGGTAAACTGAAACCGGCCCACTTTGACCTGTTCATTAGACCAAAACCATCACTCTGAGATTACTGCTGTGCTCACATTAAAAAAAAAAAATAAATAGCATCATTACAGGCACTTGGTAATAACACAAACACAGGCCGATCTGATATTTATATTAACAACAATATTGGCAGGAATTGCATTTATTTTTTCCTAACAACTGCTTGCTTTTGTGTGCAAACGCAAACATACGTATACATGCACGTATTCATAGATGCCTAGACATCTATACTTCCAGTTTATTACACTATCATATTTTCAATTTATTACACTGTGAGTTTCCTGAATGTCTTACCTGAATCTCAAATAAAACACACTTAAGAGACAGGGGACAAGGCTTGAAGAATCTAGGTTTAAAACTCCACATACTGAACACATAAAAAAATTTAAAGACACCTCAACTACCAAAAATAAACACTCTCAGAGTTCACATTACAGAAGTGATAAAACAGAGAAGCATGTTTATTAGAACAATGATCCAAATGTTTCAACAATGGGCAAAAAAGTCAGCATTTTTGTTATACATTTTATGAATCCAGTTGCATTGAAAACATAATTGCTACTACTGAGAACAGTGCTGTCCATCTAATGAACTAAAGCAGACATCTAATACAAGTTTTTTGACAAACTGACTCAAAAAGAAGTCTGGCCATATGGCAGTTCCTTGTTATAGACCTGTAAAAGAACGTTATCTGGCAAGAACATGAAGGGCTAAAAACGTGGGGCAGCTAGGCTGTCTTGCTTCTTTACAATAAGAAAGATTTGAATATGATTAAAATGAAAATTTTCATTTTATTTGCACATTTTCAAGATACTTTTCAACAAATATTTACTTGGATATTTTCAGCATCAGCTGCTGTATGATGCAGTGTACTTCAAAAAAGAAAGAGTTAACAGAAATATACTTTTTTTTCCCCCAATATTTCCTCCTGAAAAAGGGGGGAAAATTGCTAGGAAGAATTACAATTGATTACCAAAAAAATAAAGTAAGCAGCATCTGAAAAGCATGCAGTGGGGAAGATATGGGATAAAAGGCAGAACAAGAATTAAAAAAAACAGCTGACTAGAAGCACAAGGAAAGCGAGCCTTACCTTCTGTGTAAACTGTATCAGGGAAAAAAGTCTTTGAGAATAGAGTATGACATACGGGTTATCACATAGCATACCTACTAGAATATATGTACTGTAAGACTTACACAATTCCCAGGCTGACATCTGCCATGAACTAGGAATATGTCGGTACAGAGCAGCACCACAGTCTCTTTACCACTTTGTGACTATACACACCAGATGTCCTATGGTGTAGGCATATATCACATACCAAAAAATAAGAAAACATGACAAAGATATTTGCACTAACTTTGGCGAACTCATCTTCTGTCTTAATAACATCATTATAACAAACTGAAATTCAAAAGAAGTTATAGCAATAGTACTGATAACCTCTCTCTTCTAAAAAAAGTTATCTCTGGTTTAAAAAAAAAAAATAATTTCTTGCTTCCCAGGTTTTAAAAGAAAAATTTTCTTTAACAGCTTTTCAAGGAAAAAAAAAACACCAAAGATAAAGGAAACCTTCTATTTAGTACTCCTGAGACAATGCAGCTGCACCTATGTTCAGCTCCCAAACTGACTTTAGTACCTAAAATACTCCAATTCACTTACTTTTAAGCTGTAAAATCTCCGGATTAAATTAACTGCCGTTCAGATGTCCACAATAAAAATCTATGGAGACCTGCTAGTTTAGGTTCTCTGACCACAAACTGACACATTCAGCAAAATCAGCAGCAGTGGTAAGGGATGTCAGCCTCTACCAGCTTACTGGCCCTTCACATGTAACATAACCACACGAATGCTTCAGCCATGACACCACAGAGCTGTCACTTAGTGTCACTTAGCTTCAACTGCCAGGCTGAGGTGGGCATAGATTCCATATGGAGGGTAAAAGCACTGAGGGTTTGAACAGGCATCAACTGTGAGTGGCAACTTCTCAAACCACTCCATGGAGGTCTGCTAGAGCTCCTTTGCCAATAATCCTAGGTAAAGAGACTACTTAAAATGGATTAAATTACTTACTTCTGCACTGCCAGAAGGAAGATAAATCAGATAATGCTTTTGTCCAATCAATTTCTTTACACTTCTCCCCACTACTGTCCCGCACTACCCATGACACAGAAGGCAAAGGTGAGGATTGGGAAAATGAAGAACCGCCCACTGTAAGTGAAGATCAAGTATGAGACCACCTGAGGAACCTGAAGGTGCACAAGACTTGATGAAATTCATCCGTGGGTCCTGAGGGAACTGGCAGATTAAGTTGCTAAGCCACTATCCGTCATATTTGAGGAGTCATAGCAGTCTGGTGAAGTTCCCATTGACTGGAAAAGGGGAAACATAACCCCCATTTTTGAAAAGGGAAATAAAGAAGACCCAGGGAACTACAGGCCAGTCAGTCTCACCTCTGTGCCTGGCAAGATCATGGAGCAGATCCTCCTGGAAACTATTCTAAGGCACATAGAAAAAAAGGAGGTGATTGGTAGCAGCCAACATGGCTTCACCAAGGGCAAGTCAGGCCTGGCAAATTTGGTGGCCGCCTACAATGGGGTTACAGTACTGGTGGACAAGGGAAGAGCAATTGGCATCATCTACCTACACTTGTGCAAGGCATCTGACACTGTCCCACACGACATCCTGGTCTCTAAATTGGAGAGTCATGGATTCGGGAGACGGACCACTCGGTGGATAAAGAATTGGCTGGACAGTCACACTCAGAGAGTTGCAGTCAACTGCTCGATGACCAAGTGGAGATCATTGATGAGTGGCGTTCCTCAGGGGTCAGTAGTGGAACTGATGCTGTTCAACATCTTTGTCGGAGACATGGATGTTGGGATGGAGTGTGCCCTCAGCAAGTTAGCCGGTAATACCAAGCTGTTTGGCAAGGTAGACACGCTGGAGGGGAGGGATACCATCCAGAGGGACCTGGACAGGCTGGAGAGGTGGGCCCATGCCAACCTCATGAACTTCAACAAGGCCAAGGGCAAGGTCCTACATCTGGATTGGGGCAACCCCAAGCTCAGCAGGGAATGGATTGAGAACAGCCCTGAGGAGATGGACCTGGGGGTGATGATCGATGAGAAGCTCAACATGAGCTGGCAATGTGTGATCACAGCCCAGAAGGCCAACCATATCCTGGGTTGCATCAGAAGTGTGGCCAGCAGGTTGAGGGAGGGGATTCTGCCTCTCTACTCCACTCTTGTGAGACCCCACCTGCAGTACTGCATCCAGCTCTGGAGTCCTCAACGTAAGACAGACATGGACCTGTTGGAGTGGGTCCCGGAGGGCCACAAAGATGACCAGAGGGCTGGAGCACCTCTCCTATGAGGAAAGGCTGAGAGAGTTGGGGCTGTTCAGCCTGGAGAAGAGAAGGCTCTGGGGAGACCTTATTGCAGCCTTCCAGTACCTAAAAGGGGCCTATGGGAGAGCTAGGGAAGGACTTTTTACTAGCGCAAGTAGTGATAGGATGAGGGAGAATGGCTTTAAACTGGAAGAGGGAAGATTTAGATTAGATATTAGGAAGACATTTTTTACTTTAAGGGTGGTAAGGCACAGCACTGGAACAGGTTACCCAGAGAAGATGCAGAGGCCCCATCCATGGAGGTGTTTAAGTCCAGGCTGGATGGGGCTTTGAGCAACCTGGTCTAGTGGGAGGTGTCCCTGTCTATGGCAGGGGGGTTGGAACTCGATGATCTTAAAAGTCCCTTCCAACCTAAGCCATTGTATAATTCTATGTAAGAATGAAATGAGAAAAACACCCTCCATCAAAACAAATTAAGAGTTTCCCAAACTAAAACTTGAAATCCAAAGAAAATAATGATCATGAAATAGCTGAAGACAGAAGTAGCCTTGGGTAGAAGTTGTAACTATCATCTTTTTTCCCCTGCGCTGCTGCAGGAGAGGATCAGCTCTTTTTTATAGCACCTCTAATACTGACTGAGAGCTAAGCCGTTCCTGAGATTGGGGAGGGGAGAACTACAGACACCTAAGGCAAGAGTCCTGCTGTGTTCAGTGGATGAATCAGGACTGTGCAACAAAGAAAGAGTCCTTCTCATTGTCTACCAGAGAATAAAGGGAAAACACACAATCACTTTATTCTTCAAGCAAACTACAACAAATCTTATCCTAAATTCAATTATAAATCAGTTATCTGTGGATATAAAACAAAACTCTCTATTGATTTCAGGTAATATTTCTCTGCAGTAACACACCACCAGCCTACGCCTGGAGCTGGTAGCATCAGAGCCCGAAAGCTCAATTTGCACATTTCCTGACTTACCTGCTGAAACAAACCACTTGGATATTAAATTGAAACATGAACACTGTCAAGATGAATACAATCTGCAGTAAAAGACAGTGCAGTAAAATACAGGTTTTGCACAGTGAACTTAAAAAACTTGAGCAAGACCTTACCCATCTCTCAAAAAATCCGGAAACCATTAGGCAGACACAAGTAACATTAAGCTGGATACTGCCCTGTCCACCCAGACAGTGTTTGGTGCTTGAAGGATGAGGGGGACAGAAATATGTATAGTGAGTATTAGTATAAGCCAATAGGAGAGGTTGGTGAAAGCACTAAAGTGAATGTGAAACAAATGGTAGTCTGAGAAAAGCTGATTTCAAAGTAAGTGAACATTGTATTGGAAAGCACTGAAACATCTGTGCTGTTTGAAATAGTGTATTCCAGGTTTCATGTATGACTCAGTCCCAGAGTATAGACAGTACTTTATATAAAAAACCAGAACTAAACCAAACTAAATAAGTAAAATAATTCAAAGGTGAACATTTTTGACATCATTGCTTTTTAATTTTTAATGCTAAATTAATGATGATCACAATAGGTGGAGTGGAAGATACATGACTTCCCTAAATTAACGCTTTTGAGTTATCATCTGTTCTAATCTCAATTCCAAGAGATTGGATTATTTTATACTTTCAACTGATAGTTAAAAGATAGTTTCTGCATATTTATAATTGTCATCAAGTAATCTGTTAAACAAACTCACGGCTGAAAGTAAAACCCAAATCCAAATCTACAGATCTTTCACATTTATTCCTTTTAAATAACACCACTGCATGAACACTTCTGTTCTAAAATTCACTGGAAATCAACATTTTACTAGCCAAAAGCCCCTTAGCCAGCTCTGAGAAAATTCTTATATGTTATTTAAGTTCAGTAGGACCAGAAAATGCCTGGCTGCCATAGGGTTTCCTTTCAAGCCAAAACAAATTGTTCAGATGTTATCACTGAATAGATGTGCAGGCATTTAACAAGGTGACATAAAAACTACAGCCTGGACACTAATTATAAGCATCCAAAAAACCCACTAGGGAGATTAGATGCAACTGAAAGAGAAGCCATCGCAATTTGGTCTTGAGATCCGAGGGTGAAGAAGGGGGAATAAATAAATAGGTGTTATTTCAGATCTCTTCTAGTCCTATTTTAGAAGCATAGAAATCTAGACAAACACTAAGCCAGAGAAATGCTCTTGACATTTATTAATTACCTCAGCAAAGACAATACAACCCATTTTGAAGTTATCATAACATAAACCATTTTGACTTGAAAACAGAAACATTTTTTACAGATTTAGTAAAACTTTTTATTATGAACCATGATATTTGAGTCCTCATGGCTCCTCCTTGTAGAACAAAAGTAATGTCAATGTGTGCTTCAAATTATAAAGTGACAACACAGAGCAACTTTTAATAAAAATTGATTTTCACAACAATTTTTAATACAAATGTGATTTTTACTGCATATGCAGCAGAGCTTCATTCCCCCCGATGGGGAAAAAGATATTTTTGACATCAAACACTAACTCAGTAGTATTTGCCATGATAAAATGAAGTCGCTAGTCCCCTCCAACTGCAAGAATTCCTGTTTTCTCATTACATCTTAGCAGCAACTCCACTGTTCTCAAATTGAAAAACTGGCCTGAATTTTCCTTTTCACAATCTGTAAGACACACTTCATGCCTTTCAAAAATTTGGCAACTACTGTGCACGTCTTATTTTCTCTTTATTCTCCTGATCTTCTATCTTGCTCCCAACAGGTTCTCTTTTAGAAAGTGTAACGTGCAATAATCTGGACAATGAAGCATTACTACAGACTTTTGAAGCTTCCACACTGACACAGCATATGCTTTTATATAGTCAAAACAGCAAAGCAGGTCTGAACAAGTGCATTAATAATGTTGGTTTACAGAACAATGTCAGTAAACCAAATAAAACTTCAATGGTACAAGTTTCTGAAGATACTGACACTGCAGCTTAATGCATGGAGTACACTGTTACAACTTGGAAGAACACCTCATTTGATGGTTTCAACATGGTTAACAGGCTGTCCCAGACCTAGAGGCTAGACAACACTACAACAAAGTTTCTACAACTCTGAAGACAAAAGCGAAGATTAAACTTCCGAGAACAGTACGCAAGAGACTACAAAACTGCTGCCAGGCTGTTAAATTCAATTTTCACATTCAAGCAATCTGTGATTTCATACACAAAATGTAATGGTACTCTAAAGAAATAAAATATACTGTGAAATAGACTTTAAACAGGTGGACTGCTATGAATCTTTCAGAGCACAAGCATAGGCTATAGAATTTACATCAAGGTTCTTCTAAAGGTGTGTGCTATATTGGTGTTTTCTATACCAATTTGATTAAAAGAGATGCAACTTACTCTTAAACCTCTGCTTCACACACATCACAGTTATTTCAAGCAGCATTCAAGCATTGCAGTTATTTCTGGTCCCTCCTATTTTCTCAATGGATGTTGAGATGGATGTTCTGAATTTCATCCAATCCCTGTTTCAAGCACGCAATCACAGAGTTCTCATGCTTTTGTACTGTCTTGCACTGCAATCTTTGTTGTACCCCACAATTTATTTCGGCATAGCTGTCTTAGTCCAGATCCAACAAGCCTATAACTATTGTCACACTCCAATTCAAGGATTCATAACCTCATTTATCTAACTCCAGTAATAAAGTAACATTTAAAAAGAATGTGTAGCATGCAAGCTGTTCACAGAACTACTCTGCTTCTGTCTTCCATTATATTCAGTACTACTCTGTCAATAATATTGATGCAGAACACAGCCACAGTAATAAAAACCACCTGGTTTCAAAGACACAGATTCAATACAGTGGTCTTGCCTTCCGTAACTTTTAAGAAAACCTCATAACTATGGCAATGTTCACAACATGGCTGTCTTCTCCAGTAAGTTTTGCTCACAATAGTTATGGAAAATTTTCGTCTCAAAAAACCTGGACAACCAGTCTATATCAATGAACAGCATATTTTGGGTACCACTGCTACAGCAAGTCAGGAATGTGAAAATCATCTCAACAGAAACCTGAACTGTGACTCAAAGTTATATTTTGATGCCTTAGAGAACCAATAGCAGAAAAAAAAATCACCTTGTTAAAAGGGAAGGTACTCACTGTTACATTCCTGATGTTCTCTTCTACCTCCTGTACTTTTAAAGCACATTTTAAAGAGTGAGTATGGCTATAATCAGATTTAAATCAAGTGTTTTTGTAAATTGAGAACAAGTTTTACCAAATCTCTTTCTCTGTTCTACATTGTAAGGGTATCTTTAAAAAGAAGATAAAATTTCAGAAAAGCTTTAAGAAATACTACTTAACCTTAAACATTATGAAACATTACAAAAAAATAAGGCATTGGCATGAATTCAATCCAATCCTATCCATTTCAGCCTAACAGCTACAGGACTAATGGACACTTAACAAGCACAGGAAGAAAAGCTCTTTCTCATAATACTGCGATGTTTTTGGAAAATTTTCTCCAGTAAGGTCAAAATTTGCAATAAAGAAGTATCAGAATAAGAAGGGCAATGCCTCAACATATTAAGAGATAAAGGACATGAGAGTGCCAAAAGAAACAGGACCATTCATATCATACTCAGGACAATGTCTGCCACCTGCAGATGGAAAAGAATGTTTTACGCCCTGCACCTGTACGAAACAAACACACTATCTGAGCATAATTTAGACTATCAGATTGAGTATTTAAGAAACGTGGGAACAGTAAAAGTGGAGAAGAGGAATTTCCATCATTTCTCATTGAATAGACACACACGATGTCTCCGTGTGCAAAACTTGCAAACACCAATAGCATGTGTGACAGAAAACTTTGTTACTCTCTTCTGGATTTCCACTTGCACTGATCCATGTCCCTGTCAAAAACTGACAATGAAAGGGAGTAATACTAGACCTGCAGTGTTCTCTGATGATGAAAATATGTATAAATAAAACCTAAGTTCAGAAGATTAAAGGTACCTTGTACTAGTCTACAATCACTGATACATATTCTTAACAAAACTATACACTAATTATTTTCTATATTAAATTACTTCTGATAATGTTAAGCTCCTTATGACACAATATGGAATTGGAAAAACAGAGATACATGGCATTCTACTGCTGAATTTAATATTCAGTCATGTAAAACCACAAATTAAAACTGAAAGAACAACTATGTTAAGTCCCATGTTTTTAGTGCTATGGAATACTAGCTTGTTTTATAATAAGCTTCTGAAACATATTTGGGTCCTAAAATACATTCCAATAAAGCTCAGCAGAAAGCAGAAAGGATAATTGGATAAATAATCTCCATTATAATCCTGTATCAGATCAGCATTAGATGAGCCTTGGTATTAAGATATTACAAAAGCCAAACTTTTTTTAGCACTTCAGAAAATAAAACAAACTTATTGCAAGAAATGGAGATCACAGAATAGCTACACAGGTCAATATGTGTAAGGTAATAGGGATACTGAAAAGCCAGGGATTTCTGTTTTCACTTTAGCATCCGTGCAGCATATGCAAGAAACAAAACGGAAACTGACTGAAGGAAAGTTCTCACCTGATTCCAGTTTTGCTAATGAGCTTAATTTCCACTGTGTCAATTAAAAGATAGGAACTTCAAACCAAAAGAACTGCCCGTATTTAGGTAGTGTGATTAAGCGTATTACAGTAAGCACTACAGTTTCCACTAACAGTGCGGGGTTTAGTCTGGGATCTACTGAACACCAAAAATTCTTTAATGTTACAGACTAAAAATTAGAAATTGAAAATATGATGATTTTCACTGAGATCATATTAAATAATATATTATTATAAATACAAACATTCTGCCATAGTTGTTCATGATGCATTTCTTAAAAAAAAAAAAAGTTCAAACTCACATGCTAGTATTTACAGTTCTTCTAACAGCACTTCAAAATTTGTCTTTTCATCTTTAAAAACAAAACATAATTTGTAACTGAAAAAAAAATATCTGCTAACATGCTATTAAGTATATCAAGTATCAAGATGGAGGCAAACAGGCAGCTTTTTTTAACTTTTGTTATTTTTACACCACACATAAGGAAAGCAATTATTACAGTAAACATCATCTCTACCAATTAACTCCAAAAATGACTTTCAAATATTGCCAGAATGTTTTGCTAACAGTGATTGACTTTCAAAACAATAATCTATTAAAAAACAACACATGCTGTTATATGAGCATGGTTTGTGTTCTATGTCCTTAATTTACAGAAAGTAGATTTTTAAGCATGTGTTGTAAAATGAGGGTTACAATGAAGATAAAAACTTTAACAGAAGTTAACTTTACTTTAAAAACTTTCACAGAATAATAAAGGACACTTGGTCCCCATTTTTTTTTCCAACGCTTCTCTAAATTAAAGAGCCCTGATTAGCAATTTGGGTTTTTATTCATTTTTTTGTTGTTTGGTTTTAAGAAGAATGAAAGCAGCAATACATTTGGAGAGCTAACAATCACAAAAGTGAATACAAAATACATTACTTTTGCTGAATACTACATGTAAGAACTTCAACTGTAGCTCTTAAAATTTATGTTTAGATGTGGGCATTGAAATTTTTTTTTGAGGGAGGAGTTTGTGAGTTATATGGTAAGACAGTTCTTAGGGTATTCTGCAAAAATATTTGGGATCTAAACATTACTTGTTTTCTTAGCTTTAAATTCCACTCAATCTCTAGCTAAAATGTATTGACAGCAGATCTCTGAATTCTCTTACCCTTTAGAAGACTGTTTTGTTACACAGATTTTTGGGTTTGGCTCTCTGCTTTTCATCTGAAATCCAGCATTTACCTGTCAATATACACTGTTCTGAAAATAAGCCTGTTGGTTCAAAAAATGTAATGTTTCAAGCAGTCTGCTAAAATCTAGTATGACTCAAGAGGATAGCAGATCAAGTTTTATGGTGCTTCATAAGACATCAAAATTCCACAACTACCTGACAATTTGAACTGACTTAAGGACTTCGTAAGCTTACTGTTTAAAAATTGTTTCAAAATTTTCCAGTGAGTTAACCAAAATCTGGATTATTTATCATCTACCTGAAACACTTAACTAGATGCTGCCCACATCTGTAATTAAAATGCTATCTGCATAAATTCTGTGTATCAATTGTTGGACTAAGCAGAAATGTGGTCAGGCCTGCAGTCGATGCAGTACTGTTTGGTGACCTAAGACTGCACAGTTCCAGCACGAATGATTTTAGACTCATGATCTCATGTAATTACCCTGTGCTTCTTTGTAATTTGGATAAGTTAACGTTATCACAAAGAGAAGATATATTTCCGCAATCGCTATGACATAAGACAGCATAAAACAACTTCAAGCTACACTCTCTGATGCTAACCATTCAGTCAGATTCCTTCTCCTAAATATTTTTTGTAACAAACAAAATCTCCCAATGAAGTATGTTCTCTAAAGACACATCCTGCAAATGAATCACAGTTTAATCAGTAGATAAGCCTGTTTTATATGCTTGTGTTATTAAATGGGAAAATTTCACACTAAAATTAACATCAGAAATGTCTAATGTAACGGGGCTATCATGTTTCATAAAATAAAATGTAGACCAATCCACCAAGAAAACAACTGAAAAAAAAAAAAAAGGTAAAAATGTCAACTTACCAGACTTGTGCTTCTTGTGTTTTGCTTTCTTTTTAATTATAAACAACTTGTTCTGGATCTCAGATTTATAAGATTTGAATGGATGAAGATAAATCTCACGTTTTCTTTGCAAGTCATCAAGTTTTCTCTGTAGATTTTCATTTAGAATATCCTTCAACTTCTTTTTTTTCTTTTTCTTCTTTTTTGCCCGCAACTTATTTAGTTTCTTATGATTTCGCAACGAGTTCTCTAGCACTGTTTCTTTAGCAGATTCATGGTAATTTATGTCTTGGTTGTCATTACGAGAGCCATTGACATGCATTTGGCAAGCATTCAGTGTGTTCTCCTTGAATGGACTGATTTCAGCTTTTACTTTGGCCACTTCAGCACAACCTTGTCCATTCTCCACAGCCCTTATTTCTCCTGAACTAGGGTGACCACCCATACCAACAATCTCTCCTGAACTAACCAAATTTCTCAAGTTCTCTTTGCAGCAACCAGTTTTTTTGATGTCACAGACTCTTGAGATCTTGATTTCACAGTTAGTTTTTTTCTCCTCTGTAGTGATTCTAAAGGTACCTAAATGTGTTTTTATTTCTGGACAGGTAACAATGGAGTCCATACTTTTCTCTATTTCTGTCTTGGAATGATGTAGCAGCTCTTCTCTATCACCAGAACTGACCTCCCCATTGCTTTTGCTTATACGTTCACGTTTCACTTTCTCCAATTTAATACGTGACACTTTTTTAACTTTGATGGGAGGAGATGGGAATTCAGGAGCCTGAAAAGGTTTTTGTTTGTAAATCCGAACATCTGCACCACAGAACTGTGGAAAATGAACATATGCATTCTCCAAGTAGTCATAACCAAGAATTACTTCTCTGCATTCGTGGATAGGCTGACCTAGCACTGCATCTTGAACATCCTTTTGTGTTTCATACACAAAATCACAGAGGCCTTTTAGCAGCCACACTTTTTGGTAGAATGGGAGCTCATGAAATGGTTTTTCCTCCAAGGGATTAACTTCACCCAGGACTTTGAAAAACTGGGGACACAATCCAAGTTTTTCTGCAGAACTGTTAGGATTGTCATTCTGCCCTACAACAGTATACCAGTGTTGTACTTTCTGTCTGAGTGCTGCTTCCCAAGTCCTGTAAGAAAGTGTAGGCCTGCGATGTAATGTAGATCTGCGATGAGGAGGACTTAACAAAGAAGTCATTATTTTAGACAAAAAAGCATTACACTGAGGCATCAGAAGACAACGTTCCAATTCATAGAATACTATTTCAGGTAAATTTAAGATCTGTTGTGCTAAACAAAGAAAATGACCAATAGCTGGAATCTCCCACATTGTCTCCATCCTTGTAGGTGCTGCTTGAGCTAAAAGTGACTTTTCCCATTCTTCTATTTCTTTCTGACTAGCTTCTTCTGCTTCTTTTCTTTCTTGCTCTCTCAGCCTATTAAAAGAAAGTTCACGAAAATTCAGATATCAGATGAACAAAAAGAAACATAGGAGAAAAAAAGCAGAGCTACAGCATGACAAACATACTCATCTAGAAGTAATAAAGAACACAATACATAAAGTTTTACTTCAGTTTGTCTTACTTTGGGTTACACTTTGGGTTACACTGCGCTAAAATGGGAAATTATAGTGTTTTCTTTCTATCACCACGAGTTTAAAAAGCGGCAAAAGGTAAGAAAAAAACCTGGCAGATATCAATAGTTTTTTAAAAAACTGTATTCCCTTCCCCAATCTCTTTTTGGCAGGATTAAGTACTTCCAACAAACTAGCCATATAAAAATCTCTGAAAACAAATTCCAGATAAGTCTTGCTTTCAAACAGTTGCCCTGTGCCTTGTGTCACCTACCTTGTAACTCCGTTCCTCAGTACACAAGTACACATGCCTAACTGTTATGTGCTTTATTCACATACAAAAGCCATTTTCCCTCCCACCCATAGGCATGTTACTAGTTGGTTTGCAATGGTGGTCAAAAGGAAACAAATATCAGGATGCATGAAGAATGTGATGGAAAATAACACCAGAAATAAAATGTCATTACATTAATAAATGGTTTGCCCTCACCTGAAAAACTGTATTCAGTTCTGGTCCCCCTATCTAAAAAAAGGATAGAGCAGAAACAGTGGGTATTCAAAGAAAGAGATTATCAGTAATCAGAGCCCCGTAAAAACTTCTGAAAAATCTGGGACTCTACACAAAACACTACCAAGAGGAAACATGACAGCAATATACAAAACTAATATGGTAGACTGGGAACTTCTATGAACTTTTATTTGTAAATTCATCATGAAATTTAAAGGCAAGTTTAAGAGGAAGAAATGCTTCCGCTTCAGATAATCAATCATGCGTAGCTTACCATCTAACTTGCTAGAACACAGGATATGTTAATTTAGTTCCAAAAGAGGACATCTGCATGAATCACAAGAATATCAAGGGTTACTAGTAACAGAAGGGATTTTTTTTAGTGTTGTAATGGTAAATAACATTTTTGCCTCAAGGCATGACCAGATTCCAAAAGACAGGGTTAGGATACAGCTGTACTTACAGGAAAATTTTTCTAGAGCTCATCTAAAGCTTATCTTTTTCCCTGAAGCTTCTATCACTGACCACTGCTAAAAACAATCACCTGCATATATTACTAATGTGACCTGTTACTGGAATTTACATCTCCTTATTTCCAGATTGCTAACCTCCAGTTATATTTCTTCATACAGAAGTAGCAAATAAATGCCATGTATCCACCCAAAACATCAATGCTTTCCAAATTCAGAGTAATGGTATATTAAAATCTTTCTTTTGACAACGTGAAGCTAACAGTGGCTTCTAGCATGAAGAACATGTATTTGAAGCATTAAGTATTAACTAGATATCTCAATAATGTAAAAAATGCGACAAACCTAGCTTAGCCCACATTTTAGTATCAATGCAGGAGAAATATGCCATGACCACAAACTTAAAATTTGCATCTTTTGTGTATGCAAAATGACATATAGTACAGTAAAATTCCACTGAATGCTTTGTCCTATACAATTAAATTAAATTTCAAGTGACTTGTTACCATAATTTGAGCAGAAATTTTTAATACCACATACATGCATCCTTGTTATTTATACACCTATCAAATGCAGAAAGACAGATTCATGTAAAACATAAAATTAAAATGTAAAAACAAACAGGTCAGTAAATTCTCAACTTCACTCTCCCAGTGCAACATAAATTTAACCATATAATGGATGTGATCTAAAGACAAAACCCCACTTTGCAGCACTAATTTAAACACGTAATGCATGTGGTCTAACAACAAAACCCCATTTGCCATTCTAGGTGAACAAACCAGTAAATTCAGCGATACTACTTGCATAGGTAAAAAGAGCATTTTTTTATTCTGACTTTTGTTCTATTTCCATGCATTAATATTGCATTAATATAATAAATAAAAATAAGTAAAATAAATAAAAATAAATAACTTACAAGTGAGGCAGAGGAAGAAACAATAGTAAGTAAAAAGTGTTCTCAAAAATAAATTTCAAAGCACTTCTGCATCCCACTCCCTCCTCCCTCCTAACTGTAAAACATACTTCCAAATGACCTGCTGCCTCCAAAGGCATGAACTCTATTCAAAGAGTATGGAAATAAGCTTAAATATGAATAGACAGACAGTAAGATAGAACATTTGTAGAAACTATCACATTTTGGTATTGTTTAATAAAAACACAGACTATAGATGATCTAAAAATATTGTCTTTGCAAGCAGTTTCAACTTATCATCAATTAATAATCTAAATTAAGGTAGAATTCTCAAAATAAATGCAATACCCCAGATTCACCTTTGTCTCGAACTTCATAAAATGACAATCATTATACTATTTTAAAGATATTTTAAAAAAGAAAAACATACATTGTTTCACTTGCAAAAACTTTCCCTTTTTTAAAAAAATCATTTCATCACGATATCTGTAGTCATTCCATTCTCAGTAGACATTCAAGAGAAAATGTAAATAATAGCACACTTTCATATCTTCACTTTTGAGGTCTTCCTACTAGCTGCCCATCTATTGGGCAGCATAGTTTTTGCCTGGGGTGTTTTTTTGAGAGGGATGAGGGGGATGAAGAGGGGAGAGGAGGTGAGGCAAGCGAGTATAAGTGGAGGAGGGGGAGAGAGAGAGAAAAACATTTGATATTTCGCGGGACAAATATCCTTACACTGAGAAATTCTCTGGACAAGCATATTTGGCCTTTATGCTGACAGCAATTGTAAAAAAAATGGTTGCTTCATACTTTTATTTACATTTATCAGAACATGGTTTGCAGACAGGTATTGTGTTTACAATAGTAACACAAAACTGTTCTAAGGTCAAGCTGACTTTTCCAAACTAACAAAGGACAAACATATTCCTAGAACATGTCTATAGCAGTTTTGCAGCTCTTGAGTGGGTAAAACCATGGCACCTGACCTTAAAACTCAGCAGACATGCTCCCCAAATAGAGGTACTACCTAAACCAGAGTCCAGATGTACTCCCCACTTTTCTCATAATTTTCTTCCTTAAGACAGCATACACATCTCACCAGTTAATTCCTTCTCACTTGGAACTAGAGACTTCACTTGGAAGGAAGAGGTGGCAAAGACTGAACTGTACTCTCCCCTCTGCCCAGTTACCACTTCTAACTCAGTTAGGTGTTGAGTAATTTTTCAGAGGTAAGGCTTTGGAACTCTGAGGAGAAGGTACAGAGAACTGTTTTAATTCTACAGCAACTTGTTTCTATAAACTTTCTTTAATAAAATAAACTAGAAAGCTACATACAAAATAGCAATATTATGCATTATTCTAAATTAAGTCAAGATTTAATAGTCAGAAGAAATTAAATTTGGAGATGCCCATGCGACCTTAATTCTGTATCTGTAATGTCTTACATCATATTATGACATACTCTACATTTTTCCATAGGACCCAGTTCATTCCATGCTTACAATGTCCTCATAAAAGGCAAAATTGACTGTATAAGCATACCTCTTTCCACAATTTGCTAATTTAAATTACTAACTTGCAACCAGAATCAAATTCTTAAAATGCTTTAACGAACATATCTGAAATTTATCCCAGGGTCACGTTTTCAGAGATGGTAGAGACATGGAGCTCCCTAGCATAATTTTCAACAAACCAAAGGCATACACTTAATTCCCATTGAAATCAACCAGTTAATTACCCTTCATTCACTGGTGGTTTTAAAAATTTCAGGAGGCTACCTCTGAGTTTTGGTATCGGAATGCCTCTATATAGGCAAGCATTTTCAATTATATAATAATTCGACAATTATTTATTGTTAACTAATATGTAAGTTAGTATGTATATTCGTATGTTACTTAACCAGCATGTAACCAAGCAGCCAAGTAGAATCTCATGGAAATGTAACTAATAATCCAAAGAACATATTCAAAATTCTGATAATTAGAACAATTGAACAAAAGCAAAAACTGACAAGAAAAGTAAATCAGATGTTGTCATAGATATGCTTGGCGGGGGCGGGGGTGAAAGTGCTTTCGCTGCTGTACAGAAGCTATTAGCTGCAAAATAGTGAAATCAGCTTTGCAAAGACATCTTATTTTTCATGTGTGGAGTCTACCATAATGAACCTATCACTTGGGGGAGGTTATAAAACATTAGATAAAGAAAAAAATTAAATAGATTGTGCAAGAAATAGTTAAACTACAAGAAAGAGAACTCTCTACAAAGGATACCTATGTAACAAAAATAAAAAAAGGATTTCGAATAGCATTTCCATGACGTTTACTACAGAATAGAAGATAAAAACCACACTTCAGGATATTCTTCCAAAATATGCAGTTGAAAACAAGCTTGTAAAATCAATGTCAAGGATTTTGGGAAAAAACCCTAAAAGTATTTTAAAGTTTTTGTTTACTGCAGCTCTTTCTACTCATTATAAGATGCCTGTGCCTTACAAGACTATTTAAATACCTAAAGCAAAGGATTAGATATTAACTTGTACTTCCACAAGCTATTTCTGTAAGTATTAGGCTAAGTTTTGTAGACAGGCACTTGCATTTGCAGCCTTACTTATCTGGGGCTGGAAGTATGTAACTCCTAGTGAGGCAGCTAAACAGTCTAAATTAAGACAATTACTAGCTAAAAAGTATATGTATGCTGAGTGCTTCGTTGGATGGCCTAAAAGTGAGCACTTTTTAATGTTCTTGATAACTCATCTGCAAGTTGGGTGAACAGCAGGTGCTGCCTATCCAAACATAACTGATTTGCCAGCAAGTTATACTACCACACTACACACAATTTTATGGGGAAAAGCAGTAGCAGAGCAAGACTAGGAGGAAGGCAAATTTCAGTACAGTAGAAATTAAAATCCTAAATGGTTTACCTGCCTATTTCAGTTGACCATCACAGTCATTCATAATTATACTCTGGCACAGAATACCCTTTATTACAGCAACAGATTTGGACACTCATTCTTTTACAACTATGATGAAAGACCAAGTGAGACAATCAATAATAATAATAATCATTAAAATAACCTGTATCCACTAAAGTAGCGCTTTAGTTCTAAGAATACAGTTTATACCATGAATTCTACTCGGATAAATTAAAATAAATAGGAATTCTCCATTAGCATCTTGTGGCCTGATAAAGATGTGCATTGTTGTTCAGAATCACATATTTTAACTTGCATTTTTCTTGCAGATTTTGTATAAGCTTTAAACAGGTATAAATGCAATTTCAGTTCAGCAAACTTCATTTTTATTAGAAAAAACTAAGAGTGAGTGAAAGCTAAATTCAGTAGTGAAAACGTACACCTGCCAGCAGACCAAGACAGTTACTACTAAAGTAAACAAGCTTATAAGCTGCATTTTCCTCAAAGTGAAACATATCACAATCAACATTAAACACTGCCTGGAATTATATACCTCTTAAATTTATGAAAACCACAAAACCCCACAGAGTTAATTACACATACATTCTAAATTTGCTACCTAACTGACAAGCTGAAATGCCACATCAGTGAGATAACAGGAGTGGCACTGGCAGAGGTAATTTGCTTCTGGCTATCAGTGAGGGAGCAGTGATAAGATCACAGAATTAGACTGTAGTTAAGCACTACAGTAGTTTTTAATCTAATTGTTGCATGGAAAACAGTTCAAGGTATAATAAACCACGACTGAGCTAACAGGAAATTGCTGTGGATGCTTTCAGTTACCATTAAAAGTTTCACAATCCTGAAATAACAGCAGCCTTAATTTATTTTAAGGCTTATATGACCGTATCAATTTTTCAACAAGGTGGTAAATCAGAAACTAATTTCTTACTTTGTGGATGCACTGTATTGAAGTCTTAGGTTCATTCATGAACTTAAGACAAAGAGCACCACAACAGTTATTTACCTAAAAAAGCCTTAAGGAGCTAGCCCCTGTAGAGAATTAGGAATTACTTAAAATCAAAACAAAACAGTTTTTCTTCTTACCTCTTTTCCTCTTTTGCTCTCAGCTGTTCTTCTTGTCTTAGAACCTGAACCATCACAGACTCAAACATGCCTGTTGACAAGCCTACTAAATTGCGAGGTATGGAACGACGTCTTGTTGAAATGCATGCTGTTCCTTTCTCATCTTCCAGCCCATAGCATCCTCTAGATGTTACAGCTATTGATGTTTTCTCTCTTAAATGCCTATAAGAAAAAAGCAAGCCAATTCACAATTACAATTTCCCTTACCAACAGCACTTCAATGCCTACCCTACCAACCATAGATCAAGCACGTTTACTCAGAAAAAAAAGCAGTTACTTTTCACCTGACATTTTTTACACTTTGAAAGTTCCTTTACGAAATTTTAAACTTAAAACCAACACGCTAACATGAGCTGCGTTTTCACATCTGTTAAAAATGGTGGATATTTATCCCAAGTAACCAAATATTATTTGGAGATTGAACTTCCTATACTAATCCATAAATATTTGGAAAGAAAATACTTCCATAACACCTGAGATAAGAAAATATAATTTTTAGAAGACACTTAAAAATACTGTGGGGAAAAAAAAACCCTGCACTTGTTGGTTTGGGTTAGGGGGTGTGTGTGCATTAAACAGTTCAGTTTTGTAAAAAATTAATAAAAAAGATGAAAAGCAAAAAACTACAAATTTGCTTGTAAAGTTACATTTCATCTTACACTGTTTCAAAGTACTCCAGCAAAACTGGTATGAGAAGTAACACTCTATCACACAGCCTCTGAAAACATTTGAGGGGAGAGGGAAAAATCCAACCTCCATTCTAACGTAATTTTCTGTGGTTTGTAATACCTATGAATCATACAACCAACATTGATCACTTACTTTGAGTCACCTGATGGGGATCATTGAGCTAAATACTGCTCTGTAATGAAGAAAGAATGATTATTCCAAGAAGTAGTTCTTGAGTTTCATTTTACTAATTAAATTAGTCCTGTTAAATACTGTCCAGATATGAGGTAAAACAGAACCAATTTTCTGTTCAGTAACTTCACTTTTTAGCTAAGCCTCTTCTAACTACTAAATTAACAGCACATTGTGCAGAAACTGCTCACTTTCAGAGTGGTAACACCTATGTTTATAGCTGATGCCCAGGCATGGTATGCAGAGAGGCTCCTGCTTACACTTATTGCTGTAACACCCAAGGAGTATTTGGTAAACTTGGGTATTTGCCCCTTTGGAGGGTCGGAAGCAGAAAAGTGTAGAGGGGTCACACCTGCGGTGAGGAGCCGACAGGACAGGTGACCCAAACTGACCAACACGGGATTCTGTCCCATCTGCCTCATGCTCAGTATAAAAACTGAGGGATCAAAGGGTCAGCTTCTTTCTTCAATGGCCAGAGTCCGAGAAGGACTCTGTCTGTTCATCTGCCTTTGAGCCCAATCCTCCATCCAGATCTGCAATCCAGTTCCTGTCCGTCAATGAGTCCAGTCTGGGACTTCCCCAGTGCCAGTCAGTGACATGACTGTCATCCTGGGAGCTTGATACGGTTTTGTAGATATTTCATTATTCCCTTTCTTATTTTATTATTAATATTTTCATTAAAGTAGTTTAGTTCCTTCTAAACTCATAAGTCTCTCTCTCTCTCTCTCCTGCCTCTCTTCGGAAAGGTAGGGGAGAGTATCTGTCATTCCCCCTGAATGGTCAACCCAGCCCAAACCACAACAAATACTTAAAACAAATCTGTCTGAGCAAAAATTGTGAAAGAACTTTGAGACTTCTAGATTCCATAATCCGTTCTGAATACAGTTCTTAGAAACTTTTACCAAGCTAGGTACACAGATAAATTGAAAAAATCTTTACAATCTTTCAAAATTAATTATATACTAAGGTAGGATTATTTTTAGCTAGTTTAATATTTCTTAATATTTATTTGAACAAAGACTGTGCACTTGTGAAAGAATCACAACAGCAATTAATTTTTTTTAGTAAATACATATATTGCTATTTGATGACACAGTACATAAACTGACTTGACTTTCTTATGGAGTTTCTAATAAAAAGGCATTGAGCTTTCTTAGGTCTTACCACATCCAATGAATAGTCATATAATTCAACAAAGAGCCTTCAACAAAATGCCCTTCAATTCAATACAGTTAAGATGTTGCAGTCACATGACATACAGAAATTAACTTGGCACAAATCTTCCAAGCTGCATTCAGTTACCTATTTATTTGCCAGCAGTAACTCTTTTAAGCCAGAAATTTTGATTTTTTTTTTTTTTTGTAAATCAAGTTTTACTCAAGCAAACTAGCAACAGTCATGCCCCATTAGGCTCAGCTCCTTCCCTTCTACTCCTGAACTGTCTCAAAACTGCTGTAACACAAAACCAGTTTCAAATACAGCATTGCTACACCAACACAGAGTACATTAACTCTGGCTTATTCATTTGAGTTTGGCACCACATTCCTCAAGTGTTCCTACTATACAAGCAAGGTTCTTCTTACCAGCTGGCAGCTACTGCTCTGTGTCACTAGCAAGTTTAAGTTTGACAGACATGCACAGCTTTACGCATTTCCTAGTACTGTTCCCTCTTCACCTTCACCCTTTGCCAAAAAATCCTCTTGGTTTTTACATGAAAAATACTATGCCACTCAGAAGACTGATGGACCTTTCACTGTAAGAAGCCGCCATGGTTTTCTGAATATGAAGCCAAGCCTATGTCAGACTTATAAGAAAGCATGTATTTCACTTGTGATTTAAGCTGAGATTTCTACTGTACAGCTTTCTATGCTTCAGCTGCTTTGGCTGACAAACAAGTTCCTGCCACGGACTTCTATTTAAACATAGCACAATTTCCATTTTGCCAGTCAAGACTATAATATGCCAAGCATTATCTTTCATTTTATAATTATGAAAAAATATTCTGACATTAAATGACCCATTTCAAAGCAGGTACTTTGGCTGAAGATTTTATTCCTCCTTAAAGACAGTAAAAATTTCACAGACTGTAAAAGCCACAATTTTAAAGAGCAATTGTTTATACAGAGTTTGAGTAGTTTCACTTGCTTTTGACAGCATAAAATAAAGAAAGGAGTATCTGACATCTTGTCTAAACAACTGTGCCTCCATGTTCATAAAAGCCTTCTTTCAGAAGGAAAATCTTAGCCAGGAAATGCTGTACCCTATGTTGCATTTTGGTATTTTTGAGTTTGGAATCTCCAAAGCATTTTGAACATTTGATAGTTCCCAGTAGGAAATGTTCTCTTCATAGAAGTATTGAGAGCTCAAGGACTTGAATGGGAACTATTCAAATGGGAAACACTCAAATGTGTTTTATTGTGGGTTGTTAGAAAAAACATTCAAATGGTATTTTTTAGATGAAGAAAGCCACCCTCCTGTTCTAATTTAAGCAAACAGCAACTGGCAGGGCCCCTATAGAGTTTTCTACACCTACCGGGACAGGAGCGCTAGTTTCTGTTCCAGCATCATCTCCAGCTTCTGGGCCTGTTTGGAGAGCCAGTGATCTACACCATGCAGCCGGTAACATGTCTCCAGCATTAGCCGGAAGTCACCCACGAAATCTGCTATTCCTGTGTACTGCCCACTGGTAAATTTCTCTCCCATCTTCAACAGCCACATTCCAGCTGGCGACTGCTGAAAGGAGTGACTGCTGTTACGACCCGAGAGGGAGCCAGCTCCTTCTTCCCTGATGGATGCCTGATCCGCGAAGGGCTTCAAGAACGGTGCTGTCAGCGATCGGTACTTCTCCATGAGAAACTCGCGCAAGATGCGGTATCCCTGCTGCAGCTCGGGATTCAGGCTCTGCTCCCAGGAG
>NW_009649706.1:433989-438240 GCF_000708025.1 Charadrius vociferus
GAGGGGGGAAGTGGTGTCCATTGGTGCGCACGCGCAGGGGTGGGAGGGGCCGGGAGCGCCTCAGGGGGCGTGAGGGCAGTCGGGTTTTCGAGCTGCTGTTCGGCTTCCCGCGGTTGTCCGTGGGTGGTGGTACCCACCGACCTCGCCAAGGCATAAACAGGCCTTTTGCTGTTGTAAGGGGTTTCCTCCAACGGCACCCGGGTAACGGATTTCCCGAATGCTAAAGGTGTGCCATTAAAGGAATGCAGCGGTTAAAGTGGGGAAGTTTGCAGGAGCATTCGGTCGTACCCACTGAAGAGCTTACCTGAGGAGTTGGTGTCCTGTGAGTGGAAGCTGGTGGAAACCACGTTGGACCATCCCAGGGGTGCACTTGTGGTCCTCACAGATAGGCCCTTCAGCACCCTCGAGTCCTGCTCACCCCTGCGACTGCGCAGTGAGGAACATTGCCTGGGCACCAGGGCACTCCACAGTTGTAGCGTTGAGCACTTGGGAGGCAATTATTTGTGTGCACGGTTTTGAGCTTATCCTTTCCAACATACATAGCTGTCTGAAAAGCTTAGAGTACCTTGCCAAGAGAGAGACAATGAATAAAAGCATGAAAAAAACCCCAAGTTTTTGATCAAACCTCTACTTCTGTTAGGGCATTCCTGTCCATTCAGCAAGGTAACTTTCTAGAGAGATCTCACCACAGACCTTGCTGACGACACCTTTGTGATGGGAATAAGTCTGAGTTTGCAACATACAAAGACATGTAGAACACGCTCCTTTGTCATTACTGCACTTTCTCATTCCAAGGACACTAGGAAATTTCGGTCCACTTCTTCCCTGTTTGGTCACAGACAGCTTTCATAAATGTTTCTGTTGAGCTGTTTCTGTGGAACGGGCCTAAGCAGAGGCCACAGGTGTGGTACCTCGCTCATGGTGCTATGCTCCTGCAGGCTTTGCCTACAGGACAGATGTTTGGGACCCACAAGGTTAACGGTCAGCGCCGTTTTCCGACTCAAGTCTACAAAGCCCTGGTACAGCCTATGCACAAAGGTTGATTCCTGAGGTTTGGCCATCTCTCCTGATCACTTACTGATATTATAGCAGCCTAGTTTTATCCTCCAAAACCTCCTCTTGACAGATAGAGCTGACAGACAGAGCTCAGGGGGTTGTGGTTAGTGGTGCAGTGTCTAGTTGAAGGTCAATAACAAAAGTGGTGTTCCCCAGGGGTCGGTACTGGGTCCAGTCCTGCATCAGTACAGGTTAAGGAATGACCTGCTGGAGAACAGCTTTGTGGAAAGGGACCTGGGAGTCCTGGGTCCTGGTGGACAACAGAATGACCATGAGCCAGCAATGTGCCCTGCTGGCCAAGAAGGCCAATGGCATCCTGGGGTGCATCAAGAAGAGTGTGGCCAGCAGGTCGAGGGAGGTCATCCTTGCCCTCTACTCTGCCCTGGTGAGGCCACATCTGGAGTATTGTGTCCAGTTCTGGGCTCCCTGGTTCCAGAAGGACAGGGAACTGCTGGAAAGGGTCCAGCAAAGGGCTACGAAGATGATTAGGGGATTGAAACATCTTTCTTATGAGGAAAGGCTGAGGGACTTGGGTCTTTTTAGTCCAGAGAAAAGAAGACTGAGGGGGGATCTTATTAATGCTTATAAATACTAAAAGGGAGGGTGCCAGGGGGATGGGAACAGTCTTTTTTCAGTGATGCCCAGTGATAGGACAAGAGGTAACGGGCACAAACTTGAACATAAGAAGTTCCATCTTAACATGAGGAGGAACTTCTTTACTTTGAGGGTGGCAGAGCTCTGGAACAGGCTGCCCAGAGAGGTTGTGGAGTCTCCCACTCTGGAGACATTCAGAACCCGTCTGAATGCCGTCCTGTGCAACCCGCTGTAGGTGACCCTGCTCTGGCAGGTGGATTGGACTAGATGATCTCCAGAGGACCCTTCCAACCCTGACCATTCTGTGAACTGCAGAGTCCAAAGAAATGAGGTTAGACACCTCAGTGTGCAGGAGATGGTACTGGAGCAGAGGCTGCAGCATGCCTCCACGTTGGAGGGAAATGATCCTGCCTGGAGGACCATTGTGCCTTGAGGCCTTAGTGGTGCATCCAACAGTTCACCCGAGAGTAGAGTACAGCGTGACCTTCAGGCCCATGTTGTACTGTGCATATCCCATGGCCACATGATAAACTCAGCCAGCTCACTGTTAGAATAGCTGGCAGGCAGCTCCCATGTTGTACTGGTGATTACACCACCTCTGTGATTTCAGCTCTATCGAAAAGTACAGCAAGAAGTTATGTGAATATACTTTCTGTTTGACTGTAGAAATGATGAATAGAGTTGCTTTCTTTCAAGAAAATCCTCTACTGGCTTGAATGACCAAAATGGGGAAGCCCTTCCACAGACAAGATCTTCACAGTGTGCCCTGGACAGAGGCCCATTTGATGCTGCACTACTCATGGTTTGCAGCACCTGTAATGCTGTAAGAT
Organism: Charadrius vociferus; assembly: GCF_000708025.1. NCBI lineage: Eukaryota > Metazoa > Chordata > Aves > Charadriiformes > Charadriidae > Charadrius > Charadrius vociferus. The sequence continues at coordinate 436,470 of NW_009649706.1, forward strand.
AAAAGTTCCCTATTTCTTTTTGGTGTTAACTCTAATCAATTGCATTTGAAATGATAATTTGAAGAGTCTGAATGCCTTTCTTGCTGGGACCATAACGGACCACCATGTCCTGTTGCAAAACAGAGGGAATGTTGTCTCGTATATCAAGGTTTGGGCCATACTGTCCACTGGATGGAACAACAGATACTCCCCTCCTACCCCGCTTCAAAGAGAGGCAGGAGAGAGAGAGAGACTTACGAGTTTAGAAGGAACTAAACTACTTTAATGAAAATAGTAATAATAAAATAAGAAAGGGAATAATGAAATATCTACAAAACCGTATCAAGCTCCCAGGATGACAGTCATGTCACTGACTGGCACTGGGGAAGTCCCAGACTGGACTCATTGATGGACAGGAACTGGATTGCAGATCTGGATGGAGGATTGGGCTCAAAGGCAGATGAACAGAGTCCTTCTCGGATGCCGGCCATTGAAGAAAGAGGCTGACCCTTTGATCCCTCAGTTTTTTACTGAGCATGAGGCAGATGGGACAGAATCCCGTGTTGGTCAGTTTTGGGTCACCTGTCCTGTTGGCTCCTCACCGCAGGTGTGACCCCTCTACACTTTTCTGCTTCCGACCCTCCAAGGTGTCAATAACCACGTTATCTGGCCTTGGGTGTTTGTCCTGGTTCCGGCAGGGATGGGGTTAATCTCCCCCGGAGCCGGCAGGGGGCAGGTATTCCATACCACGTGACCCATGCCCGAGCTATAAGAAGAGCTAGCCGGGGCGAGGAGAGGAGTCGCCACTCGGGGGTGGGCTGCGGCGGTGCGGGTCCGGTCGGTGCGCTTCGCGGCGGTACTGTAATCGCGTTTTTGTCTTTTCCTTTTGCTGTTCTGTTAAATTGCACTCTTTTAACCCACGAGTTTGGCCCTGTCATTTTCTTTTTCCACGACTGTGGGAGTTGTGCGAGCGGCTGCGTGGTTCTTTGTTGCTGGCTGAGGCCAAACCACGACAGTTCTTTTTGGCGCCCAACGTGGGGCACGAAGGGTTGCAATAACAAATTTCTTGTATTCATTTCCCATATTGGTTGGATAGATGCTGGTTACAATGTTACTTCGTTTGTTTGCGTGGCTGTGCTTTGCAAATTCTTACATGCTCTATCTACTCCCCGTGATGCTGTTTGTTATCTCGGGGAGAGGGATCAGGGCTATAATTTTGCTGTCATTTGCAATTTCAGCTTATGATATGATAACATCACTATTGAAGTGGCTTTGTTGGGGTGTCTATGCACTATTGCTGTCTTGTCCATACCTTGGTTATCATCTTTCAGAAGTTATTAATAATATCACCCAATCTATGGGAGAAACAGGGGGAGATACTTTCCCCAGCTCTTTTGCCTCCCTTTTCTCCTTTGGGCCAGATATGACACCTCTTGAGAACTTTGAATATCCTTGGGATGCTCAAACCAGCATGTTTCTATTGCTATGCCTGCTGAATGTTTTTCAGATCTTGTTTAGGGTTAAGCAACTGTTTAAGTCTACCACCCAGAGATCTGCCCCAAGGCTGGATAGTCAGGGGTGGCATGGCATGTGGGAGAATATGGGCAGGTATCTAGAGAATTTCTCACCTCCAATGGTTTGGGACTTCACCCTCGAACAACTCCAGGACCCTGATAAAGTAATAGAATATTTAAAAGGAAAATGCTGTGGCTACTCCAGAGAGGCACAACTTACGGCACTGTGCTGGGCCCTGGCCAGTATCTACCAAACACTGCTCAGTACTATGCAAGAC
>NW_009649706.1:443943-466527 GCF_000708025.1 Charadrius vociferus
ACTGTAATCGCGGTTTTGTCTTTTCCTTTTGCTGTTCTGTTAAATTGCACTCTTTTAACCCACGAGTTTGGCCCTGTCATTTTCTTTTTCCACGACTGTGGGAGTTGTGCGAGCGGCTGCGTGGTTCTTTGTTGCTGGCTGAGGCCAAACCACGACAGTGTTATAGCAATAAGTATAAGCAGGAGCTCCTCTGCTACCATGCCTGGGCATCAACTATAAACATAGGTGTTACCACTCTGAAAGTGAGCAGTTTCTGCACAATGTGCTGTTAATTTAGTAGTTAGAAGAGGCTTAGCTAAAAAGTGAAGTTACTGAACAGAAAATTGGTTCTGTTTTACCTCAAACCAGGACATTTCTTTGATAAATTATCTCAGGAAGAGTGTTCAGCTTGTCTAATTTCCACTCTAAGCTGAAGGAGGAGGGTTGTCATCAGGGGGACAGAAATGTGGAGGGCTTCCTGCAACATATGTGAAAATCAAATCAAAAAGCGTGATTTAAGATGACAGAAAGCAGCCATCCAGGTGTCCTTGTTCTGGTGGGCATAGGGTTCATTTTCACCAGGAGATGGGATGGGACACAGCTGGGTCAGCTGGTCCAAACTAGGCAAAGGGGTGTTCAGTACTGTGTGACGCCATGCCCAGTATATAGCTGGGGGAGCTTGCTGGGGGATGAGGCAGAAATCAAGGCTTGGGAGTGGGTTCAGCTTTTGGTAGTGGAGCGGTGGTACATTAATTGTGTTTTGTATATTCCTCTATCAGTATTATTGTTGTTGTTTTCCTGTTTCCTTTGCTGTTCTGTTAAACTGCCTTTATCTCAACCTATGACTTTTGCCTTTTTCTTCAATTCTCCCCCCATCTCGCTGCTGTCGGGGGGAGTGAGCGAAAGACTGCGTGGTACTTGGTTGCTGGCTGGGGCTAAACCGTGGCACCAGGTTACAGTGGGAATTTCTAGTATAAATTAAACAAAAGTAGATTAGACTAGCAGCTCTTTTAGCAGCTTTGTGGCTTTTGCATGTTCAGCCAGCAACACTCGCTTTCTGGTACTGCTGGGTCAATCAGATGGGAAAATTCACCCAAGGAGGACTCTTAGACTACTTCCCACAGGACACTTAAGCAGGTGCTTCCCTCCTCCCTTCAGTCCTTGGCCCAACAACATATAAAGCCATGGGTCTTAACAACCCTGTGCAGCACTACAGGCTTGGGGAAGAATGGCTGGAAAGCTGCCTGGCAGAGAAGGACCTGGGGGTGTTGGTTGACAGCTGGCTGAACAGGAGCCAGCAGTGTGCCCAAGTAGCCAGGAAGGCAAACGGCAGGAATAGTGTGGCCAGCAGGGCTAGAGAAGTGATCGTTCGCCTGTACTTAGCACTGGTGAGGCCCCACCTCAAATACTGTGTTCAGTTTTGGGCCCCTCTCTACAAGAAAGACATTGAGGTGCTGGAGCATGTCCAGAGAAGGGTCAACGAAGCTGGTGAGGGGTCTGGAGAACAAGTCTTAGGACGAGCAGCTGAGGGAACTGGGGTTGTTTAGCCTGGAGAAAAGGAGGCTGAGGGGAGACTTATCGCTTTCTACAACTACCTGAAAGGAGGTTGCAGAGAGGTCAGGGTTCACCTCTTCTCGCTAGTAACAAGCAATAGGACAAAAGGAAATGGCCTCAAGTTGCACCAGGGGAGGTTTAGGATGCATATTAGAAGAAAGTTCTTCACTGGCAGTGTTGTTAAGCATTGGAACAGGCTGCCCAGGGAAGTGGTGGAGTTGCCATCCCTGGAGTTACGTAAAAGATGGGTAGGCTTGGTGCTTAGGGACATGGTTTAGTTGTGGTTTTGGCAATGTTAGGTTGATGGTTGGACTCAATGATCTTAAAGGTTCCTTCCAACCTAGACGATTCTATGATTCTTCACAAGTCTTGAGATCAGGCCTGCCCTGGATTAACGAGGATCAGCTCTCTAGTAATCTTCAAAATAAGGCTTTCATGTCTTCAGGACTGTGAATGTCTTTCTGTGTTCCAGCCCCATTGAGGTGTGTGTTGCCTGCAACCTCCCTGTTGCAGGACCTGTGGGCAGCCAGACACTTTGCAAGAAGTCATTTAGCCATCGGAAATGACGAGTGAAAGAAAGCCTTGCAAGACTATAGAAAAACCATCTGTTTCAGTTGGACTAAACACATACCGTTGGAGGAGAGAGGCAATTATAAGTCCTGTTTTTCTTGCTCAGATGCTATGGTACTGCAGCTCTTGTTAGTGAGTGGTCTGCCCTGCATGCTTTGCTGTGTCTCTCTGCTCCTGGCCAACCTTCTGCTCCCTAACACTTACATTATAATGATCTTCACCTGCTTGTGTTTGCCCAAAAATGTGGGTGGTGTGCTCCAAATGGCTTCTTTCTTCCTGAAGTACAACTTCACAAAGACTAGAAATAGCAAGAGTAAAGTTGATTTGACTTGTGTCAGCTAACTAGTTACTGCCTCTCCAGCTGCTAAAAAGCTCTCGGTGTACAGGTACCTATTATGATTTCTTTGAGGTGTCCGTCTTCTTAATGAAAGAGAAAGAATTTGTAGTCTCTGGAATATGCAGCTTTGTGATGGGGAGACTATAATGAAATACAAAGCCAGTATCTGTTTTCCACCATTTTTGTATTCCAAAAAGTTCAAGTTTTACTTCAATGCTTGTCCTTTGAAAGTGTTTTGTCGGTCTTTCCTGCAAATCAGGACTGAGATAACATGGATGGTTATATCATATGCTGCCTATCTAAGTAAATAAAAGCAGTTGTTTTCAACATATGTTTAGCTTTAAACTCCACCATATTTTTTTTATTTGAAAAAGGACTTGTTTGCCTTTAAGTTTATTTCTATTTTGTTCAACAATACCAGGTAGCTTAATAAAAGTTGTTACTTCTTGCTATACATCTGGCCTTGCCATAAGGCTATAACCACTTGTGATCAGAATTCTGCATGCATAAACTAGTACCTGAGAAGCCACAAAATGTGATGTCCATAAATTTTGGTGTGATAACATCTCAGCTATATTCGGGACTGCCTTAGGAAACAGATCGTTTAGTCTATGCTGATGAAAAATAGATATCAAAATTACCTTCTGAAATTAAATATACAGTGAAGAATGGGGCCACATACGACCAAGGAAGATAATATCCTTTATTGGGAGCTGTGACTTGTATCACTGAAATATTTGAAAGAGAAGACTTTTTCTAAGCATGCAATCAAAGTAGGTTAAAAGAGTGAAAAAAAAAAAAAGCACCTGAAAGGAATTATCTATCTACAAAAACTTTTCTGTGTTATTTTGTCATCTATAATGAAAAAATGCGTTGCATTTAACCAATCGCATAATATACTATCTATGCACTTTCTGATTCTTGCCACACGAGTGCACTGTTGAATAAAACCCATACCCCATTGCTGCTTGAAGTTAGAGGTGGTACTCCATTACGATGTAACCAGGGTATAACTGCTGGAGCAAAACCAAACAAACATTAGAAAATATGTAACAGTGATAAGATGGAGTTGTGTTTTACCACATTCAGTATTAATAATAGGAACTATGACCCACATATCAGAAAAAATGTTGTTCAGAATAAATAGAGCTGATAAATTTAACACTTCAGTGAGGCTTATACTTATTTCTCTCCATCCATCTGAATTTGATACACAAATTTGTAAAATGTCATGATACAGATTTACATCTTTTTTAACCATAAAAAACAATTGCAAATGGGCATCTGCATGATCTTCTCTAAGACAGAATGTTACACTAAATGAGCCCCTCTGCCTTCATGTTATCACAAAGATGGCAAGAAATTTTGCAATTGTAGCGATATCCACAGTGTCTGAGGTGTTTAGGGAAAAGTGCAAATGTCAAGTGAATAAAGGTATATCATGAGGGAGAAATATGAGATTTGCTTGGGAAAGAATAATCTTCCCTATACAGTTCACAAAGGACACAATGATCATGTAAAGCAATAGAGAAAACTGTCAGACATGACCAGTATCCTCTACCTATGATATGATTGTTGGGTGAGGGAACCTTAGCAAGTCATAGAGGTCAAATTCAGGGATCTAAAGTTAAGAGAGTATTTTAGGCCAACCATGAAAGCATCCACAATTTCTACAGACACCCATTGACAATATAAATATTTACTTTTTTTCCTGAAACTTGATTTGGATATTATTCTAAAGTTTTTATAGTGTGCCCTAACCTGATACATTGCCTTTACATTTGTTCTCAACTGGAAATCAGTGTTATTAGACCATAAAGGCACAGCTAGTGGCTACAAATATTACACAGAGTAAGGTGAACTACTAGGCAAAACCCAAGAGTTTTAACTCCCTGAGTTACTTGTGGCCATTGTCTCAATTTAACAACAGATTATATGTGAGTTCTCACAGATTTATACATAATTGTCAGAAAATGTGTAAAATGTCTTTTAAAAAAACTACTCTAAACCTCTAAACCAAAGGTCCTCTAGCTCAAGTTGTTATCTATCCTAACCTTTTCAAGAGGACTACAGCATTTTTGTGAAGGAAGATATCACTATTCCACCAGTCTCAAAGAGTCATTTAGGCTAGCAGAATTACAATATGCGTATTAGGACACTGGAAGTTTGTGTCCTAACAGGTCAGAAGCTGCCTGTTTGAGGACATCGGATGAAGAAAGCAAAGGCAGGGACTGAAAGAATGATGTACTGCCCACTGTAGGAGAAGACCAGGTTCAAGACCAGCTGACGAATCTGAAGGTGCACAAGTCCATGGGACCTGATGAGATACACCTGTGGCTCCTGAGGGAACTGGCAGATTAAGTTGCTAAGCCGCTATCCATCATACTTGAGAAGCTGTGGCAGTCTGGTGAAGTTCCCACTGACTGGAAATGGGGAAACATAACCCCCATTTTTAAAAAGAGAAAAAAGGAAGACCAAGGGAACTACAAGCCAGTCAGTCCCACCTCTGTGCCTGGCAAGATCATGGAATATATCCTTCTGGAAACTATTCTAAGGCACCCAGAAAATAATGAGGTGATTGGTGACAGCCAGCATGGCTTCACCAAGGGCAAATCATGCCTGGCAAATTTGGTGGCCTTCTACAATGGGGTTACAGTAATGGCGGACAAGGGAAGAGCAATTGGCATCATCTACCTACACTTGTGCAAAGCATTTCACACTGTTCTGCACGACATCCTGGTCTTTAAATTGGAAAGACATAGATTTGACCAATGGACCGCTTGGTGGATAAGGAACTGGCTGGATGGTCACACTCAAAGAGTTGTGGTCAACGGCTCCATATCCCAGGGGCGAGCAGTGACAAATGATGTTCCTCAGGGGTTGGTACTGGGCTCAGTGTTGTTTAACATCTTTGTTGGTGACATGGATGTTGGGATGGAGTGCACCCTCAGCAAGTTTGCCAATGACACCAAGCTGTCTGGAGCCATCAACATGCTGGAGGGGAGAGATGCCATCCAGAGGGACCTGGACAGGCTGGAGAGGTGGGCCTGTGCCAACCTCATGCAGTTCAACAAGGCCAAGTGCAAGGTCCTTCATGTGAGCACTGGAAATCCCATGCACAAATACAGGCTGGGTGGAGAATGGATTGAGAACAGCCCAGAGGAGAAGGACTTAGGGGTGTTGGTTGATGAGAAACCCGACATGATCTGGCAATGTGTGCTTGCAGCCCAGAAGGCCAACTGTATCCTGGGCTGTGTCAAAAGAAGCATGGCACACAGGTTGAGGGAGGTTATTCTGCCCCTCTACTCGGCTCTTGTGAGACCCCACCTGGAATACTGCATCCATCTCTGGAGACCCTGACATAAGAAGGACATGGACCTGTTGGAGCAGGTCCAGAGAAGGGCCACAAATATGATCAGAGGGCTGGAGCACCTCTCCTATGAAGAAAGGCTGAGAGAGTTGGTGGTGTTAATCCTAGAGAAGAGAAGGTACTGGGGAGACCTTATAGCAGCCTTCTAGTATCTGAAGGGGGCCTACAAGAAAGTGGAGAGGAGCTTTTTACAAGGGCATGTACTAATAGGATGAGGGGTAATGGCTTCAAACTGGAAGAGGGTAGATTTAGAATAGATAATAGGGGAAAAAAATTCCCTCTGGGGGTGGTGAAACACTGGAACAGGTTTCCCAAAGAAGTTGTGGAAGCTCCACCCTGCGGTATCAAGGCCAGGTTGGACGTGGCCTTGGGCAACCTGGTCTATTGGGAGTTGTCCCACTCATGGCAGTGGGATTGGAACTAGATGATCTCTAAGGTCCGTTCCAACCTAAACTGTTCTATGATGCTATGAAGAAAGAAGGATGATCTCTGCAGCAACAATACAGAAACAGTGTTTAGGAAGAAGGGTAAAATTGTCTGTTTCTTAACATGAAGCCCTGGACTTTCTGAACCTTGAAATAGTGTTGTTTGCTTCTGGAACAGTAAAGGGAGATCAAAAAGTATCTTCCACCTTCAACTTCAGGTTATGCTCCACATACCAGAAAAAAAAATATGTTCTTTATATAACACACGTCCACTCAGTGTATAATTTTCTTCTTCTCCTGACAGTATCATAAATAGTGACTGATTAGCTTACTATTGCTTTCATTCTGCTTCTTTATGTTAATGAACAGTTTCTGCTGTTCATACAGTAAACCAAGGGGTCCAAAATTCAATTTTCTGCTTCTGATGTGAACCCCACAGTGACAGCCCACGTTAAGGGTCCTTGGAGCTCTTTTGTGAGGTGACTGAATTAGCACTGCCAGCAGAAACAGTTAAACTGTGTGCCCAAATAACCACGTGCTGGTGAATAAAACCAACACCAAACTCCAGAAAACTCTGTAAAAGTTCTTTTCTTTTGAGGATCTGCCACCTGAAGTTTCCTTTTTGTCAGCGGCACAAAAATTCTTGGGAAACAGATTCTCTGGCATGTGAATAAAATAATAAATCTTTGAAATGTTTCAGATGAGTTATTTTGCGGTCTTTTTCATCCTTTCAGATGTCCCACCACTATTACTTAGATTTTCTTTCAATTTAGGGATACAGTACTACTATTAATGCTAGTGCATTAATCCTTTCAGATGTCCCACCACTATTACTTAGATTTTCTTTCAATTTAGGGATACAGTACTACTATTAATGCTAATGCAGTCCTCATTGCCAATTAGATATACAAGCTGACAGAAAACAGAGAAAGCATCCTTGAATTTTACACTTTAGAGACATACCCCCTTTTTTGAGTTCTTAAACCTGTAAGCTGTTTTGCATCCAAAGTTCTGCAGCAAATAGTGATGAAAAACTACAGTTCTCCCTAAAATAAGTCATCCTCAGCAACTTAAAGCAGAAGTAAAATTTTATGATGTGTTGCAATGCATCAAAAATCCATTCTCTTACAGGGACCATGAATAAATATTGCATTTTTATTAATATGACATGTTATGACTAGAAACTCTGTTATGCTGTCTTTGTAGAACTAGAGAAAGAATAAAGCAATTGAAGAAATGTGTTTTATTCCAGTTTGCCTTTGAAGTCCACTGCGTGAGCTAGTTACTTCTGATTAGACTGATGTAACAGGCTCCTCCTGCAGAGCAGTATGATGGACCTTGTAATCTTTATTTTCTTCTAAAAGTTTAAGATTTTATATTCTTTGCCATTTCTACATTATATAACTGACTTACCTAGTGCCAGCTACTTTTTCTCCATAACACTGCACCAAAGTTACTTTTCGTCACTTAAATATGTGACAGGCAGAACATAGATCTAGCTCCGACATTGACTCCTGAACAGTAAAACTAATCTCACATGGTTCCCTGTGAACTGATGTGTACTGATAACGAAGTCACTCTGCTGCACTGTCTTCACATCCTTAAACCTTCCCTCATTCCCTCCCATACCTTCCATTAACAGCAAGGCAAGAGTGTCACAACCCAGTGCTGTGACTGGTTCAGCTACATACGTGCTTGCTGGTGTCACAGATGAAAAAGTAGCTTAAACTCTGAATGCTAAAAGGTTGCAGACAATGGCTGTATGTTGAGGTGGTGATCTTTGAAACTCTGAAGCACAAGCCTGCTACCTGCTAGGTGAAATATACACAGGCTCACTGTAAATTTTGGTAATATCTGGACAAAATAAAAGTGACATGTCCTGAACCCTCCGATTAATAAAGAGACAAAACCACCAGGTAGGAGGCAGCTCATGGACTGTGGTTCTGCACATAGACCATCTGGATTTAGAAAACTGAGTGCTTGGGGACCTGGAAAGAAGAGCTGGCTCCAAAAAGAGGGGTCCCTGAATAGAAGTGGTCTCATAAAGTGGAAAGGGGTGCAGAAAGAGGAAGGTGAAATCCTGTTGGAGGAAAGATCCTGGAAGTGGTGAAGATCCTGGAGATCAGACAGCTGTGTGGAGAGGAATGCTGTGGGATGACCAGGGAGCTTGGCCGGGAATGCCCAAGATTGGAGACCGCAGGAGGTGTCACATCAGGAACCAACATGATTTTCTGCTCAACCTTCCCAGACCGGCGGGGACCTTCCTGCAGAGGCAGCAAGTTGAGACCTAAACACGAGACATGACTGAGTGATTGTGCTGAATAATCAGGTAAGGTAAAAGCTCTAATCTCGTTCGTTCTGAAATAAACTCCAGTGCTCAGATCCACTGTGGGTTGTCATTTACTCTGTTGCACCCAGACAGCTGGACAGCCAGTACATACAGCTGATGTATGTACTGGCTGTCCAGTACATGACTAAAACATTTGCTCCGTTCACTTCCTGATAACTAGGTCCTTAACCAAAGAGAAGGATAACTGTTGTGATCAGGCTGCAGTTTTTCATTCAGCAATGTAAGTCAGTCTGTCTGCTGTCCAGTTGCTGTTGTTCACAAAACTTGAAAGAATGTGTATTTTTTTCAGCTAAGCTTCCTCCTTCCATGCTCTCCCCAAACTTGGTCAAAGTTATCCAGCAGGTTCAAAAGTGGTTGGAGAGGACAGACAACCAGACAGCACAACTGCATAAGCATGAGTTCCTTAGAAAATGCGGGTAACAGGAACTCAGTAATTTCCAATGTTGAACATTTTTACTCCTTTTTCTGTAACTGTGCAACAGAAGAAAGGCAACCACAAAATTGCTTCATACAGACTTAACATTTATTTATGTGAAAGGTTTTGCAATTATAATTTACTATGTCTAATTGCAGAGCTGAAATTTGTTTGTCATTGTTCTGGTATTATAGAAATGGCAGTTATTTCCCTTTCCCATTGCTGAAGAGTGGAGAAAAAATACAAGGATATAATTTCAATAGTAAAGACAGACTTTGAGAAAGGCAAGATAGGGACATAATAGTACACAGAAGAGGCAGTGCTTAGATGATTAAAACATTTGCTCCATTCACTGCCCATTGGGTTCCTTTATAATCAGTAACTGTAATGACCACGTTCTACAGTATCTGAGAAGACGCTATCGCATTAAAAGGGTGTTAGTTTTGTTTCTGTTTCAGAGCCGAGGGCTCCAAGACAACTGAGTGTTTGCCTGTCTCAGATCCTGCCAAAGGCCTTTCACTGGGACAGCATTGCAAAGCTGTAAAAATATATTATTTGCTGTTTCAGAGCGCTGCTAAAGGCCATTGCTGGAACAGTTCAATGTTTGCCCTGCAAAAGACCTTCATTGAGACAGTTAGCAAAGCTGAAAAGATAAAATGATTTATTGAAGCAACAGGTGTAACAGATTCAGAATTGCCATTGATAAATGCACTAGATGCAGTAGCCCTAATACACTACAATAATGCTAGCAAAATAAATGAGTAAATGAACAAATGAGTAAATGAATAAATGAACAAATGGGTAAATGAATAAATGAACAAATGAATAAATGCTGTCCTGGAAGTCCTTTCACCAAGAAGTGAAGGTGAAATGCTTACCAAGAAGGCGTCCCTGTCTTGGTAGAAGAAGACAAGCACAGCCCGTTGACTGTGTCTTCTAGGTCTCAAGTTTCTTCTTTTGTGGAATTGTGTATATGTGTGAGTGTGTATGTGTGTATATCCAGGTACTCTCCATATTGCCCTTTATATCCTAACCTTATCTGATCCCCTCCCTGTGTTGACGTTTTAGCATGATTTGGGTGGAGAGTCAGGTGCTATAGTCACATATGTTTAGCATGTTCTTTTAGCTCATTATCATACTTAGGGGTGTCAACTTCAATATTCATTTCACAGGTAATTAAGCAAAAGGTCTCGCTCTGGGCACCACAGCCTTCAAGATTCTGTGCTGAAGCTGTTTAGCTGCTTATTCCTTCGCTCCTGCAACTTTGAGCCAAAAAAGGGACGTCCTGCTGTCACAAGACTCCCTCCTCCAGCTGTTTCTCCTGCTGGCCTGTTGGCTGTTTCTCACACTGGCCTGTTGGCTCTCCCCTCCACAGGGCCCTCACAGGAGATAAGCGGTCATCAGCGTTGTTAACCTGTTATCTACCAAATTCCCACAGATGAATCACAGGCCAGGGTTAAAACTGCAGTCACCCAGATACGAATGCCTACTTCAGACAGGGGGAAAAAAAGAACTCCTTTCAATATGTTCACAGTATGAACAATTATACAGTATGCATTGTATATCGCTGTGCCTGGTGGGTGGTGTCAAACAAAAAAAGCTGTGGTAGTGCTTAGTCACCTTACACATTGAAAACACATACAAGACAACACTTGTATCCTACTGTACTGGTCCATCAATGAAGAACAGCGGAAAGACCAAGCAATACTTGAAAAGTGTAAATTAAAAGGATGATCCGTATTTCTGGGTAACTACAAGTACTGATGCTTGTTCTGGAGTGTTTTCACAAAGCTGTAGGAATCCATCAATAAAATTTGGTTAAAATGTAACAGTCTTCAGTCTCATCCAACCACATTTCTTCTGTGCATCTGTTTTGCCTCTACATTCAAAGAAAAAACACAATTATTTCCAAATAGGAGATTTAGAAAAAGTCAGAATAAATAAATGAATCAATCAATATAAATAATTGATTTTTTTCTTAATATTCATTTCACAGAGTGACAGGATAGGTGAGGTTGAAACAGCCTCTGGAGGTCTATTGCCTCTCTGCCTCGATGCTCAAAGCAGGGGCAACTAGAACAGCTTGCTCAGGATCTTGTTCAGTGGGGTTTTGAGTATCTTCAAGGATGGAGGCTCTACAACCTCTCCAGAGAACCTGTTCCAGTTGTGCCAAGCTGCTTTCCAATCAATCAGCCTCAAGGCTGTGCTGGTGTGGGGTGTCATTCCTCCCCAGGTGCAGCACTTTGCATTTCCCTTTGTTGAACTTCATGAAGTTCCTGTCAGCCTGTGTCTCCAGCTTGTTAACCTCCCTCTGAGTGGCAGCATGTGGCTTATCAACCGATCCTCCCAATTCTGAGTTGTTCGCAAGCTTCCTAAGGGAGAACACTGCCCCATCATCTAGATCATTAATGAAGATGTTAAACAGTACTAGACCCTGTGTCAGCCCTGGGATACACAATGCGTGACTGGCCTCCAAGGCAGACTTCATGCCACTGATTACAACCCTCTAAGGCTGGCACCAGTTTTAAACCCACCTCACTGACCACATATCTAGTCCATATTTCATCAGTTTGTCAGTAGACAATGGAATACTATCAAAAATCTTACTAAAGTCAAGATAAACAGCATCCACTGCTCTCCTGTGATAAACAGCATCCACTGCTCTCCTGTGATCCACTGTGCCAGTTGTCTCATCACAGAACACTATCAGATTCATCAGACATGATTTACCTTTCATGAATTCATGCTGATTACTCCCAGTCACCTTCTCCTTTGTATAGTGTAGAAATGGTTTCTAGTATCACTTGGTTTACCTTCTCTGGGATCAAGGTGAAGCTGACTGATCAGTACTTCCCATGATCCTTCTTCCTGTCCTGCTTGGAGATAGGAGTGGCATTTGCTCTCTTCCAGTCTTCAGGAACCTCTCCCAGTTGCCGTGACTTTTCAGAGATAACCAAGAGTGTCCTCACAGTGACATTGGCCAGCGCCCTCAGCACTTGTGGGTGCACTCTGTTAAGTCCAAAGGGCTTGTTTACATCCAGTTTGTTTAAACGTTCCCTGACTGGATCCTCCTCTACTGAAGATAAGTTTTCATTGTGCCTCATTGAAAAACCCCATTAAAATCAAGACAACTAAAGAAAAGGAGAAGAACTGATCTCTTATTAAAGATAGAGCATGGCCTCCCTTTGTGTTTAATATGAAAATGTAAACTTCTGGAATGTCCCTTTATATTGTGTCACTCCCACTCTCTTTTGAAGTTAACCCTGCTGTCCTTTGGAATACAAGGGCTGAAGCCAAAGTTAATGTGACTCAACTTTGCATGTGAGAAAGAGAAGCTACTGTAGTGCAAGGAGATATGCTGACAGCCTCCAGGTTTTCCTCTGTATGCAATGAAAGCATATGGCTTACAACACCGCTGGGTATCGCAGCGTATTACTGTGCATTGGACCACTTCTGCTGAATCCCTTCTGTGGACCTGTGTCCCCCAGAGGGTGACAAAAGCTCATCCTTTGTGGTCTCAAGTTCAAGAGACGTCATCCTTCTGTTATTCTTGGAAGCATCAAAAATGATGTAACCCACAATAAGTAAAAAACAGCTGCAGTGACATTTGGTGTAAGAACCAAATGGTGCAGACTTTGAGAAATGTTAAAAATTAGTAAAATGGCATTGGAGCAGAAATAGCTTCCATTTTTACAGCATCGTTTTTCACTTGTGTGTGTGATTTTAAGAACAGAGGTTTCTCAAAGGATGGCAAACTTCACAGTGGTGGTCAGCATAGGCATTATTAAGTCGTTAGTCTTCTGTTGCATACAGAAACACATGGAGGTTTAAATAAATGCCCACAGTTATAAGTAGTAGAAAGCTTCACTGTACGGTAGAACAGAATTATTTAATGACAGTTTGGAAGTGCTGGAAGCAATAGATAGGCTACAGTAGACTCAGTTTAGTCCTATATATGTCTTTGGTATGCCATGTAAACAGGATGTGAAGGAAGATAATGTTGACTGTGACACGCACATGTTAAAGTGTTCTTGGAATATTAAAAAACTTTGCAGTTTCCAAGAAAAAAATGTGTTGATAGATTGCTGTGTCAGTTTGTTTCAGTAAGCTGCTAAATATGTTGTTGGTATCTTCATGCCTTTGGGGAAAAAAGACCTCAATGTGAAGAAAACCAGGAACTCCTCATACAAATAATAATATATGTTCAGTTATAATGAAAATATAATCTGTATTCTGTAATAGTAGGTCACTGGATTTTAGACTAGAAACTCTGGATTCAAAACTAGAGTACTTTTGACTTGACAGATCCAAAATCTGAAAATCCTATCTTTCACATCTGTTTTAATGTTTTCAGCCACTTTCACTGTAAATGTTTTGGATGGGTTTTCATCAGAATAGTAATGTTTGTGATGTAACGTTTCCCTGGTGTAAATCTCGTCATACACTGGAGTCAGAATTCAAAACAATTGTTTTTACCTAATCTTTTTTCTAGTACAGTCCATTGGCTATGTTGCATTTTTGTTCCAGCTTGAGAGACTTTGAGTTAGGTTTGCTGCAAGTTGTTTACAAATTAACTGGCTGATAAAATGCAGTTGCTGGTGTTTACTGTATGATCAAGATTATTCATGCAATAGCATGTGGAACCAGGAAACTTTTTCATTCTTCTCATTGCTGCAAAAATTGACTTTTTGCAGATCGATATCCTTTTACCTAAAAAAAACCAAACCCCAAACCATTTTTAGGCACTTGTTTTCCTTGTTACTTTCCATGCAATCATCCTACATTGCCATATATCTTATTAATGCAGATAATGCTTAGGTACTAGGAGGTTTTCATGACTCTCTTGGGCAACAGGGAAAAATTAAGCACTATCTGGCACAACAATATAAATTATAATGAAAAGTTTTAACAGGCTTTTACAAGAACTTTGGCTACAAAGCTTGGCAATAGAAATAGTTCAGAAACTAGTAATTATACTAAAACTAATTCTATAGTAATTTTATTGACATTTTTCTCAATAT
Source organism: Charadrius vociferus (assembly GCF_000708025.1). Taxonomy (NCBI): domain Eukaryota; kingdom Metazoa; phylum Chordata; class Aves; order Charadriiformes; family Charadriidae; genus Charadrius; species Charadrius vociferus. The sequence continues at coordinate 457,965 of NW_009649706.1, forward strand.
GACTGTTTACTAAAAGATATTGCCTTTAAAGAAAATTTAACATGACATGCTAATTTGAATTAGAAGAAACGTTTGAAGATATGTCCAGTGATGGACTGGACCTAGCATTGTAACCATAGGGATACAGTTATTAGCAGGGTCTGTAGCTGTTGAAATACATCAACTCTAATGGTGAAGCTAGGAAAATAAAATAACCCACCAAACAAGAACGAAGAGGGAGAGAAAGAGTGACAGAATCATAGAATCATAGAATGGTTAGAGTTGGAAGGGTCCTTGAAGATCATTGAGTTCCAATCCCCCTGCCATGGGCAGGGAGACCTCCCTCTAGACCAGGTTGCTCAAAGGCCCATCCAGCCTGGCCTTGAACACTTCCAGCGATGGGCCACAACTTCCCTGGGCAACCTGTTCCAGTGTCTCACCACCCTCAGAGTAAAGAATTTCTGCCTAATATGTTACCTAAATCTACCCTCTTCCAGTTTAAAACCATTACCCTTTGTCCTATCGCTACACTCCCTGATAAAGAGTCCCTCCCCATCTTTCCTCTAGGCCCCCTTCAGATACTGGAATGCTGCTGTAAGGTCTCCCCCGAGCCTTCTCTTCTCCAGGCTGAACAGCCCCAACTCTTTCAGCCTTTCCTCATAGGAGAGGTGCTCCAGCCCTCTGATCATCTTTGTGGCCCTCTTCTGGACCCACTCCACAGGTCCATATCTTTCTTATGTTGGACGCCCCAGAGGTAGATGGAGTACTCCAGGCAGGGCCTCAGGAGGGTGGAGTAGAGGGCAAGAATCACCTCCCTTGAGCTGCTGGCCACGCTTCTTTTGATGCAGCCCAGGATACGGTTGGCATTCTGGGCTGTGAGCGCACATTATCAGCTTCATCAGGGGCCCAACTTAAATGCCTCAATGCAAATGCACATAGCATGGGGAATAAACAAGATGAGTTAGAGACTTGTGCACGTCTGCGGGGCTATGATCTCATTGGATCACCATGGAGACATGGTGGGATGACTCCTCTGACTCCATGGGAGTGTTGAAATGGAAGGATATAGGCTCTTTAGGAAGGACAGGCAGGGGAGAGGAGTGGGTGTTGCCCTCTATGCCAACGACCATCTGAAATGTATGGAGCTCCACCTGGGGATGGATGAGGAGCCAGCTGAGACCTTATGGGTCAGGATTAAAGGGAGGGCAGGGACAGGTGACATTACAGTGGAGGTCTGCTACAGGCCACCCAACCAGGAAGACCAAGTGGATGAGACCCTCTGTAGACAGATAGGAGCAGCCTCACATTCATAAGCCCTGGTCCTCATGGGGCACTTCAGCCACCCCAATATCTGTTGGAGGGATAACACAGCAGGACATAAGCAATCCAGAAGGTTTCGTGCAAACAATTTGCAGCAAACCTAACTCAAAGTCTCTCAAGCAGGAACAAAAATGAAACATAGCCAACGGACTATACTAGAAAAAAGTAAACGTTACATCACAAACATTACTATTCTGATGAAAACCTATCCAAAACATTTACTGTGAAAGTGGCTGAAAACTTTAAAACAGATGTGAGAGATAGGATTTTCAGATTTTGGATCTGTCAAGTCAAAAATACTCTAGTTTTGAATCCAATTCCTTATCCACTTTATCCCTGAGAAAGGGAAAGGGAGACATAGGCACCAAGAAGGAGAGAGAAAGGGTGTGTGTGGGGGGCGATACAGATACAGAGAGAATGGAAAACTCTTCCCAGTGGCCAGCCAGGAAGAGAATTGTGCAGGGCTCACCAGATGAGTGTCCTTCCACAGTTCCCTCTCCAGTGGAGCAGGAGGTCCCCTGTAATAGCACTTTTCCCACAATAACTTGATATTTTTCATGAAGACCTGCACAAATTCCCTATTGATTGTTCCTGCATTTGATACTGTTATTGCTGATGGGACCATGTGCTGGTCAGGGAAGGTGCTGCACAGCTGGTTAATTTCTGAGCTTTCTGCCAACACTAAACTTTGGGATACAATATGCTAAACCCTCTATTTATTGTTCAAGACTGCTACTGATGGAGATTTAGAAAGACTCTTCAGATCCAGAAATCCTCAACGACAGTGTAAATTACAGTCTAAACAAAAATAAAGTTAAAAATAAACTATAAAGGCTAAGATGGAAGGTCAGCTGCAATGTGGATGCATCCTCCATATTTACATGGCTTAATCAACCCAGATTGTACCAATTACAATTAGTTTAAGGTTGTTTATTTTTGTGGCTGCTGATGGCATTTTTTGTTATTTAGCTCATCTACAGTAGTGTTGATGCATTATAATTTTCATACAGTTGGTCATTTAAAATAAAAAGTTGTTCTGTGCTGGGGCTGTAGGGACCACAAACGCATCACTTAAACCTGGAATGTTACCTCATGGCACAGAAACAGACGTAGCCTGTAAGAATAGTTCACATGACATGCAGTCTGCATCTTGCAACCTGGATCTATCTGCTCCTTACCAAAAAATGCAGCTGCTGCAGCATCATCAGATCTTGACCCAGTGTAACCTCTGAACAACTGTTATGAAAGAAAAAAAAGGGGGTTGCTGCATCATACATCTTTCATTGCACTTTTCCTGTAATGAAACGACAGCCTTACATTATTACATTCAGAATCCTTTTCACATTTTTCAGTCAGCTTGAGTCATAGCCAAAGACTTGAGATTTCGAAGTTTCACATTTCTTTGTCATTAAATATATATTTTTACAAAGTCCTTCTGCTGACCTGGACCAGTGTCCAGCAAGGGCTTAATGAACTGAGAAAGACATTTCCTGAACCAAACACAGTTAAATATAGAACTGTCTTGCCATAGTATACAAATTCCAGATAAAAGCAGTAGCTCCTTGTTTTTTAAAGAATTCTGGCAAACCCCAAGTTGTCATGGTTTTTAGAGGAGTTTCATTATTTCAGTGAGGTATATAAAAGTGTGATTCACTGCTTTAAAAATGGAAGGCTCACTTATTAATACAAATTTAATGTGTATGAATAGAGAGGACCAATACGTGAATGAAGGGTCATCAATGTACGTAGGTAGGTAGGTAGATAAAGGCAACTGAACATGCCGAATGTGATAATGAAAGAGCTAGTTCTTGTATGATAAAACCCATTATCTGGGCTTTACGAGCAAAGAAATATAGTACATCCGCTTTAAACAAGTTCAGTCGTGTCACAACTACTGCTGTGGGTGCAGTTTCTGCAAAGCCCATTTAATAGCTGGGTAAATGTTTAAGCAGTTTGTTTCCAGCTCCCTGCAACTGAGGCTACACTCCTACTTTTAACATGTCTGTATTACCATAAACCCAGCATCTGCCCTGGAATCTGCCTTGGAAGGAATGACAGACAGCAAGAACAATATCAATGATGTGAAATACAAGGATAGTATTTATGAGTATATTCTGGCACTACACAGAACTACTGGCTAAAAATTTGCATGCAGTTCCACAGAAGAAAGCTTTTGTGGCATCTTAGAGAAACAGACATTTAAAAGTTTGCTCTTCCTATTTCCAGCACCCCTAGAATTCCCGCAGTAGTTAGAGCCATAAGAATATTGATGTACATAAGTGAGTGCACAGATCTAAAAGATCAGGTCCACGTCAGACTTTTCTTTTATTCGGAGGTTTGGCTTCCTGCCATGTGTTCAGGCAATAAATTGGCTGTAACAGAGCTGCTTCTAGCATTCTTCTGAGTGGAAGTATCCCAGCAGAGAGTAGCAAGCAAAATAAGGTAAGCAAGAGCAGAAGATTACAGCAGGGTTTTCAATAGGCTTCAATTTAAGATTATTTTATCAGACTGCTTGTCTAGATTTTAACAAATAGTGATTTTTTTCAGTTGACTTTTAAGTTTTCTTCTGAAATCTCTTCCTTAGTCTAGTTTATGTCTATTTTTATATATTCCTGTATTTTGTTTAGAGTACAGATTTTGTAAAGTCTGTCTGATTTGAAAGAGATGATAACCTCATTATTTATTAGTTGTAGGATGCCAAAAGCTCTTTTTAATCCACTGTTAAATTGTAACAAACTTGGAGGAGTTACGTGCTTTGGAAGCAGGACTGTCAGCTGCAACCCAATACACTTGACAAAAAAGGATCTGATTGTTTAAGAGATACCTTGTTGTGAATGTAGCAATGTAATACGAAATAATTGGATCATACCACCATGTCAGTGAACTCCGAAATATTAAATTCTGTTTTCATGAACTGAATTTGATTTAATTTTATGATCATATGTGTCTGGGGGTAAGTGGAAGAGAGAACAAACAAGATCACTAAGGGGACAAGAGAAGCAATAAAACAGATTTTCTTGGCTGTCTTCGTATAAATGAATTGATGTGTAGCAGGTAAAATCTTCAGATTCCCTGTGCTTTTAGGGTGATAGTGTTGCCCTTGGCCACAAAGGTGCTCAAGTAGATCTGATTTCAGAAGTTTAAAGAGCTATAGCTTGAGTTTTCTGCTTCCCTTGTACATAGCTTAGATGCAAACCAAACCAAAACAGACCCAAGTTTCCAAAACAAACAGTGGTTGATGTGATCTGCAGCCAAAAACTGTATCCAGCTCTTCCTAGCCCTCTTCAAGCAGCATGTACCTTACAGGAGAGAGAAAAGAACTGAAGAAATGGGCATGAAGGACATTAAAACAAAGAAATAGATGTAGGGAGACACGCACAATGTTTACAAATATGACTAAGAATGAAAATAGTGGGAGTAGGTGACATCTATATAAGAAGATGGCATGAAAGGAAATGCTTACTGAAATGGGAGTATTTATATGTCACTCAGTCTTAAAGGATATGTGAGGAAATTCAAGCTATGGAAGCTTTTGTTATTTATTGCAGAGAGCTTTATTTGTTCTGGGGAGCTAACAGAGATGAAGTTTAACCATAGACTTGTCCATTTTCTACTTGTTCAAACAAGTCAAAGTAACTAAACTTAAGTAGAGTCCTTCAGAACTTCAAGGTTCCCTGTCTATCTTTCTCAATAGAAAGTTTCCTAAGAATTTGTCCACTTCCTAAATATGCTTCTGAAAATTTCTTTGAGCTGTCCTGCCCTCTTCAGGAATTCTTCAGGGCCCTGGCTTGTAACTATCCTCCTTCTTTTCTTACAGGGGTGGGTGTAAATAACACAGATGCAAGACTGAATCTGGATGGTTTGCACGGTATCACGTTGGTTCTAAAAAAAAATAAATCATTTCATTAAGCATTTTGGGCTAGCTGAACATAAATTAGCATTAGTAACTGCAGTGTATGAAGGGCAAAGGCATCAGAAGGCAATTCTCTGACTGCTTCATTGGGTATAAAAACCAGGAATTGGGATCTTCAGAACTTCTGATCAAGTGCAGCCAAACTATGCTTGCACTTATATTTTCAGTAGAAAAACTCTGAAAGAGTTTAAATGTTTGGTTTTGAGCATCCTAGGTCTAACAAAGTCTTGATGCTTTGTTAATGCTGGACACCTAGCACACAAGCATCTCTCAAGATCCACAAGCTGGTTTTACTGCCAACATACTCTGCAGAGCCTGATTCAGTTAGATGTTTGTAGAGGTCAGGTCTCAGTTAGGACTTTGTGGAAAACCACAAAGGGTCTTCTCTTTTGTTTAGCATATTCAGTGATAAAGAAATTTCAGCCTTTATTTTGTACCTCTGACTACAAGTTGTCAGACATTTGAAAAATGAGACATCTTTACTAGGAAGAAGTTGTGCAGTCTTTCTAAGAAATATTTTACTTTTCAATGGCTTAACTGAATGTTTAGGTATAACTAAAGAGCCAAAGAGAGTGGAAAAGAGCCTTAGCTAACCTTCGTAGTCTAGTAACATGAGAATTGACAGGGAGAGAGTCTCTCATTTCTACCACTTCACATAAATATTTAATGTGAAATTCTGCATCAGTGAACTGAACCAAACCAGCAGACAGAACTCCCCTCCCCGTGTGAATTCACAAGTCATTACACTAGTGTCAGAGCCATGATCTCTCTGGCCTAATTGATGTTTAGTTATTCTGTGCAAAGCTGCATGGGGCTAAAATTATGGCCATCTTCGCTTGGTTCATTCACCAGGGTACCAGACAAAATTGAAGCTTGTTGTTTCCTTCAGTCTGCACTTGCCATAAGCACTTGTCATAAACAGTAAACTTCAGGAAAGTGTTTAGATTTGAGAATTCTGGTTTCCTTTTCTTCAAATCAAAGTAAGGTTCTTCGCTTTTCTGAAGTGCAGTGATTTAAGCTGCATCCTCAGGATATCTGATTAGCTGCCTGGGTTGTTCCTCAGTCAATGTAGTTCCCATTCTTAGACACTAACCTCTCCTTGGAATATCTAGCCTAGGTAGTGCTCAAATCCTTTTATTCATCTAGCCTTCAAAAACTGAAGAGCATTATTTTTTGTAAATATAGTCACAAATAGAATATAATTTGAAAAATGCAGAGCACATTGAAGTCAAATTATGGAATTGTAAAGAAAGCATTAATAATTTGAAAATATGAATGATTGCTAATGGTAGGAGATTGATTTTTTTCTGGTCTCTTGTGATATTCATTAATAATTCTAATATACTTCTCAAATTTCCAAACTCCAGTCCTCATTCCTGAGCTAACATTTCCTGAACCTTGGTTTAAGATTGCAATATGGCTGCATGTCTTTATTTAAAGTCAGATTATGCTGTGTTGAACTAAGCATCCTTTTCAATCACTAATGAATGCTTTGAAAATTATCATAGAGGTATTCTGAAGATCAAAAAGAATATGATTTTTCAGTTCAGCTAGCAAAGTGTAGCTAGCTTCCTATGATCAAGAAGCATAAATAAATTAAATTGAAGTCACATGAACTGCTTATATTTTATCTAGGGGGAAGTCTTTTAAAATATATTCCTTCAGCACAACTGTATCCATGATAACCTGCATCTTAATGGAGGTGTGGCTAGATAACAGATTTACCATCACTGGAAACACACCATTTCTGCCTTGCAAGACACAGGCTTGGGTCATGCAAGCAGTCAAACATTTACTGAGTTTATCCTGCTTCCTTTAACTGTCTTTTATAAAAATTATACTCTTTCTAAATTGTTTCTCAACTGAAACATGAAGTGTTGTGACAAATTCTAACTCCTTCTTTAGGACTGGAAAAGAAAGGCAACTCAGGTTATCAGGATTTTGCCAAGTGCTTCCACAATGCTGCTCCGCTCAGGCCGCAGAAAGCCGTGTGAAGTGTCTCTCCGTGGAAGGCTGTCTGTTAGGAGTCAACCTTCACTGAGAAATGTGAAAAAAGCTTCTGGACAGTCAGGTAACTCTTTCCTGAGTGCCAGGTATGTTTGTAATCTCGGAAAGATGATTCCAAACCAAGGCAGAACCCAACCAAATTAAGCATCTGGAACAGCTTATCTATAATTATTTAAAAAAAAACCAACCAAGCCTGGAGGAACAAAAAAAAAACCAAAACAAACCAGGCTGCGTTTGAAATAACTGGCACAAAAATGGTCCTCAGAATAGTGACATAAGATTTTTCATACCATCAAACTGAGACCAGTAATTCCTGAAGTACATCTATACCTCCCCAGAAAAGAGTGAATGATATAGCAGACTTGTCAACCATTTTATTTTGGACACTGTGCTTGTTCTCCTAATTCTAGTTAAAAGTAGGATTCTTACACTATAACTATTACAATATAACAATTTTTAAAAGGTTTGCTGTATTGATTATTGTAGTTGTTGTCCTGTGGCTTCTTATGAAGCCTTCTCTTTTTCTGGAAGCCTGACAGCCTTAGTTGCCAGGCTTTTGAAGAGAAGGTCTTTGCCCACACACGGAATAGCTACACACACGCCAAAGGTCCAACCCAGGACGTGTCAGACCTGCCACTTCTGGAGGGCGTGACTTGACTTGTCAGGGTGTGCATCGTCTGCCTTTCTTGTTGACTGTACATGCAGAGTTTCTGCCCAGCCTAAACAGGGTGGAAAGGAAGCTTCTCGAACACAACTCTATTTTTTTCAAAATGTCTGCTTAAATACAGATGTTTCAGAGGAGGTACATCAATACAGAATGAGTAACAACATTTCTGGTGAAGTCAAGCGTTCCCGGAACATTAGGTCACTGCCGGTGCATTTTGAGTATCCTGTTGCTTTACTCGTTTAATTGTTCTGGCAAGCAAAGGGGTGTTTATCTTACAGCATACCCTGGAGGTCTGTGAGGTCTCAGAAATGTCTTAACTGAATTTGAAAGTAGCAAGCCTATTCCAGTAAAAAAGTGTTCAGCCTAACATAATCAAAATTGTGCCTTATAGAGTTATTCTGTAGGTGTTTGACACCCAAGTGGCTGGACCTACATCCTTCTGACATCCAGAATGACACGGTTGTGTTCAGTAGTGGTGGCAAACAATTTCCCTCCTGACAGCTTTTAGTTATGAAGACCTGTGGGTTTTTTCCCAGTAAGAGATGTCAGGTCACCAAAATAAATGCTGCTATTTTAGGTAGCCATATGCAATCTAACCTAAAACTCTTGTCTGCACACAGATCCAATTTTCAAAGTGCAAAATTGGGAAACAGGCAAGTACTTACAAATGAAATAAA
>NW_009649706.1:466558-469183 GCF_000708025.1 Charadrius vociferus
TACTTCACCTCTTCTCTTCTTCAGAAAGAAAACTTATAAATTAATTCTGTGTCTATCTCCATGTGCAGGCTCTCTTTGCTTTGGCTCTGGCTTCCCACAGGGCTCTCTCCCCCACTGTAAGACTACTCATTCACCAGCCAACTGCTAATTCACGCCCCCTCTCTCGTGTTCAAATTCCTCCCACCCCCATTAGTCTTTTTCAACACAGCTATCTCCATGTTGCCCACAATCCCCCTTCTTACGCTGTCCCTCAGGCTCTTGAGTTGGAAGCCATTTTTTCAAGCTCAAGTTTTTGCACATTAACTCTCCACATGGTTCAGCACACATTTCTTCTCACTGAGATAACCTTCCAAGCAAAGAAATCTTTGCTTTCATTCTTCACACCACCATCGAGCCCCAAAACCAGCTTCTTAAGCCCACTGTATAATTTCTATTTTATGTTTGCTATACGGTTCATAGTTCAAAAATACAGACTATGAAGGAAAGATTGCTATAAAAAATACACTTGATCTTTTTAATATGGAATTTTACCTTTTTTGTTAGTAAAATTAATCACAACTCATTTTTGATTAGTGTTTAGTCTGCGAGAAACACTGAAATGCTATATACTGACTGAAGATTCAAAAACAGTGCATTTTGACATAGATGAAGATGGTCATCATGAAATATCAACCAAGGATTCACAATCCCATGAAGGTAGTGTGCTTTTTATACCCAAACTCACCAACCATGACTTTAGTACTGTGGGACATTTTTGAATGAACTATTGTACGTACTGTGTTGGGTTTTGGGCCCCTCACTTCAGGAAAGGTATTGAGGTGCCAGAGCACGTCCAAAGAATGGCAACGAAGCTAGTGAAAGGTCTAGAGCACAAGTCTTAGGAGGAGCAGCTAAGGGAACTGGGTTTTTTTAGCCTGGAGAAAAGGGGGGTGAGGAGAGACCTTATCACTCTCTACAGCTACCTGAAAGGAGGGTGTAGAGAGGTGGGGGTCGGTCTCTTCTCCCAAGCAACAAGCGATAGGACAAGAGGAAATGGCCTCAAGTTGTGCCAGGGCAGGTTTAGATTGGACATTAGGAAAATTTTCTTCACCAAAAGGGTAGTCAAGCATTGGAACAAGCTGCCCAGGGAAGCGGTTGTGTAGGCATCCCTGGAGGTATTTAAAAGATGATGTGGTGCTTGGGGACGTGGTTCAGTGGTTGTTTTGGCAGTGATAGGTTAACAGATGGACTCAATGATCTTAAGGGTCTTTTCCAACCTAAATGATTCTATAATCCTCTGATTGCATGTTTTCTGTAGATATAACATTATATTGCATCTTTATGACTATTAATAGTGATACAAGAAAAATTTTATTCCATTTTACAGTAGGTACATAATATATTTAAATGACAATAAGATTATTTTATTTGTTTCCATTTGAATTAATTGGAAGTCTAGTTGCAATCTATTAACAGAATAAAAACAAAGATAATCCTCAGAGACAAGGGCAAAATGGAGAAAAAGAGAGATTTTGGAACTGGTGGGGTTATTTTATTTTTCATGGAACTCTTATCTCAAATGGAGCTTCTCTAATTTACAGCAAAAATGGTATCACAACTAACATCACAGAAGTAGTGGTTAGAAGTTATTCTTTTGGTAGAGAAGAGGCAAATAACAACAAATGTAATTATTCTGGAATTATACGTTTTCCAGAGATGTGAAAGTGGGGAGAAAAAACAGTAAAGCATATTTCTAACCAAAATACAGGAAAAAGTTGAAATCTGTAAGATAGCTATCAACTTACTGAAACTTTATTTCTTACAAAACCCCAGCTTTTACAGGAATGAGAAGTCCCCTATATATGCTTCAGATAAAGACACAGAAAGGCTTGTCTGATATATTTATAAACTAAATTGATGTTATTTTTATTGTATTAAATTTTGATTAATGACATGCACTGATAAGGTATTTAATTGTGCTTCGTATCTTTTGAAGTGTCTTTTACTTGATAACTTCATAGAAGTTTCAAGTAACTCATACAATTAACATTACTAATTTATGAACAGACCCCAAACCTGTATAGGTATACAATAGAAGCAGTTTGTGAATAGATTCGTAGTGTGACAATCCTAATGTGGAAGATACTGATGTTCCTGGAAGAAAAAGAAAACAAAGGAAATGCTATGTGATATTCATGTACGTGTAAACACAAGCACTACAAACATGTATTCATGATGACAGGGTTAAGACAACATCATATTGGGAACCAGCTGTCACCTGGATATTTGTGACTTTAACCTGAAGTGGGTGATGCCTTCCTCAGATAGCTGGCTACGTGAGTCAGGCTGATGTTAGAGAAACCCCATGGTATTGCTACTTGTTACTTTCCAATCTCATTTCATGTTAGGGTCCTCACGTCTCTGCTGCCCAAAGCTTTCAGGCTTCTCTTTGATAGGAATTTAGGCCTTGCATCTCGTTACTGACCTCTGTTATCTCAGGCACACTCTCTTTTGTAGAAGGTAGTTAATAAATCAATACATTGATTGCACTCAGAGTTCAGACTTCAGGGTACATGTTCACAAGTCTAACTGTAGAGTCTTACAGGCTTATAGGAATTCAGAGACCTGCAGGAAATGAAGTCTGAT
>NW_009649706.1:469215-516016 GCF_000708025.1 Charadrius vociferus
ATGTTTTTAAGTTTGAAGAGTGTAACTGTCTAATTCCACATATTTGTTAAATATCTTCTATTTCAGATATTGCGTGGTTAAGCGTGTTCACAAAGAATGAACCAGCAGTTACTGGTAAGACTCCTGTGGGAGTTAAAGGTATCATTCTCCTTGTTAGGGTCTGGTTTTGAAGAGGTGTTTGAGGGTAGGAAAAGAAGTTAGTAATGTTTTATATATAGACTTGACATTAGAAGTAACATATTATACTGGATTTTCATTTAGGTCAGGCTGCTGGACAATTAGAAAAATTAAAAAGCCCTTCTGTGTTCCATAAGAAGAAATCCTCAAAGTCTCAAAGATTGCCTTAGCAAGTTATGAGTAATAGCTTGGGGTGAAGACAAATGTATATGAGGAAATAGAATCTATACAAGCTAGAAATCCTTTTTTTTTTTTTTTAAAGAAAAATGTGTGTGCTCTATTGCTGGCACATGGGTCTTAGCTGGCAAAGACCTGCTGTAACAGGAGAAGAAAAGCAAAAAGAAATGCGTAAGAAGAAAAAGGAGACACATTTTTGGAACTGTCATATTGTAAGCATAAGAAGTGTCTGGGAAAATCAAAGATATATTAGTTTGAGATATTCCAGTAGAAAATACATGTATTCCAATTTCAGCCATAAGGGGCTGCTGTAGCAGATTGACAGAAAATATCCATCTGGTCCAGCATTGCACCTTGAATGATAGCCGGATGAGCATTTCCAGGTAACAGTATAAAATACTGATACTCTCCCAAACCCCAACAACTTTGAATTGCAGAGACACCCCAACCAAGAAGTGGTTTCTTGTATTAGTTAATTTCAAAGCATTTCTTTTGAATGAATTTGTAAAATTGCCCCTTAGATTCTGGTAAGGCTTTAGTAACCAGAGAGGCTAGCTAATGCATCCAAAGGCCATCAGAGAGTGGAAGTATTATGTATGAAATCATGGAAAGGTTCCTTACTTGCTATTCACTGTCTGCCTGATAGACCACTTATCGCGTTTTTCAGAGGTGATATGGAAAGTTAGACTCCTTTGGATTTACTCAGACTAAACAATATGTAAGCAAGTCGCAATAAACTCCGTAGACAGAGAAAGCCAAGGATAGTTATGATGCAACTCATATTGACAGTTGACTCATGTCAACTGGCTGGACTCCTTCATCCCTCTTTGGAATGCCTCTAAATCAGAACGCTCTAGACGTGGACAGGCAATCCCTCTTCCTGATGATGTGCCTCTTACATGCTACAGCTGATGTCAGACAAATGCAGCTGAGGCAGTCTAAATAGATGTTACAAAAAATAATAAAAATGGCAGACTTTTAGGCCTTCTATTTATCTGAATACATATGTAAGCTGAGTAAAATACACTAGGCTGGAGTGTGCCTCAATTTTTAAGAAGGATTTTTCATGCTGTAGCTTGCTCAGATGAAATTTCTTCAGAAGACTTCTACAGTCAAGATAAGTTAGGGTAATTAAAATCAGGGGCCAGGATTGGAGCAGCTAAACTCAGCCAGGTGGGATGAATATGTTCTGCTGATTCCAAATGTCCTTCAAAGGCTAAAACATACCTTTGGTAACAAGAAGAAAAAAATCTCCTTAACTTCAACTGTGAATGCATAGTTACCTAACCTCTGTAAAATTTGTATTCACTTGCTGCAGTGTTGGACATATATATCAACAGCGACATTCTTTTATATTGTTCGTCTTAAGCAGTACACCTGAGATATTTTTAAAAGCACAAGTGGTATTATTGAAAGTAAATCTGCTAGTTGGTCCAATAGTTACAGCATCATTGGATAATCATTAATGTCACTGGCTTCGCTAGGTAATGCTCTTGTATGCCGTATCAGTTGACAAAGGGAACCTTAATTTGTTTACCTTCTGCTTATCCGGATCTGAGGCCCTGAAGTACCAAAAGGTAATGAAAGTTGGTTTATCAGTCTGAGGAGGATCCTGTATTATTTATGTACTGTTATTTTCTGCAGCTGAAAAAACAGTATTATCTCAAAAGGGAGTAAATCCAATGCACCCACAGCTATGACAGTGGAAAGATTTTGACCTAGAAAGCATGCAGAAAATAAAAGGGAAAAAACCCTACATTTTCCATAGTGATGTATACATAGTCAGGTATATTACATAAACATATATATTACAGGTATGCATTCAGTACTAATATATATCTTCATGTATAACTGATATCCCATATGTTAACTATAAATATAGAGAAATAAAGTATATGTATGGCAAATTTAGAGCATCATAACACCATACACTTTAAATACTTCATAGAAGAGACCCATATGAAGAGTGACTGTATTTGTTTCTATTCATGTGCCTATCAATGTAAAGTGAACCTGAATGTTGTCTCTTTACGAAATATTTTTAGCTATGCTTCATTTTACAAAGTGATACACACTTTATTCCAATCTTCTCTACGTAAAACAGATTCTAAAAATTTGGTGATCCTCACACAGAGATCAAAGCTTAATAGATTTGTCCTACTGTGCAAGGGTAAGAAGCAGCTATCTCTGAAGGTAAGAAGTTTATTTCCTTTGTAGTTTGTGGGTACTCTTACTATTTCTCCCACAGACCTTTTCAAATTTATTTTCCTTTACTTACGACCTTCCACATTTCACAGCTTCTGACTACCTCCATCTCTTCTGTCTGGGAAAATATTTAAAGCAGATTATTGCAAAAAATCGTTGGATTAGATAGTTGACTACTGTCACTAGGGGACAGCTGGAGATGTTGGGTTTCAGTCTCTGCGGAGGGAGAGGGGCTGTCTTAACCAGAAAACTTGCGGGGAAATAAAAGGGGAGGAAGAAGCCTGAATTACAAGATAAGGAATGTGATGAAAAGAAAATACAGCTGAACTCTATTATCCTGTTTTAAACATTTACCATCTGTTGTCAGAGCATTTGCATTTTCTCCAGTCTTGTGAAGGTTTGTTTATGGTAGGAAGAGCAGGCAAGGATAGTTTTCCTTATTGGAGGGTTATAACCTTTACTAAAATCTGTCTGAGGGAGAACCTTATGTTGGAACTTACCCTCCAAAACAGGGAAAAGGTCTAAGAAGCTCTGTTTACACAGGTTATGTTGAGATAAAGAATGAGCCTTCATCTAATGCTAGCCACGCATGATGGTATAAAACTCTAAACGCTTTCTCAGATTAAGTCTTTGATGTTTTTTGTTAGTTTTTACTTCACAGATGACTTTCCATAAAATCTATTTCCTGAAATTATCTGGCGAAATGTATGTTGCAAGATACATTAATTATATTTATAACCTATTATTACCCACTGGGATTTTCCTTTCTGTCCTTGAAAAAACAACTATTTTTAAAGGATTTTTCTAGTTCAGAGATTATCTTTGCATAAATTAATTGTTTGAAAGTTGTTCCACCAAATGAGGGGAACAACTGAATGCTGAGCCCTAATGGATTTTGCTTCCCAATCACCTATTTCAAAGTACCAAGTTATACCAGATTATGTTTCTTGACACAATTAAAAGCAGTTCTTATCTGAAAATGAGGTAAAGCACATTTAGTGCCTCCCAAATATGTAAGAAATTTGGAAAGATCATGTACCTTTCTTTTTCCAGAAGAATATGAGTAATTTTCTTAATCTCAACAGGAATTCTCATATGGAAGATGACAAGGCTCCTAATCTATGATAAAGTTTTGGTATTCTGTTATAACGTGGTTCAGTCTTTGTAGTATTGCAACATAGAATCTGGGCCTTAAACAGTTTGAAGGACTGTCTTTGGTATTTGCTTTCAACCCAATTCATTTTGCATTGCAAAGGGTAAAAGAGGAATATATTATTGGAGGTGTTTCAAGAGCTTATCAACTTATTCATCTTGGATAATTTGAATGTACTCCTGGACTTTGTAAAAACTAGAGTTTTGTTTAGAATTAATACTACATTTGGTGGATTAAAAAAAGCAAAATATGAAGACAAAATTACCAATCTGGGTGGTTGTAAACACAGGTCTTAAAAGCCTCCTGTTCAGAGCCAGATTATCCTTCAGTGGAAAGATGCAACATGAAAACATGCAACCATGAAGATCCTGACTTCAAACAGGTATATATATAGTCATGATCAAATAAATAAAAATCATGTGAGAATGTGTATGCAAACCTACATGCAAAAAAAGTGCAGCTAAATGCAATAGTGCAGTTACTCATTAAGTGAATAATTGTTTACTTTCCCACTTCAGCTGATTTTTACTATTTTCCTCAGAAAAAGGAAAATAGGAATTTTCCTGTAGTTTTGACTTGACTTGTATGTATGAGTACTTCCTTCAATCTACAGGCAAAATGTCTAACTTTCAATTAAAACGTGAAAGGCAGAGAAGTTTCCCATACTATGATGCTTATTTAAAATGCAAAGTAGTTTTCACCTTGTACAAATTCTTAGACAAGATCTAGAAAATCTGGATGACTGTATCAGCAGATCTAGAAGGGTCGGATTACACGAGCAATGATGTTTTTAAGAAATAGTGCATCCACCAGTCAAAAACTTCTGGAAAGTAATAAAACCATATATAATTCAATATAAATAAGAAATTAAAAGCAAGCAATCCCTGAAGTACTTTCAGACTGAATTCTCTATCAGCAGATGATTAAAAATCAGAAGCAATGCGTTGTATATAGAAATACAGGTAGCCAGGTGGTTTCTTAACACATTTTTGTCACCAAAGCATGATTTTGTTGGCTCTTCTCTAGATAGAAATGATAAAACATTGTGAACACTGGAAGGAAATTACTTAAGTTGTTCTGTAAGATATCCTAGACATTCTAACCTAGAGAAAATGAAAAACTAAGGAAATGTAGGTAAGAATAGGTTTTGTTAGCGTTGTAGTCCAGTGAATTTACTATTCATGGGGATTGAAAAGACAATCATTTCAACTTCAGTGAGAAAAATTAAAAGGATCAGATAGGTTTCAGAACTCCATAATAGTGAATTTGAAACACTGAAAACGTAAAATTCCCAGCATAATATTTTTAACATAGCTAACATTTCTCCTAAATCAGAAAGGAATTCTGGTAATTTGAAATTAGAAGTTTCTTGTTTTAAGTCATTCTGAAATGGTCTTTCAAAGGTGTGAGCTACAGTACTATTAATTTTTTTTTAATAATTAATGAACAAATCTCCTGTATTCTGGGCCTGGAAAATCCAAGTGTGTCCTTCAGTTTAAGTTCCTGCTCTTCGCTCTACATAGGAGAAAGCAATGAATCTTAGGATATTTATAAGGCAATTTCTAGTCCCCTCCTTGTATAATTAAAAATGTCACAGTCATATTGCATTCTTCTAAAATGTATTTCACGCACTTTTTTATAGAAAAAGACCTGCCTTTTTCTGTGGAGCTGTTCATAGGGAAATAATTAGTGTTTTGATGGCTGCAAGTTTTGGGGGACCGCTGGAAAGAAGAGCTGTAACAGTTGCCTCTAAGAGACCTATACAGCACTACAGGTTTCTAAACAGATAATTGAAAGGAAAAATTTCTTCTGAGAACCCGTTCATTACCTAACAAGAGAGACAGTGGTCTGCTCATTATGGTTTCTCACAGTTTCTTGCTGATGCCTTCAAGTAGAAAAAAAAAATAATTTACTGATTTGTGTGGAGAAACAGCAGCCTGCGCTTGAACCTCATCCAGTTAGGGCAAGAGGCAAAATCATAGTCAAGTCTGACTCATGAGATTCTTAATAAACCTTCTAGAATGAGTGCACTGATCAGGAAATAATCTCTGGTGAGATGAATTAAGCCTCCGCTGTCCTTAGAATTAAAAAGTGTGGGAGTAGTTGACTGAGATGGACAAATACGTCTTGTGGCCAATGGCAAAGCTAGGTGATGCTGCGACGTGATATTTAGTCTCCTAGCTTTTAACAGTAAGACTTAAAGGCAGGCATTTTCCTTTTTTTTATTGCAAGACTGCCAGTAGAATTACCAGAAACATGAGAATCTGTGGAGCCCGCTGTTAAACCAGCAGGAAGGGTTGCACGTAGCGTTGTAAATTTCCTTTCACTAACCAAGGCTTACAGACACACAGTTCACAATCAATATTTGTTAAATCATCTTTTATTAATTAGGCTGTTATTATTACAATAAAATAATAAAAGCTTTTAACAGCAAGTAATAGTTTATAATAACGTTTTATTCTGATAGGGGTTTAAGTCAGAAAGGTAACACAAATTGCAACCAATGTTTATTCCAACAGTATGCTGGTAGGAGCAGTAAACTGCGTCATACGTGCAGTTACTGCCTCACGCAGCACACACACTTGCGGTTGTACAGCTGGAGCAGCAGCAGAGAGGCCAACCCCAGCAGTTCACTCAGGAGCAGGCTTACATTTACTTATAACTGTAATTATTTAACTCTATAACAGAGAATTCTTATCATGATTAATCGTACCATACAAGCAAATGCAGTTAACCATGCAACAGCATGAATTAAGAGATACAGAGTAGTATTTCCGTTTAGGTCCACTGCAGAAAAGGTGTTCCCAATTACATCCCCACAACATGTTGACAATGATGGGATGTTTCCCATCTCTTATATATAATTCTCCCACTAGCCAATATAGTCTCTTTTAGCACAAGTAAGATTACATTCCCAAACTTTGTCACTTGATGTAGCCCATGGACAGGAAAGTTTTAATCAATCACAGTCATTTCTGAAAAAAACCCCCAGCATACGGATATGATGTTGAAATTAATTTTATTTAGCATTCACTGTTGACACTAGTGGCGTGATTTGGCAAGGAGTTCTCAACTAGACTGCTACTGTTTTATGCCCTTCTTTATCTTCTTGCAGTCTGTCTCATAAATGAGTAGTTTCCTTAGAAGTCTGGACCAAAATTATGCAGCCACGTAGTATCAGCACTGGGCCTGTATCCTCGGGACACAGGCAGCTGAACAGGTAGTGGGAGGAAGGAGTACAGGGGAAACAAACAGTAGAGGGGGGAATTACCAAGGAGAGTTGTTTACCTTCTTCATTGTTACATGCATGTATAAGTTTTAATGTTCTTATTTTACCATTTCCATTAATTATGTATGAATTTTTACTATTTCTTTTTTACTCTTCTAGAAGTGCAGGTTTTAGAGATTATGTATTGGTTATCAGAGAAGTACACATCTGCCTCAGTACATATCTGTAGCGTCTCCCTTTGGAGCGATTTCTGTTCTGGTTCAACCATAATGTTTTCCTACTCATGATACATTACCACCTTCAGACCTTTGCATTTGTAGACTTAACCCTCTCAGCTCTTATTCAGTACTAATAGCACTCAGTTTTCCCTCAGATTCAAACCTTCCTTTCTCTTTCCTTTCTTGGTTGATACCCCTCCTAAATTCCTTCTTGGCTTAGTAGATTTACTTAAAAGATTACTGCAGTCAACAATGTTATCACTAGATTTGGCTCTTGCTCTTCGAGTTGTTGTCCCTTGGCAGATAATGCAGTTATTAGGTTATTATAACTCAACAGCATTTTCCCAAAATGATCACTGGAATTCCCCTGCCTGGATGGACTGAGATCTGAAAGGCTGCAACTCTCAAAGCTACATTAAGAGCGTAACAGTTTTTATTCTAGGGTCCTTTCTACTTTGCTGAGTGGTTAGATGAAGCTAAGCAAGACAGAGACAGTTTAAGTTAGAGGTGAGCTACGCAGTCATGAAAGATCTTATTGTGGGACTTCCTCTTTTCTTAAGTTAAACAGGCCAAAATAAAGAAAATGAAGCTCCAAACAGGCAAAATCTGGAAAGTGAGGGCCACAGAATTAACTTTGTACAGAACTTTTGACCTTGCCAGTTATGACAATGCCATATTTATTGTGCTTGGCTACCGGGTGAGGTCAACCACCGCAGTCCTTTTTGGCACTCAGCATGCAGCTTGAGGGGGGTAAGTTGATTCATCTACTGGAGAGCTGAGGAGTGATCAGCAAGGCTGATCCCATGCGGCCAGTCTGAAAGTCTGAGGGTGGAAGTTAACAGTGGACTATTTTGGCCTGAACAAAGTCATGCCACCATTGAGTGCTTCTGTGTCAGCCATTCTGGAGCTCCAGTATGAGTAGGAGTCAAATGTGGCAGAGTATATGCTACAACTGATAATTGCTGAAGCATTTTCCATGACCTCTTTGGCAGCAGAGTGCAGGCCACGGTTTGCTTTCATGTGGAAGGGTGTCCGATACAGCTGGATCCACCTGCCCCAGGGATGGAAGCACTGCACTACCATTTGTCAAGACAGGACCACCTGTGAAAAAAAAAGCACTGATGTGTGTTGCCCCCAGCCAGCAGCCAAGCCCCCCCACAGCCACTCACTCAATCCCACTTCCTGCCAGTGGGACAAGGGAGAGAACAGCAAAAGCAAAAATGAGAAAACTTGTGAGTGAGGATAAAGGCAGTACAATGTGTGAAGGTCAGGAAAAAAAACCCATGCGATCCAAAAGTACTTACTCATCTCCTCCCATATGCAGATCAGTGCCCAGCCAGTCTTTGAGCAACAGTCACCTTGGAAGCAAAAGTCCCCACCCTCTTCTTCCTCTATGCCAGTCTTTATGGCTGACTGTGACATTAGATGACATGGAGTATCCCTTTGGCCAGCCTGGGACAGCTGTTGCAGCTGTGTCCCCTCCCAGCCTCTTGCCCACCCCCAGCCTACTCGCTGGGGCAGAGTGGGAAAAAGAGAAGGTCTTGATGCTGTGTGTGCACTGCTCAGCAATAACCAAAACACTGGTGTGCCATCAACTCCGTTTTAGTCACAAATCCAAAGTGCCATATAACTCATTTGTAATACTTTCCAAGGTCCATAGCTTCTTTGATGCAATTGAGGTGGCACCTCAGTTTTACTAGTTTGCTTATCATCGTTGTACAACTCATGCAGTTTTTGATCGTGTGCTCATTTCCTTGTTTCACCTGAGGCAAAATGTAGATTGTGGTGTGCCCTATACTCCTTTGTGTAACATGCCATGACAACGTGAGATGATTTTTTCAGTTTCAGCTAGACTTCATATCCATTCCACCTTATCTTTTGGCTGTTTCCTGGTTTAGAGTGCAGCAGTTGAACTTAGCCTGGGGCTCAATGTGCCTTATTCAGACTGACTTTAAATAATTTTGAGTCTATTTATTTTAAAACTTGGATACTACTGTCCCACATCTTTCTCTGTAGCTCCCATCACTGACACATTATTCCATAAGACAATGTTTTTTTCTTTAACCTGTGGAGACAACATTTGTAGCATTTTCCTAACATGAGCATGCATATGGTATCTCAAGTGCATTGTGAATTACCTGTGGCACATGAGTAAAGGTGTGGCTTTTTGTCAGCAAATGTGAACTCTGACCTGCAAATCAGTTCTTCATTTGATGCAATGGCAAAGAAACAGTAAGGTCTATAACTAAAAACCAGTTGTTTTTTTCTTGGAACTTGCAAATGCTCTCTCAGGCATGCCTACTGCCATTGGAGCTGTCATCAGGATAAACTTTACCTGGCAGTAGTCCACCATATTCTCCAAATTTACTCATCAGCCTTCTTAACAGGCCATAATAGAAAATTATCTGTCACACTATATCATTCCCCAAATGATCTGCCTATGATGGATCTCCATCTAATTTTCCATCATTTCACGCAGATACAGCAGGTATTTTTTAATTTTTGCATCTCAATCTGCTTTTGCAAGCACCTAGTTTTGGCTTCACATTTACCAGATCCCACTGAAGTCTCCCATGCTCTATGGTGATTTTCTGCATTGTACACATTAATCCCTCTCCTTGCTTCTGCAGGTTTTCTTTCTTCTTTTTTTTTTTTTTTCCCTGAAGTCACCAGATTCCCTTATTCCTGTTGTATTTCCATATTATCTTTTTTGTACCAAGAAGGTATTTATTTCCTAAAGACAAATTGTCTTCAACTTTCTTAATAGTATTTTTTAAAACAGAATTTTTGGATTAAAGCTGCAGTTGCTCTGCTCTTATACTGGCTTGAGTGTACCCAGAGTTTATCAGTTTTTGCAGATAGGGGGTATTAGTCACCAGGGCTTATGGTTTCAGAGGCTACCTCTCAGCACATACTCTTCCTCTCTCTGGTGTGGTGTTTGTTGGTAACCATTTCTCCATCCTCACCCTGAGGTGCCTGGAGAGCCCAAACAGATCCACACACACAGAGGGGCTGTTTTCACAATAGCCGTTCCCCCAAAGATAGATCTGGAAAAAAAAAAAGCGTGTTGGAAACTGGAGATGTACAAAAAAAATCGTAGTTAATCAAACAGTTCTGGTACTGTAACATTCCAATGTTACTCCAAAAGAGGCATGAAAAACTGTGGATTGACATTTTTGTTGCTTGTGGCAGTTGACAGGGTAGGTGCGTGGTAAGAAAACAACCAGATGAAAATCCTAAATTATCCCAGTAACATGTATACTGTGGAGGAAAACTGTGCTGGTCTTTTTGTGAAGGAAAGGAATGCAGCTATGGGTCTGGAAATACTCAGTCCTTTGAGTGAGACAGGTATTGTTTTATTCATAGTTATCACAGAATCTGGCACAAAATGATTATGTGCTGCCAAAGACAAAAATTGGTAAACGTGTCACTGGAGAAAAGCATTCAAAATACAAGCCAACAACATATATCAATTTTTGTCACACGGAACACTATAGAAAGGTTTTAAAAATATAACGTATGTTCTTTACTTTGTGTATTGTCACAGCTGAGTGAAGATAATAACTTTTTCATCATGCACTACCAAGGAGATTCCGTGCAGTTCCAATGCTATGAAGACAGAAGTTACTACCTGTGTGTGAATGACGACTCACTTGATATTCGCAAGCCAGAAAATAAAGAACCCAACGAGGACAAAAATTTTTACTTTAGGGTGTCATATTTACAGGAAAAGTAACCTGTGTGCCTTTCAGTGGCCTAAGTGTCCATACAGCTAACAGAAGAGAAGGAATGTTGACATCAGCTTATTTCCATTTTGGCTTGATTTTTAGATTTTTTTGTCATTCCTTGAGTCACCATTTTGCATGAATAACATCATTTATTTCTGTACTTTCAACAGGAGAAGAGAAAGGCTAAGTTTGAAAAACATACTAACTGATCATCTCTTTATGTCTTACCTGCACAATTATGGTTTTAAGGAGATGAATTCTTCTGGAAGGAGAAAAAAACCACAGGGGATATCTTAATCCAGAGGAAAAAGAAGGAAGCATACATGGACATGAAATACAAAGCACAGTTAGTTCTCCGTGTAGTAAACATTTTACTTTACTTTACATTTTACTTTACTTTACATTTTACTTTACTTTATACATCTCACCTGCGCAATTATGGTTTTAAGGAGATGAATTCTTCTGGAAGGGGACAAAAACCACAGGGGATATTTTAATCCAGAGGAAAAAGAAGGAAGCGTACATGGATATGAAATACAAAGCACAGTTAGTTCTCTGTGTAGTAAACATTTTACTTTATAGAAAATGTCTGTTATGATAAGAAAACATTTAGAAGTTGTTAAATGCATATCTGCATGTACCGACTGAGTGACGGACTGACTGACTCTGGGAAAGGAGTGGAAAAGGTGTCTCAGGTCTGAGAACAAAGGAAAAAGGTGGAGGTTAGACAGAAGATCTCTCTGCCCCTGTAGCTCCAAATCAGCCCGTATGCTCCATTATGCAATTTTAGTATCTATCCAGCACAGCAGCTCTCGAAGAATATGTACGCAGAGCATCAGACTTGCAACACGCAGGCAGAGGAAGGGAAGCACATTGAACTGATGGGGCATAACAGATGCCTGTGAACACCGGCAGAAAATTACTCTGACATATTGGCTTCCATCTCTGAATCACAGAAGGAAATGAAATCACGTGTTCAGCTGCAAAGCAGAGTGCAGAGCAACATCTGAAAAATTATTAAATGTTCAAAATGACTGAATAAAATAAACACCAGGTGCTTATGTCAGGTAAACTGGAGGAGCAGTAAGAGTACCTGCCTTTTAGCAACAAGGTCTGTCAGTGTGAAATGGAAGATGCTGACACTTAAAAGTCCATAGCCCATACTCTGCAAGGCATGAAACATTTGAAATACAAGAGGAGATGAACCAAAAGTGTAGACAGGATGACTAAGTGCTAAAGATCTGGTTCTCCACTGCTGTGCATGGAGTCCCACTGTGATTTAGTGGCAACTTTCGCTGACGCAAGTCATTCGGGAATGTATGTGTATTAATGTATTAATGATAGACATCACACACCTATGGCAAGAGGTTGTTGCTTAGTTGCAGTGCAACATCCTACAGGCTACACATCACTTGCAGAAATTCTTCTGTGTAAGTATAATAAACCATGCATACCTGAAATAGGAATCCTAACGTCAGTCAACCACACCAACACACATTCCAAGGCAGTAATCTACAGCAGACCAAACTCCAAAGGTCTGTGAGACCTTAAAAGATATTTTTTTCCCCTACTAGCAGCGTGTAGTTTTACTGCTGGGCTTGTTGTATTATTCAAATAGTGAAAATCATTCTGTTGCTTTCAATGCTGACCGGACAGAAGAGAGATTTTGAGCATTCCCTAAATAATACTTACAACTTCTGGATCTGTTAAGAGTTCAGTGAAGTCAGTGGGAAGAAAAAAACCCACAAACTCCAGATATTGACTTCAGCATACATTACACTAGAATTAGATTATTTTAGCACTATCTATTATGTTGCACAAGAAATAAATTCAATTATATATCAGGTACAGTAATTTCACTAACTGATACACTAACACTTGATAAGCATACATTTATTATTGGTAATATGATCATCTTACTAAATTACCAAATGTGCTTTCTAGATGGTAAGTTGATGAGACAATGACAACTCATCATAAATCTTGTACAAAGCGTACTAATGAAGTCGGTGCTGCTATGCCAGCAGAAAAGTAATGTTAAGATCCATGAATTTTGAATCTATTTTACAGTTAAAACTTAAATTATACTTATATGCAGAATTTTGTACTTTTACCACCTACCTTAAAAATACGATTTTTTTTTTTTACAATTTAAGGGACAAAAGCCCTTATGGAAAGCAGTGGTGGTATCTTTGTAAGGTTTTAGATTTGATATATAAGATAAAAATGTCATTTGACAACTTTTCAGAGAAAACATAATAAATTCATCCAGCTTTGTAACTATAAATGTTCACAGAAAAGCAAGTTTACAATTTCTGGATCCTAATACTTCTCGGATTCTTATTTTGCTCAAACAAGCTCTTCAAACTGACATTTTCAAATTCCCACTAATCTGAGTGTCTCATGAGTAGCAGATAGGTTTTTATCTTGTGAGGTGGAAAGCATGTAGAAATTCTTTTTAAATATAGGAAATGAAAGTCAGTGAGTCGTCTAGAAAAATATAGCCTTTAACACTTACAATACAAAAAAACATTTATCCATGTGTCTAACAGTTGAATATGACATATAATTACTATTTTGCAGTTTATTTTTTAAAAAGTATTGATATTCTTTAACTTTTACTTAGCAGATGTGATAATTATTAAAATACTAACACAAATATTTTGCTCTTATTTTTCTCCTCTTCAAAAGCTGTGCCTTAAAGAAAATAACGTGTTCTTTTTGCTGCAGAACAATTTAATTCAGGTATTCTTCATATGTAACTTCCAGTACTTTGAACATATCTGTGACTTGTTAGAATAAAACTTGTGAGAAGAACATCGATAACTATAAAGAATGTGATTCTTATGTAAGCTAGTCTGACAAAAGCTAACCAAAATAATGTATGTAAAAGACGGCACCATGTTTTCTTAGGATCTATGCACTAATTTTTCAGGAAACAAGAGTCCTTTCAATCATGGAGAAAGGAATGGCTATTTACAGTAAAAAAACAAACCAAACCAAACCAAACCATTTACAGTAAAAAGCACTGAAGAATGGTAAAAGAATGACTGCATTAAAGTGTGAGTTTAGTAACAATTGTCGTATGCTAAAGCAAGAGACTGGCAACCAGCCGTGCTAGCCCTGAAATACGTGCCTAGTACACACTGTGTTACATACCGCCTTCATGGTGGTTAGCCAAAAGAACTAGAAATTAGAATTAGAAATTGTGAGTCTAATGAATGCTTTTACAGTCTAAACAAAATATAACAATCTAGCATTAGTGCAATTGCAACAACACTAAAACTTGTAAGTAATCCAAATGACACAGTTTCTATTCAGGATCATTAGTAACATCAATAGACAAAGACTCATTTATGCCTCTTCCCTGGTGTGAACTTCTCACCCTTCCATTCACTCACAGCCCGAAGTCAAGGACCCTTTTTTCTTAGACAGGATGATGTGATGATGTTGCCATTGCAACAGATATAATAATATATATGTATCTCGTAGTTCCCCACTGATTTAGACAGAAGAGTATCCTTGTCTTAAGTGTTGCTGCTTTTAGGTATGCATTACATGAATTTTTAAGTAAAAGATGTCTATAAACAGATTTTTTTTTAATGTCATCTTTTTTTTTCTGTTTCTATTTGCCCATGATATGCCTAACGAAAGAAATCATAGGCAGGCGAAATTCCTCCAAAGTTTGTGTGTTATAAACACGAATTCTCATATTCCGTGAATTTATGAATAGCTGCAGAGGAGCAGAGTCTCTACCAGATCCTCTCTTCATTACTTTTGGTAAATTACGTGGGCTAACTAGTACTGAGGTCGAAAGACAGCAGCTGTTAACGTACAACTCCTATGTTAAAATATGGTTCATTGAAGCTGTCCTTCTCTAGCACCATCTCGTGGACTTCTGGTGAACGGTAGTAAACTCGTATCCAACTTTTATCACACCCGCAAGCTACAAAAAAGTTCTCAGCAGCTGAAAACAAAAAGTTTATTTTTTTCTTCCAAACCCTGCTATTTATTTCCAACTGATATAGGGCCTAGATCTCCTGTGTCTGGAATGACTGAAGGGTACAGCCAACCAGGTCATGGAAAGAAAACTTTCCCCTCCGTTTGGCACTTGTAAGGCTATCTCCAGTACTGTGTTCAGTTTCGGGCTTTCCAGCACATAGTGGCGCAAGGCTGAGCAGAGGCACAAGGATGGTTAGGAGGAGGGAGCCTTTGAGGAGGAGAGACTAGGGCAGTAGGGTCTGTTTAGCCTGGAGAGGAGAAGGGTGACTCTTCACCTTGGTGAAGGGGCATTGTAGAGAAGATGGACCAACACTTCCTTAGAGGTGCACAGCAGAAGGACAATAAGCAGTACTCACAAGTTCTAGCAAGGGAAATTTTGACTGCCTGTAAACAAAAAAGATATTATAAGGATATGTAGGAATTGGGACAGGTTTTGTTATTATAAAGTGTCTATCTTTGGAGTTTTTCAAAATTCAACAGGACAACCTCATCTAAAAACCTGTGTAGCCTCATCTAGTGCTGAAGATAAGCCTGCTTTGAGCAGGTGGTTTGACAAAATGACCTCCAGAGGTTCCTTCCAGTGTAAATTATATTGTGATTCTATGATTCAAAGGCAGCTTCAGTGTCTTAGAATTTACAGAACATTTAATCCAAAAAGGGAAAGTATTCAATACAACCTACACAAACATACAGAAGAACCAAATAAAAACAAACAAAAGCAGTCCTATTGATTTAATCCTGAAGCACAATGTTTTCAGGACTACATGCAGACTTGAGCCCAGGGGAAAATACATTCAGTGTCAGAAAAAATGTCGTAACAAGTGAAACATTGCCTCTTGACCTCCAGAAGACTCAAATCGGAACACATGGTCTATTTCAAAGAAGAAAACTGTATAAGGAGAACAAAGGTCCATTTGGAAAATAAAAAGTAATTGCAATATGATTATCAGGTGAATTTAAAAGATACTGTTACTTTACCTGATTGTTTTTGGAGTAGTTTTTCTTGCAGTCATAGTCTTCTCAATATTTGAATGATCTCAGGAAATACAGCAAGCACATCCCAAGCCTGGTCAGTTCTGTAAGGACCCCCTCCACCCCCCACCACAGCTATTAAAAGTAATGAATAAACTACAGTTTTATTAGAGAAATCAGAATGTACATTAGGTATTCTAATAACGTTAAAAACTAAAAGATCCAATACACCTAGCTGAAAGTGTTACCTCAATTCCAGAAGATATGCAAATTACTACCAGAATAATTTATATCGGTATTAAATAGATTTTTCTCTTATAGACCTTGAAGTTGTGGCTGACAGGCATGACCTTTTCTGTTACATTAAGACTGTCCTGTTAGGTACTACACTGACATTTGCACTGCTTTCTCATAAAAATATTTACAAAGAGAAAGCAACTAGATTTCCAGTATTCTAGTCAAGTTGTTGGCATAGCGGGCTTCAAGCATAACTGCTGTCAAGGCAAGCGACTGAAATGATTAGCACTTATAAAAAAACCCTGAAATGTTGTTTAAGGTATCTTTGCTGCCATTTTGTTGGTAAAGGTATTCTAAGGTGGCTTACAGAGACTGAATATGAGAAGTACCTAAAAAAGTGGGTGAGAAAGTCTAGAAAAGGGATTGAAATTGTAGAGAAAAATATAGTGAAAGAGAACAGAAAGACACAGCGTGGAGACACAGAGAAAAAAAACAGCTAAAAGGTACGAAGTGGAGAAGGATAGAGAAAAAGTCTGAAAATGAAGCACAGAAAGAATAGTGTGATTCTATGTGCGTTCCTTCCTCCATCTAGAAAACTGACAAATAGAAGAGTTAACTACATCCTGATCAGAGGACAATGTCTTGGAATCTCTGTATTGGTCCCAAAGCCCTTTTATCATAGTATCAGTAATTTCCCACAGGAGTGCACCCCACAGTTCCATGAAGTAATAAAGGCATGTTTAAACAAATCCTTTTACCCCTATGCTCACCGCTGGCCCCAGGTTATTCCACAGTTGTTCAGTGAGCTGCAGATAAGAGAGAGTAACTGAAATTGTACCCTGGGGTATATTTGTAAGAGAACAGGTATGTGCACATACACAACAGAAATTAAATCTATTGCCTGTTGTTTGAAGCTTTAGATCCTCACTAGACACCATGATAACTAAGTGGCATATTGAATGACTTCTTTCTCCTGTATGAGAAGAAATGAAGAAAAAAGAAAAAAAGAATTAAATATAGCTCTCCATGCATGTGGGTTACTTACATTTTGGCTATTTAGAAATTCATCCATACACATTCCCACAGCTAAATAGTAAGATTCTAACAGATTTTCCATAACTATCAGCACATGAACACTTTAGAGAATGAACTTCATGGCAAAGCAAAGCAAAGCAAAGCAAAGCAAAGCACAGCAAAGTGTATTGCAAATGTATCACTCAGTACTGATTTTGACATTTTAGTATTGAATTGCTCTTTTCAGAACTGAAATTAAAGTAATCATCTCATATGTTTTTTATTACTTCTAACGAAACATAACAAGTTACTGACAGGAAGCTAGAAAGGACTTCAAACTGAATATTTTTTGGGACTTAGTTTTAACAGATGAGATGATCTACAGTGTTTAGGTATAGTTGTACTATATAAATCTCAACAAATTTAACCAGTATTAACTGTGGACACAGATTTGCCAGCATTGTATTACAAGGTTTCATATATGATTATAATTGTCAGAAATTGCTTAAAAATAGAAAAAATATCTGCCTTTAGTGTAATGCAGAAATTAATATATAGAGAAATTCAGACACTAGAGAACTGGCAAGTTTTACAGAAGATTCATAAATACTTTTTAGAAGACAACTGAAATTTCCTGTCAACTTAGTAGTTGTCAGTGTTTGAAGTATTATCTAATTTGGCAAACTCTGTGGTGTGGAAATAAACCTGATCTCTCCTTCCAAATGCAGCTTTTTTTTTTTTTTTTTTTTTTTTTCCCAGAGAGACAGAGGAGAATGATTTATTGCAAAACTTTATTGCGGGGGTTTATTAAGCTCTTGCACGCAAAAAGATTTTGATTAATTTATTTAGGTTAACTTGACTGTGAGACTTACAAAACAACTTTCTGGAATTTGCATTTATTTTTATTAAAGAGAGGAGATACAATTTTGAGGCACTAGTAACAGACATTCGGAGCAAGAAATGGCAGATAACCTGCCAGGGAGCAGCAAGGGTTGGCCTCTCTGCAAGGGAAAGTGGGCCGACCTTAAATAAAAGCAGTCAAGCACTCAGTAAGGGGAAGAGATTGCAGAGGTGGGTTACAGAGAAGGAGGGCTACCGAGCCTGCTGATGTGCTCAAGGCCCTGCCACAATTTTCCTTACAGAGACATAAAAAAAATAATTGGTTTATTATAAAACAACTAGTGGATTAAGTCAAAGCATATTTAATGTGCTTTGTCTTATTACACCTATTTCTATTTCTTTAATCCTTGTTTACTTTAATTTTAGTCATACAATTTAACCTACACATATTTGTCTTAAGTCTGCTACAGTGTGCTTTTTAATAGGTGACAAAAATTGGGAAAATGAGCTAATTTTATACAGCCTTCCTCTTGATTACTCAAAACACATTTAAGGGTTTGATAGCTCTGAACTGACAATTTAGAAATACAGATACACCATATCTTCATTACAAGCCATCTGCAAACTTAAGTGCCAGTATATTTAGCTTCACACTGAAGTGAGGATATCTTGCCTTTCAGTGTTGTAGTCTTTATGGCAGGACAGGGTCCAGTATTTCTATGGGTAAACAGATGGTATGACAATGTTCTATTTTGTCTTTTAGTCAGTCATCTCTTCAATTTCTGAAAGCACTACTTTAATTCATGATGATGAACTAATATTTTTATTTACAACCTAAGATTAATTTCAATATATTTTTCAGAATTTTTCAGCTTCCATCTGGTAATACCTTAAACCTAGTAGTATGACCTGAAGTTGACTTGGAAATTGAATTTCATAGGGCCAGCAATTTACCACGGATTGCTGGAAGTTATGAAGGACCTGTGTAAATACAGAACAGCCATGGAAATGGAAGGGTTCAGCTGAGCCATAAAGTCTGGTTGTGAAATCAGAGGCATAACAGACATTTAGTCCAGAAAGACTTTTACTTCCTATGTTTCCCCTTAAATCACAAAATGCATTAAAATCCAGAAAAAGTATAATGCTCTACAGGTCAGACACAGAAATACAGAATAAGCCTTATCCTTTCCTGCCTGCAATGCTATTCTCTCTGTCGTTTGTTATACTTTCTTATCATGCCTTGCTTTAAATAGAAATCTAAACAAATAGTATTTGAATAACATCTCAGTGAGGTCCAGTCCTGACTACAGACCCTTAACCACTAAATAAACACAATGAACACATTTAAATATTAACAACTCTAATAATAACATTTTTAACAGTAAGGATGTTGACAAGTGATTCTTCCACTCCCAGCATGGAGATACTTTGTGGGCAGTTCTGTGGTATCAGTGCTAACAAACAGAACAGCTACTGTTTATCTAATAAATTGCTGATAAAAGAATCCACAGACATGTTAGTGTAATTCCATTATTAAACGCAATTACATACCTTATGACAGCAGGATATGCATTTGGCAAACATTGTTGGCTGTACGCTGCTGAGATGCTAATTTATAAATGGTTACTATTAAAATAATATTATTACATAAATCTGTTCTGTGAGTTACTTAACTGTAGATGAAGGCAGAAGGCATTTTGATGAAGGCATTTTTTGGGGTGAAGACAGAGAGACTACAATGTGAGCTATAATCTGAGATGTAACAGTGGCACTTGCGATGGTCTTTAGCCATTCCCCACCTCCCTTGGGGGGCTACAGCACCATCCTTTTCTGTGGTTATGATGCCCACCTTGTTGCTGGCATTTGGTCTTCTTCTGTGTGTGTTCAGCACAAAGGAAATAAAGATGCTACCAAGGTGATTTGTGGTAAAGACGTGGTGGTAATGAACTCCATTGTCCCTAATGGAAGAGCTGCCCCGGAGTCCTCTACATTCCACTGCTGACCTGTAAAGTTTAGCTACACTTAAAGATACAACTGTGCTACCACCATCAGTTTCCTTGGGTTTGGATGTTATGCTTCAGATTGTGTTAGTACACCAGTGTTTTTCATGCTGCTCTTACTGTGGCCTAAAATAGGCCAAATCACCCATCACACTTTTTTAAAAGTGGTGCGCACTGGTAACACACAAGTGCCTGAGATAATTAAAAAAGAAGCTTTTAAGTTTCTGGGCCAGATTAACCAGGGTAGGGTGTCAGGGCTGAGGAGATGGCATTAAGAAAACAGTGGCTCTGAGGTTTTTTGTTTGGAACCTGCTAGTGTTGGCAGAGGCAGACTCTAGAAAGGTTTTAGGGCTACTGTGAATTACAGTTTTCTCAGATCTCCTAGTAACAGTTCTGTTTCCTGAGCACTTGCCAGTTGAGCTGCACAATGAAGACTGTATTTCAAGTCCTCTTCTGTTTGAATGGGTCTTTAACCTAGCGACAAGAGAATAACTTTGCTTAAAACATGAAAATACAGTGCTAAAGCCTCGTACTTGGCAGAAGACGGTCAGAAGCAGATGTACATAGGTCCCTAACTGGAATATGATTTCATGGGCTCGAAATTTAATCTCAGAAATAAAGTGCTCCTTTCTCAGGGTACACAATGAAAACACTTTATATTCACCAGTAACTGGTAGGTTCAGAAAACAGATGAATGCAATACAGCTTGGTGCTGCCGTGTAATCAAAGTGTAGGAAAAGATCAGCTATTCCGCCTCATTGTTAACAACTGTATGGGAAGATGACAAAAAAACCCTGAAATCCTGGGTGGAAAGATATGTCCCTTTTTGCTTTAGATGCTGAAAGACATTATGAGAAGGACTGGTTTACATTCTCATCTAGCAGTTTAGTTTCTATAAAGGAGTTGCTCATGGAGTAGGTAAGAATCCTACAATATACTGACATATTTGTAACAGTAAAAATAAGCCAATGAAATATATTCTATAAGAGGATATTCATTTTAGTATGAGTATTTTATTTATCAGCTCCACCATGGAAAATGATTACATGTTCTTAAATTACCATTTTTTAAAAAACTATTACTATTTTCTAAAGTGAGACTTCTTCACCATCACTAGTCCTTTGCAAACAGATGCAAGAAGGATACATTTTGGGTTACTTCCTCTCAGTGCTGCTGGAAATCAACACAGAAGGTCTATTTGTTGATCTTTCTTCCCCCAACATACAAAAAACCTCAGTGTTGGCAAGAAACTGTATTCTTCTATCCAATATTACCAAAAAAAAAAAAAAAAAAGAGAGAGAGAAACAGAAAAATAAGAAGCAAGGAGACCAAGGAATAAAATTACCATGAGAAAAGAGAAAGCACCATTTTCTATCTGATTTGAGTTAGCAGGAAACATGGCATGCAGTGTATACTATATAAGGTCTGAAAGCTTTGTATCTCATAGCAGCACGATTTTTTTTGCCAACATTAGTTAAATTATCAAATTGTTCCTTTTGACTAAGTGTATGTTATTTAAAATTCCTTAATGTTTGCTTTTAAAGGTTATTTTGCAGAAAATATATTTTAAAACAGCCTAAACTGGATTTTATTGGACTGACAGAAAGAAAGGACAAAATAAAATGGCACTGTTTTATTCAAAATACAGAACTGGCCTTCCTATGAGGTAAGTATGTGAAATATGGTCGCTTTGCATCACATTTCAAGAGGTTTTGAACTTACGCTATAGTGAGGTAACTATGGGAGGCGGTTTCTTGTGCAGAGGATCCTTTCTACCTCACTTAGGTTAAATGAGAGAATTCAGCACAGCATTGCATTGTGCACCTTCGAATCAACACATGCACAGCTCTGTCCGAACGTAATCCATACTTATTGCAACAACTATTATGAAGGTATCGCTTTTCCTGAACAAAGGGATTCTGTGGTTTTCCTACAGAAAGGCAGTCTCCAGTTTGGGCTTGTGAAATACCAGGAAACCACCTGAGCTGCACATGAAATTCATTTGGTGGTCATGTAAAGAATAGGGACAACGCCTGCTCCATTCTCTATTACCAGCCAACCATCCCCAAACTACAGGGCAATAAAAAGCTGAAAGAGAGGAGTTTTTGTCCTGGAATATATGATTTTCAAGTGCTTTAATTTCTCAATGAAAACAAATTATTAATATTAGCATAAATATAAAAAGAATTATCCAATCCAGTCGTTCTTCCTCTCTGAAATATAAATTAACTGTATTTTGAATGCAAGAGCAGCAAACTCATTTTCATAAATTAAAGGGGCGTTCTCAAAATAGTCCAAGAATCAAACAGAACAGCAGAAAAACATGACCGTAACAATCTAAAACAATTCTCAGCACAGCTGTCAGCCAAAACAGACCAAGTTAAATTGTAGCCAGGCTTTTATTTGTCTAACAGGCAAATTTGCATAGGCATGTATGACAAAATTCACTGGATGAAATTGCTGACCAAACTCACGTAAGGCTTTACAATACTATGGCAGCCAGAGCTATAGTTCATATATGAGAGCATTAAGAAATGATACCCTGAATTACTGCATACCTTGTTCTCAACTTTGTATGTGCATTTCTTTTAGACCCCTTATGGGTCTAACACAAGACTTACTCTCTAAGACTTACAGGCTTCCAGATTCTGTGGTAAAATAAACAAACAAGTTTGAAAGAGTGATTAAAACATCCTGAAAGCTCTCAAATCTTTGTATCAAAAAGACAGTGAAGTAACAAATAATTTTACCTACATTTCTTATTGTATTCATAATACACAAAAAATAAATTTTATGAACATGATCTTGAACGTATATTTTTGTTCATTGTGGAATTACATCTATTATTTGATATTGTAATCTGGCTAAATTAGGAGTTTTCCACATACTTACCTTGACTACTAATGAAGATTATCTAAAATTTGCTTCGCTTACATTTTAGTAAATAAAAAAAGACAAAGTACTTGAAGTTGCCTCAGATAAAATAGTTAAGGACAGGCTTACTTCATAAACTACACTTACTGTTATGCCAGGTAAGCTTCAGCAAAAGATTCTGGTTTATACTGTCAGTTTTTAATGGTGATCAGAAAAAAAACATGCTGCAGAGGAACATACTGTATAGGAAGGAATAAAAAATTGAAAGCCGTCTCTGGTATGGTGCTGAATTCTTCTTATCTTTTCAAATGACACTTGCTCAGTTGCATGTTTTGCTGACTTTGTGATTATATCTAACATTATAACTATATTTCAGCCATTCTTTGCCAAGAAACAAAGTCAAGTTTTTTTTACTGAAGATCAATCCCTCACCAAATTTTGATAAGTAAGAATGATAGGAAAAAATCTACTACATGCTAAGTTATTGGGAATAAAGACAAATCTTAATTTTCTTTTCAATTAACATTTTCTCCAAGCTTAGGAAAGACTGACAATTTCTCCTTCCTCCTTGAGCTATGATCTAAAATTTTTTGGATTGCAGATCTTGTGCTGCTATGAGCATTAAAAGTCATATTTTCCATTGCTTTTCAGTTTACTCTGGTAAGTGAACAAACCATATATAAATCATCCATAAATCTTCTGTAAGAATCTTTGAAAAGAATCTAAATAAACCTCTAATAAGAATTTGGAAAGCCTTTAAATTCAGTTAAAATATCATACACTTAAAACTAAAAACATTAGAATTAAGCTGTATTTCAGAATACAAATCAAAGGCATGAATTAATATCTTCCAACCTCATTCATTTTTATGTGGTACATTTCTCTTTCCATTACATAAACTGAAGAAAAAAAAAAAAAAAGGAGCGTGATGTTCACAGTTTAATTGATTGAGTATTCTAGAAAATGCAGCTCCACATCCTGGTCTTCCAATACTTTCACGTTTTGAGGAAAAGTAGTTCTTTACAATGAACACAAAAAGTAAAGGAATTTAGCATTTAATAGTACAACCAGGTTTTGGACAAAAGGACAACACCTAGCATCTTGCAACCAAAAAGGCAGAAAAAACTCCGGGATTATTTAATTTTTATTTGTCTTGGCTGCGTGTTTCACAATAGCCCACTGGATGGCTCCCTTACCACTCTCTGGTTTTGCATTTCCTTGAGCACGGTATTACCAAGTCGCAACTGCATCAGGCGAGTTCCATTGCCGCGGGAAGCCTTGCTCAGAACAAACGAAAAACCATCTCCATTTGCGGTCCGCAGGTTTGCAAGCGCAAAGTATCCTCCCCAAACAGTGAACTTCAGCTTCCTGTACAAAAGAGTGGCTGATAATCTGCGACTGTAAGAGACTGTAAGAGACAACCACCACAACAAAAAAACTCCAAACACACAGAGTATACTGGCAAAAAATTAAAGTTAATTGGGTTAGATTCTGGCACTTCCATCCTCTTGTAACGCACTATACAAGGTGACTGACATAGTCATCCTAACACCAAGTAATCTGTCCTCCTTAAAAACCTCATAAAGGCAACACCGCAAAGAAAATTCAGGAACAGAGGCATATGGAAAATGCTGGGCTTGTGGGAGTCAAGAATGATAAAAACAAGAGGTGTCGGTCAGCGTACGCTTTAGTCCTTGCAGCAGTTTGAGTTTGCAGTTGAGGATTCACATGACTTTTAACAGCAAGTTGACCCTCAGCCAGGCAACCCTGCTCACTCCTCTCTTTAGTTAGATCTAGCAATAGTGTTACTGCAGGACAGATCAGATCAAAGAACTGATTACATGGAATTTTTCTCATATATTACTTTTTGATCAGGTGGTAAAATCTGTGAATGTATGATGGCTACAATTTAACACAAGGCAGGGTCTTCAGTTATCGTGGGTAAAGTGTAACACAAATTCACATCCTGTGTTGAAAAGCTACAGCCTTTTTAATGTCTTTTTTTTTTCCATTTGGTTGCATTCTTAGCAGTATTCCTAAAGAGATTTTATTGCAAAGTCTATTACCTGATAAAATCACCCACTACATGAGTTATAGAATTCCTGAATGTCTCAGAAAAAAAACCCTAAAATGCCTTAGATTTTTAGTCTATATCCCATAGAGCAGTATGAAATGACTTAATTCTTGCTTTTTGTCTCAGCTAATTACCTTAAATACAAGATAACTAAACATTTTAAAATAAAGGCTTCATAAAAATAGTGGAGATGATGGGCTGATTCTGTCACCAGTCACAGATCCATTCTCTCAGGAAACCATGTTACACCCTTTACTCATATAAAAGTCCAGTGATGTCCAAGAACTATTTTACTGAACATTGTAATACCACTATATTCAACCTTCACTCTATTTTTTCAGTCTTATTTGTTTTAATACATTGTAGTTACTGATACGTTGACTGTGTCAGTCTGTGTGTGTTGAATGTAATGAACATGTAAGTGTGTGTACATGGGGATTTTAAAAATGTACTTTTTGTCAGAAATGAAGGATGGCAGCCATGGTATACAGAAGACTGATAGTTTTATACCATGCTGGATTTATAAAGGCTCAGAATGCCATCACTGCATCCAAAATCACAATCACCTATACCGCGTTGATTAACCAGCTGAAGAAGTGTCTTACATTGCCTTCAGGAAGTGAAACTTTAGAAAACTTCAACCTATTTCTTGCAAACTGCCAGATTCAACAAAAAATGAGAAGAGTTCCCCTGAAAAGACAGCTCAGCTACAGAGTTAGGCTGAACCTAGTGTTGAAATCCTTCTTTAACAGAGCAGATTACTTACAGAACGAAACAGGATAAATGAAGATGGAAACAAAGAATCAATGTTATTATAACATAAACAGAGACAAAATCTTACCTACTTGCCTATAGTTGTGTCAATGCATATTGAATATAAATCAGGCAATGCTTTTAAACACACACGTACAGAACAACTGGAGCAACAGTGGTGAGATTTGAGTCTTACTTGAAACAAAATCCTTTACTTTCCAATATGTAATAAGCAGTCTTTACAATAAATCAGGACTAAGTTCCAGAGGCTTACAGGCAGAATAAAAGCAGAGGACGCCCAAGAACGGGATGCAAGATATGGGACCAAGAATGCAGGTATGTATTGTCCTCTCTGTCTGGAATAAAGTGCTGCTTCTACTAAAAGGTTTCAATACCTATCTTACTGCAAAAGGCTGATATGATACTTGCACTTGTAGCTAAGACACTTTTAAGTAGCGTAAGGACAATTGAACTATACTAGACCTATTCTTCTTTGGTTTTGTAGGGCTGCGTCTGTTGTGGTTCTGGCTACAATTACCAGTGTCGTGGTTTGGGCTGGGCTGGCCACTAAAACGAATGACAGATGCTCTCTTTCACTTCTCGTCCCTTCAGAGAAGGGAGAGCATCTCTCTTCAGGGAGAGAAAGATAAGAGAGAAAAGAGACTTATGATTTTTAAAAAAAGAAACTAAACTACCTTAATGAAAATCCTAATAAAATAATAAAAAGAAAATAATGAAATATATGCAATATATACAAAACCATGTCAAGCTCCCATCATGACAGTCACGTCACCAGCTGGCACTGAGGAAGTCCCAGGCTGGACTCAGCAATGGACTGGAACTGGATTCGGGATCTGCATTCAGGAGCACATGGATCAGGATCAAAGGCAGATGAACAGAGAGAGACCTCCTCAGATGTCGGCCATTGAAGAAAGAGGCTGACCCTTTGATCCCTTGGCTTTTACACTGAGCATGAGGCAGATGAGATGGAATACCCTGTTGGTCAGTTTTGGGTCACCTGTCCTGTCCGCTCCTCCCCGCAGGTGGGACTCCTCTGTGCTCTTCTGCTTCCAACCCTCCAATGGGGCAAATAACCACGTTATCCGGCCTTGGGTGTTACTGCAGTAAGTAATAAGCAGGACCTCTCTGCATACCATGCCTGGGCATCAGCTATAAACAATCAGGTCTTACCACTCTGGAAGTGGGCAGTGTCTGAAAAATATGCTGTTAATTTCAGAGAGTTCAGTCAGTTAGAAGAGGCTGAAATGCAAACTAAAATTATTGAATGGAAAATTGGTTCTGTTTTACCTCAAAGCAGGACACACCAGTTATGTAAATAATGCTACATACAGCTATGAAAGTTTCATCTATTTAAGCTTGTAAGTAGACAGTGAACAAAGTATAGACATCTTGTGTGCAAGCAGTCATCAGAATCGCCATTAGTTAACAAAACACAGTGCTTAATTTTCTCTCACAAATTGTTTTTAAATTGGGTTGTCATGGTGGGCATAGAAATATGCTGTAAATATAATGGAATGGCATGGCATGGTGTAGCATGGCATGGCATGGAACAGAACAGAACGGTTCAGCTGGATGGGACCTGCAACGATCATCTAGTCCAACTCCCTGACTACCTCAGGGCTGAACAAAAATTAAAGCATGTTATTAAGGGCATTGTCCAAATGCTTCTGTAACACTGATAGGCTGGGGGTATCGATCAGCCCTCTAGGAAGCCTCTTCCAGTGCTTGACCACCCTCTTGGTAAACAATTGTTCCCTAATATCTTGTCTGAACCTCCAATGATACAGCTTTAAGCTATTCCCACACGTCTTGTCACTGGAAGTACCGAGGCAGTTAAATATTTAAGACATATAGAACAATTATATTTCTATTTCAGACAAAGACAATCCCCAATTTAATTTGCACAGCCACTGGAGTGTTAATATGCCATGGCCCTGGCAGAGGAACCCCCCTCCTTCTGACTCTCAGCTGAAAACCTGTATCCTGCAAACACGAGGTCTGCAAGCTCAGTTAACGCTGATGACAGCTGGAGCAACTGCAAACATTACCTAATTCATATGCAGTGCTTCCTGTGCTGTTCTTAGCTTTTAGTTCTATTAAAATTGTAGCCTTAAAGCCCAGTAAATGTGGCATGCAGTTGCTTGTAACAGGACACAGACTTTGTGTTAGGCTAACAACGCAAGCCTTAGGACTTGCCTGGATTTATTTTGGCCTA
Organism: Charadrius vociferus; assembly: GCF_000708025.1. NCBI lineage: Eukaryota > Metazoa > Chordata > Aves > Charadriiformes > Charadriidae > Charadrius > Charadrius vociferus. The sequence goes on from NW_009649706.1 coordinate 497,105, forward strand.
GCTGCAGTTCTGCTTTTGTTTGTTCTGTTCTATGAGCAATTATCTAACTCTTTTGGTAATTATCTAGTATTAGGTAGCAGGTGACTATTACCTATTATTGTATTATATTTTTCCTAGGTGTCTGTTGCTTATTATTGTATTATACTTTATCTTTTGCTTAGCACTCTACTGCTGTGTGTTGTAATACCTACTATCACACTCAAGTTGTAGCCTACTGCAACAAATTATTGCCTTTTTGGAACTAGCACAACAGAAAGTAATTATTTTCTGTAGAATGAAATATCTATGACCCTATAATAGAACACAGCATTGAGGGCTAGAGAAATGAGATGATAGTAGAGACCTAAGCACAGAATTATATTGGGGTCCTCAGGCTACAAACAGCTCACCAGTCTATTACTGGTCATCAAAGGAGTGCCGTCTTGGGAGCTGGGTAAAACCAGTCCTAGTGATAACAGAACAAAGAACACATATCCAACATATATAAAACACACCTTCAGTAAATTTTGATCTACTGAGGGCTTGCGGTCTGATGAAGAAAGAGCGATGTATAAAATATGTTAACAAGCATATAAAAGTGATTACGAACAGATCCTAGACTGAGCAAGAAATCATCAACAGCAGTATTTTACTCCTGCTGGCGAGGAGGAGGAAGAAACCCCACCATCAATATCATGCTCCTCTCAGTGACAGACTCAAGATGCAGCCCCCAAACTGAAGCCATTAATGTTTCATACTCAGATGGTCAGTGGAAAGGTTAACATCCAATCAAAGGGGTGAATACTAGGAAGTTTGCTTATATCAGTTTTAACTGTACATAGACTGAACTGTAAGTGGTGATATACATTTAAATGGACTAATACTAATTCTTGATTAAGGATTTACTTGATCTATTAAGGTTTTACTTAGACTAGCAGTAGATTCTTGGCCTTGCATATAAGGTATGTTCTTTGGCTCACAACTGCAGAATTTGTGCAACTAAATGAGGGAGATTCAAACTGGTCTGTAACTTGGGCGGAACAAATTGATAATAAAATGCCTACACATATATACAGACACAAAACCTCATGATATATACCAGGAAATTTCATCTTGCAAGGCAGCTTAGAAGAATGGAATTGGTAACAACACTATCCCTTGCCTTCCTAATGTATCCTTGAACTTTTTTTTTGTTAAAAAGTTAACTTTGTCCATACCTTTGAAAGAAATTAAATAAACCCTTGTTTTTAGAAGTCAGTTCCAGTAACTGACTGAGGATCCAGAATTAGCCATTTGAGCCGTTTTTATTATCTGCAAAACAGAATTTAAGATTTCCCCTATTGTTTCTGACCATGTAGATTGAGACAGGTACAAACTTTCCATACTGAATTTACATAGCTCCCTATTCATCATGCTGCCTGTTTTGGATGTCCTTCTTGTGCATCTAATTTTAGCACATGATGTGCAGTTAGCTTAAATGCTTCACTCAGATGTCTACATTCACCTCCAGAAATGCTGGATATTGCATTGATGTGATGCTACTTCCACTTACCCTACTCACCATTAGAAAGGTCTAGCTCTTTAACCAGAGAGTTTTGTGCTGGTCAGTGATTCCTGAACTACTGGCACAAAAAAGTCCTCCAACTTTCTCATAGGCCCCAGGGATAGCCACAAAGGACAAGAATGTTCTGTGTTTTCTGTGCAATGCGGACTAAATATGAATCACTTAGAAATGCCTTGCACATTGCTGGGTTGGGTTGTGCATAGTTTATGAATCCCTTCTCTGATGGATAGTCAGGAATAGAAATATTTCTAAAAAGATAAACTCTATTGCCACTAAAAAATACTTCATAAAATTATAAAGTTTTTCAAGAGCTAAAATAGATAGTCATCTTCTTTACAACTTTATAATCTGTTAGTTTGTTTATTACCAATATTGTAGCTAAAGCCACAACAGTCCCAGCTCTGAACTTGGCCAGAGATGCAAAGAATAATAAGGGCTTCTACAGGTACGTCAGCCAGAAAAGGAAGGTCAAAGAAAGTGTACTCCCCCTGATGGACACAACTGGCAAACTGGTAACAACAGATGAGGAGAAGGCTGGGGTACTCAACTTTTTTTGCCTCAGTCTTCACTGGTAATCTCTCTCCCCACACCTCTTGAGTGGATAGACCACAAGGCAGGGACTGGGGGAGCAAAGTCCCTCCCACTGTAAGATCATGACCACCTGAGAAACCTTAACATGCATCAGTCTATGAGACCTGTTGAGATGCATCTCAGAGGTCTGACGGAATTGTCTGACGTAGCTGCCAAGCTTCTCTCCATCATATTTGAAAAATCAAGGCAGTCAGGTGAAGTCCCCGATGACTGGAAAAAGGGTAACAATACACTGATTTTTGAAAAGGGTAGAAAGGAGGACCCTGGGAACTACCAACCTGTTAGCTTCACCTCCATGCCTGGGAAAATCATGGAACAGATCCTCCTGGAAGCTATGCTAAGGCACATGGAGGACAGGGAGGTGATTCAAGACAACTAGCATGGCTTCACCAAGGGCAAGTCTTGCCTAACCAACATAGTGGCCTTCTATGATGGAGTGACTACATCTGTGAACAAGGGAAGAGCTACGGTTGTCATCTATCTGGACTTATGTAATGCCTTTGACACAGTCCCCCACAACATGCTGCTCTCTAAACTGGAGAGGTATGGATTTGATGGGTGGACTGTTTGGTGGATGAGGAATTGGCTGGATGTTCACATCCAGACAGTAGTGGTGAACAGCTCAATGTCCAGATGGAGATCAGTGATGAGTGATGTCCCTCAGGGGTCTGTACTGGGACCTGTACTGTTCAGTATCTTCATCAATGACACAGACAGTGGGATCAAGTGTGCAGGTCTGCCAATGACACCAAGCCAAGCTGAGTGGTGTGGCTGACACACCTAAGGGATGGGATGCCATCCAGAGGGACCTGGACAAGCTCAAGGAGTGGGCTCACGTGAACCTCAGTAGGTTCAACAATGCCAAGTGCAGGGTCCAGCACCTGGGTTGGGGCAACCCCCAGTATCAGTACAGGCTGGGGGATGAAGGGATTGAGAGCAGCCCTGCTGAGAAGAACTTGGGAGTACTGGTGGATGAAAAGCTGGATGTGAGCTGGCAATGTGTGCTCACAGCCCAGAAAGCCAACTCTATCCTGGGCTGCATCAAAAGAAACGTGGCCAGCAGGTCAAGGGACGTGGTTCTCTACCTCTACTCCGCTCTTGTGAGACCCCACCTGGAGTACTGCATCCAGCTCTGGAGCCATCAGCACAGGAATGACATGGAGCTGTTGGAGCAGGTCCAGAGGAGGGCCACAAAAGGGATCAAAGGGCTGGAGCACCTCTCCTATGAGGAAAGGCTGAGACAGTTGGTGGTGTTCATCCTGGAGAAGAGAAGGCAGAGACAGTTGGTGTTGTTTGGCCTGGAGAAAAGAAGGCTCCAGGAAGACCTTACTGCAGCCTTTCAATACTCAAAGGGGACTTATAAGAAAGATGGGACAGATTTTTTAGTAGGGCCTGTAGCGATAGGTAATGGTTTTAAACTAAAAGAGTGTAGATTTAGAGTCGATGAAAGGAAAAAAAAATTACGATGAGGGTGGTGAAAAGACTGGAACAGGTTGCCCAGAGAGGTGGTAGATGCCTCATCCCCTGAAACGTTCAAGGTCAGGTTGACTGGGACACTGAGCAACCTGATCTAGTTGGAGATGTCCTTGCTCATTGCAAGAGGGTTAGACTAGATAGCCTTTAAAGGTCCCTTCCAACCAAACTACTCTATGATTCTATGATTCTACAAAACCATACTATAGGCATAGTGTAGTTCAACTGACCTTATATTACTTACATATTTGCAGCACTTAGTCTTTCTTAGTAGACATCCTCTTAATTTTGATTGCTGTTTATTTCCTTATACTGAAACAATATTACAGTAGTGACAAATTGATTATGAAAGACATTCTAGTTCCTTCGCTAACTTATATTTTCTGGAGCTTATGATGCTGAGAAAAAAATAATTCTGGCATTGGTACACACAGTTTCAGCTTTGACATACTTTTCTGACATTTAATTAATAAACTGACCACTATATAAGGACTGATACATAAGTGAATACATTTTCAGCAGATCAAAATTAATATGTTTTATTATGCAACTAAAATCTAGCTGTACTTAAAAAAAATAATTTGGCAAGCATGTGCTCATAACAAGGATTAATTTCTTCAGCTTTCATAAGTATATATTTTTATAATTAAGACATAATTACCATAATTTCCTTTTCACACTTTTCACTTTTTTAAGCTGCTAGACAAACAGTATTAAACAATCAGTGCTTGAGTTTTCAAGTATTTATATGCTTTTTCCCAAGCAAACTGGTAAAATGTTGAAAGCATTGTTTGAGACCTCCCAACCTTATCCTTGGTTTTTGATGGGGCCAAGCAGGTCCAGCTTTTTTTCAGTACAGTGCATTTTCAGAGGTGAAGATACGCACTAACATAACTGCAAAACCAGAACCTTCAGTCCTAGGCTCACAGACACATAAGAAGCAATTGAAGGCAGTAAAATGAGGGTAGCATTTCAGTTTGGAAATAGAGTAGCAAAGGGTGATGTTCTACAGTAAAGGCTGGGTCTGCTATGGATGAAAGGCCAGATCAGGCTGGAAGCGGACTCCACTGGGCTAGGGTTTCGGGGAGGATTAGCAGGTGTTGCTGAGCTAGTGAAAAACCTAGAATTAGACTGATGTGATCCATGCTAATATTGGCTCCTTACGTATTTACAAATTATTGAAACATGTTGTTAGGCCTAGGTCTAGACCTGAAAGGAGTTTCCTGACATGCGTGTTTGCAGTTGCAGAGTTTGATGTACTCGAATTACAGTTATATTAATCTAGAAAGAAGGATTAGGACTGATGATCTAGGGTTAGTGCTGTCTTATTGGGAGCTGTTACAAGAGCTTGGATTAATATTGTTGTTTTGGCTGACCAGACCAAATTGACCCATACCTGGATCCACATGAAATTGCTGAGTTGGGTTAAACATGGTGCCATCGTGCCAAGTTTGGAGACGAACTGGAATCTGAAATGCTCTAAGTTGACAAGGTAGGGTTATGGTGAGATCGTGGGACAGCTTCAGTCCTACAGTGACAACTTTATAGAGAAATCGTGGTATCTTAGTTAGTAAGGCTCCAACCTATCTGAAGATTTTTAAAGGAAAAGTAGCACTTCAAATTCAAACTGGAGATGAAACAGAAGTCAGTGGGAATAATGATTTTCTAGTGAGAAGTGTTTTGCCAAAAAGAAATTACAGAATTCACAGAATTCACAGAATTCACAGAATTGTTAGGGTTGGAAGGGACCTCTGGAGATCATCTAGTCCAACCCCCCTGCCAGAGCAGGGTCACCTACAGCACGTTACACAGGACAGCGTCCAGGCGGGTTTTGAATGTCTCCAGAGTGGGAGACTCCACCACCTCTCTGGGCAGCCTGTTCCAGTGCTCCACTACCCTCAAAGTAAAGAAGTTCCTTCTCATGTTAAGATGGAACTTCCTATGTTCAAGTTTATGCCCATTACCCCTCGTCCTATCACTGGGCGCCACTGAAAAAAGACTACTCCCATCCCCCTGGCATCCTCCCATTAAGTATTTGTAAGTATTAATAAGATCCCCCCTCAATCTTCTTTTCTCTAGACTAAAGAGACCCAAGTCCCTCAGCCTTTCCTCATAAGAAAGGTGCTCCAGTCCCCTAATCATCTTTGTTGCCCTTTGCTGGACCCTCTCCAGCAGTTCCCTGTCTTTCTTGAACTGGGGAGCCCAGAACTGGACACAGTACTCCAGATGCGGTCTCACCAGGGCAGAGTAGAGGGGGAGGATGACCTCCCTCGACCTGCTGGCCACACTCTTCTTGATGCACCCCAGGATGCCATTCGCCTTCTTGGCCGCCAGGGCACATTGCTGGCTCATGGTCATCCTGTTGTCCACCAGGACTCCCAGGTCCCTCTCCACAGAGCTGCTCTCCAGGAGGTCAGCCCCCAACCTGTACTGGTGCATGGGGTTATTCCTCCCCAGGTGCAGTACCCTACACTTACCCTTGTTGAACTTCATAAGGTTTCTTTCTGCCCAACTCTCCAGCCTGGCGAGGTCACGCTGTAAGGCAGCACAGCCTTCTGGCGTGTCAGCCACTCCTCCCAGTTTTGTGTCATCAGCAAACTTGCTGATGGTACACTCTATCCCTTCATCCAGATCATTGATGAATATGTTGAACAAAACTGGGCCCAGTACTGACCCCTGAGGGACACCACTTGTTACTAACCTCCAACTAGACTCTGCACCACTAACCACAACCCTCTGAGCTCTATCTGTAAGCCAGTTCTCAATCCACCTCACTGTCCATTCATCTAAGCCACACTTCCTAAGCTTTCCTGTGAGGATGATGTGGGAGACAGTGTCGAAAGCCTTGCCAAAGTCAAGGTAGACAACATCCACTGCCCTCCCCTCATCCACCCATCTAGTTACTTTGTCATAGAAGGCTATCAGATTAGTCAGACATGACTTCCCCTTGGTGAATCCATGTTGACTACTTCTGATAATCTTCTTTTCATCCAGGTGCTTTGAGATGACTCCCAGAACAAGCTGCTCCATCATCTTCCCAGGGATGGAGGTGAGGCTGACCGGCCTGTAGTTTCCCGGGTCATCCTTCCTGCCCTTTTTGAAGACTGGAGTGACATTGGCTATCCTCCAGTCCTCAGGCACCTCACCTGTCCTCCAGGACCTTTCAAAGATAATGGAGAGAGGCCCAGCAATGACTTCCCCCAGCTCCCTCAGCACACGAGGGTGCATCCCATCAGGCCCCATGGATTTATGTATATCCAATTTATCTAACTGATCTTTAACGTGCTCCTTGTCAACCAAGGGATAGTCTTGTTTCCCCCAGACTTTCTCTGTTACCTGCAAAGTCGGGGTCTCACAAGGACTGGCCCGAACAGTGAAGACAGAAGCAAAGAAGGCATTTAGCAACTCCGCCTTCTCTGCATCATCCGTCACCACAGCACCTGTCTCATTCAACAACGGGCCCACATTTTCCCTAGTTTTCCTTTTGTCTCCTATATACTTAAAGAAACCCTTCCTGTTGGCCTTGACATCCCTCGCCAGGTTCAATTCCAAGGCTGCCTTGGCTTTCCTTGTTTCCTCCCTGCATACCCTGACAGCATTCTTGTATTCCTCCCAAGCAGTCAGCCCCTTCTTCCACCTATTGTAAACTCCCTTCTTCCACCTGAGCCTTTTCAGAAGGTCCCTGCTCAGCCAAGCAGGTCTCCTTCTCCCCTTGCCTGATTTCTTTCTCTTTGGGATGCACTGATCCTGAGCTTGGAGGAGGTGACGCTTAAATAGCAGCCAGCTCTCTAGAGCCCCCTTACCCTCTAGAGCCCTTTCCCATGGGATTTGCCCAAGCAATTCTTTGAAACGATCAAATTTAGCCCTCCTGAAGTTTAGGGTTTCAACTCTACTTGTCATTTTGTCTATTCTACACTTAATCCTGAACTCTATCTTCTCATGATCGCTGCAGCCCAGTCTGCCCCCAACCTTTACATCCTCCACCAGTCCCTCTTTGTTTGTGAGTATCAGGTCCAGTAAAGCACCTCTCCTTGTAGGTTCCTCCACCACCTGAGTCAAAAAGTTGTCATCAATGCACTGGAGGAACCTCCTGGACTGTACGTGCCCAGCTGTGTGGCCTTCCCAGCAGATATCAGGGTAGTTGAAGTCCCCCATGAGAATCAAAGCCTGTGATTGTGAGGCGATTCTCACCTGTCTATAGAAGGCCTCATCAACTTCCCCATCCTGATCAGGTGGCCTGTAATAGACACCCACAACTGTGTCTCTCATATTACCCTGCCCCTTGATCCTTACCCACAAGCTCTCAACTTGCTCATCATCTGTTCCCAGGGAGAGCTCGATACATTCCAGTTGCTCCCTCACATAAAGAGCAACTCCACCACCTCGCCTTGCCGGCCTATCCTTCCTAAAAAGAACATAGCCCTCCATGACAGTGTTCCAATCATGTGAGCCATCCCACCACGTCTCAGTAATTGCAATGAGGTCATGGTTCTGCGACCGCACACAGATCTCTAACTCCTCTTGTTTATTCCCCATTACAGGATTCTGGGTCCAGCTTGATTTTCTGGATTGATCTACAGTTAGTTCATCTAGCTGGATCTAGCAAACCCACCAATCATGCAACTACCTTACATATAGAATTATCTCACCTGTCTTGCCAAAGTACAGACATTAAAAAAAAAACATACAGAATACTACTGCTGTATGATAATCTAAAAATAAAGAACTCCCAGTTATGATTTGAAGAACCCACAACAATTTATTGTCGTTTAGACAATTATCCTAACACCCTATGTCCCCTCCCTACCCAGGAATGGGAATCATGAAAAGACAAGGAAATCTGAGGTTTGAAATATGAACAGATATACCAGAATAATGCTAAATAATTAACATTAATAATACTAAAGTACCAATATTGATCCCAATACCAATATAAAATATACGAGGATTATATTCAGCCAATTATATCAGGACGAAGCTGTGCACTCCCACCAGTGGATAGCTGATGCTGGACACTGCAAGTGCTACAGCTTTGGGAGGAAGGGAAGGCCTCAGGAGTCTGTCACCCGAGCAAGTTGTTCTCAGAATCACAGCCATCATAGAAGAGAAGAAGCTCCACAGCAAACTTTCTAATTTATATTGAATGTGATGTTCATAGTATGAAATAATTCTGTTGCCCAGCCTGGGTGAAGTGCTCAGGTCTCACTCTTCCTCATCTCCGCACCTGGCTACCTCGAAAATATTGAGACCTTGAAACCCGCCTATCATAGCTGCCTATAAAGTAAGTATTTTCACAAATTCAGATGCTAGAGTCTTCTAAAAATGCAGCTTTCCCTAGCATTAGAAGAGACCTTACTGCAAAGTAAAATTATTGAAAGAGAATTTAATCTTGTGTTGCTCAAACCAGGACACTCCCTTTACCCCTCAACTTCTGCTCACTAGAAACCAACTTTTAGTTGCCAGCCTACAAATGGTTCAAAATTTTCTGAAGCTTTTATTTGTCCTTATGGAACACTGTAGCCAAACTCACATAGTTAATATTTACTCATTTTGTTCACCTGTTGTGTTTAGTCCTGAACAAGTCAACCCTTGTAGTCTTCTAAGACAGCTTCTCTATTCTGTAGATGATCCTAGTAGCAGTTTTGTATACCTATTGCAAGTTAAACTAAGCTGTCCTGACAATGCTAGACAGTACTTTAGATAAAGTTTCATATAAAGTTTGTACAAATGGGGTTCCCATTTGAGTCCTTTTGCACGTATGGAAAAACAGCTCTAGTAGAAAAAATAAGATTCCTGTGGTAAAAATATGCCTTCCCAAACTTTGGAAACTTTTCCTGAGTGGTGTGAGTGACAAGGCTTCCACACACCTTTTTTGGTTAAAATAACCACAGAAAAGATTATTTTCCAATTTGTTTCTTTAAAAGTTACCTGCGAAACTGGCGAGGTATGCTTTTCTCTGCACTGCTGGAAGTGCAGAAGAATGCAAGGGTCCACTGTTACATGGATCAAACAGTAATTGTGCAAGAAGTCTACAATAACTTACACCAAATAAATTCTTAAACTTTATTGAAAAATAACATTAACATTGGGTATCACAACACCCAGATAATCACATTTACCTTGACATTTCTATGATTAGCCTGTTTTTGTAAGTTTACTATTTTGCAGTAGAAATTCTCACTGTGATTATTTTTCATGTACTCTCAATACAGAAATATACTTTCACATTTCAGCCAACCCACTAACTAAAGAACAGTTTATCACAGAGGGTTGAAGGTGGGATGAGATTTTTTATTGACTATACAAGAGTTGAACGGCATGGCTAGAGATTTCAGAAACACAAAGGAGGCTATAAAAGGTTTTAGAGTGATCAGTTCCATTCAATTTTGCAGGATGTGGTTCTTTAATGTAAACTAAAGATTTGGAGTGATATTTTAAAACAATTGGGAAACAGAAGCTGAAAGCCTTGCCATCCTACATGTTCCATATATAATAAATCTAGTTGTAAAGTTCTACTTCATGAATCTAGCCTTACTAAAATGAAAGGTGAACTGTAGATTTGCCACTTCTGAAAATAAAATATGAATGCTCCATTGATTTTCAAGGAGTAATTTTATCAAATTCTAAGTTAAGACATCTTTATAAATGCTCTACTGATTTTAAATGGGCTTTTCTACTAAGCTTGCCTCAGATGCAATACAAAATATCCTTTGAAATTAATGGAAGATTTCTATCACAATAGCCTAACTTATGGTTGCCTGGAAAAGTTCAAGTAAAACCAATGGAGGACTTGATTCACTATACTTTTATGAATTTTACATGAGCTGCTTCCAGTTGCTAATGCTCCAGATTCAGTTATGATATCACAACAGTGTCTTTTCTACCTGTGCAACACCAACAACAGTGGCAGTGGCTGGTGTTTCCATCCGCGACACACAGGATGCTCACCTGAAGCAAAATATGTAGTACAGCAATAAAAATTGATTATATGAATCATACAGTTTAAGCTGGAAATAGAAAGATGTGATTATAAAGAAAACTAATCTTTTTATAAATCCTGCAATTGAACAGTAGTTTACAGTAAAGTTCAATTTTTAGTCACATCAGGACTCTATTAATTACTATCATATTTATTTGTTTTGCTAGCCTGAGATATCTCGTAAGATCACCAGCTATAAATTCAAATAGCTTTAATTCTCACCAACAACAGAGTGACATTATATGGAAACAAGGCAACCTATTTATCCTAACTCCAGGCCTACCACAATTAAGTCTATAGCTTCAGAAAAGTTTTCTGATTTTTTCTTTGTAAAATTTTATAACTTTGGAAAGTGTTCTGTCGCATAGAGAAAAATTTAAGAAAATATCATTATGAAGCGTGAGAAAAAAAAGTCACAAATCTAAAACCATGGAGAGAAAGCATACAGATGTCTTAGAGAACACAAGGCTTTGGTGCTTTTCTTCCTTATTAAGCCAAGTTTTGAGGACTGAATACGACTTAGGATAATGTTGTGTTTGTACCACTCTCTTACAGAGAAATAACAACATTCATAAAAGATAATGGTACTGTGGAAAGCATTAAATGGCCACATATATGTCATCCTTTCCTAACCTTTCAAAAATAATAGAGGCTCAAACTTACAGGGTTTGCCACTTCTGAATCAGAAAAAGAAAGGACAACAGGGATAAACTACATATGCCTCTATACTTCTACATAACAAAATGTGAGTATTTTTGACCAGGTGTGCTCTAGATTTTCTAACTTCTACACATAAATGATGAGTTGTGACTTCATTCTTAATACCTAACAAGCATTGGTAGTGTTACTTACCATTTACATTTCTCAAATAGTTATTAAATAATTTAACATTTATCTGCCTTGATATAGAAGACTGATTTTATCATACACATAAAACATTAATCTGTATTTTAACTAAAACTATAGAAATATAATTACTATATTCAACACCATAGTTTTGCTCTTAGGTTAATCAACTTAGAAGAATGCATGTACAGAATGCAATATGGTTAGATCTGGAAATACCGCCACAGAATTTATAAATAAAAACATGAAAGAAAATGTAATGTCTCATTACTCACTTCAGTAATGTAGGATTTGAAACACAACTATATTATAATAATTCTTGATAAAATCACTGCATTTCCATAAAAAAAAATTTACTACAATTACATGTTGTAATATACCATACTGATACCTAAATTGAAATGAGGAATCCAAACCAACAAAAAAATCTCAAATCATACACATAGAAGAGGCTGTAATCTCATGAAATGTTACTTTTAAGTGTAAAAATTGACATCTGAAATAATTAAGGATTACAACCTTACTAGCATGAATTACCTAGCTTTTAAAAGACAAAAGCATATACTGAGATAAATTCATTCTTAAAGCAACTTTGCTAGAATCAGCAGAATTACATGAGGAAACAATGTGGACTTTTGACTTATCTCTGGCTGAGGATTATCAGAATGATGCAGTATCCTTATATTTACTTCTTTTTACCTTTTTCACCATGTAAATTGTATAAAATTATATGAATACAGATTATATAAAGTACAGTTTACGGCTCAGTTAACTTCATTGATCTTTAAGTACATTGCTTCATGAATAGGTACAATGTATTAAAGAAACGGGCACCATCTGCTCTGGGCTGTATGGTCCTCAGGACATGGACTTTTCTCACTGTAAATAAAAATAGACTCTTTGTTATTTCTTAGTCAGTGCAAAACACTCACCGCTCTGGTGCCTTGCACTCTAACCCTGCTTAGCGTAAGTCTCTTCTCATTCCAGCTGCCACAGAACCCCCACTTTCTAAGGCCTAAACCCTTCTGGCAGAAGAAACATTGCTACATATATCATCTTTATAAGGTAGAGTTGTTAGCAGTTCTGTTCCTTTCATAATCAAATAAAAAAAATTATGTTATGAATTCTTACTGTCACAACTTTGCTGCCTTTCATAACCCCGCTTACACAATGGAATGAACAATCAGCTGTTCAGAATAGAATACCATTCTTATGCATGCTGCCCGCATTATCTGCAACAAACTATATTGCATTTGTTTTTGCTCTCTTCATCAAGTCTGAACAAGGTTCATTAAGCCAGCCAGCCTGGTTTTCTCTCTCAACATAATTATATTTTTTTACACCCTAAAACAACCTATCCATGGAAAATTATGAAAATGCCTACACGTGCAAAGGCCCCATTCTAATAGCTCCCATATTTCACCCTGTAATTTTAAAACTTTGACCATTTTATCTCACAAAAAAATCCCCAAATTTGCATCATGGTTTGCTTTTGAACATTTCATCATAAGAAAAATCTCTAAACTTCAAAACAAACTCATGCTTACTGCTATATCACTCTCAATTTATTTTTCATTTCATTTCTCATTCTTGTTCTATAGTTTTCCACTCAGAAAACTAGCATTGTCTTACCTCCTCAAATCTCATTTCCAATTTTCCTTTTCTATGCACCTTTATGCTTTTTTGTCACTAATCTCTGGTTTGGTCTCCAACTAAATCTTTGAACTTCCCTTACTACAGCCATGCTTTACTTTCATATTCTTGATTCCTTTCCTCTCTGTCCTGCTCATACTAGTAATTGTTCCGCGGCAGTCACCCCAGCCCACCATGCATACTATGCGGCTCAGTCAGTTTCTCCTCTAGCATTACCTAGTTTCCTCATTAGCATAACCATATCCCAAAGAGGACATTATTGCCTTCTAAATAACTAGCTTTCTTTTCCTCTTCTGCTCCATAAATGCCCCTTTTCACATGCTCTTTCAGTCTCCCAGTCAAGGATTTTTACACACTTTTTTTACTTTATATTCTAGTCTCCAGTTGATACTGCTCACTATAAAACAGGCCACCTAGAATCACTTCCATCGCAAAGTGCTCTTTCTAATCAGTAACTCCTGTGCCAGCAATGTGACCTGCTTTTCTGCTTTTTGTAACAAACTGATCCCCTTTCATTTTCTTTCTCCACATCAGAAAATGTTGTATGTTCTAGGAAGCCCATCCTGCCCTTTCCATAGTCTCCCTAGCACAAACTGATGCTATTCTCCCTACTGTGGTAAAACAAATCCCGTTTCAGAATTCTTTCAGATCTTTTTTCCCTGTTGCAAGACACAAACACATTTTACTGCTTGCTTCAACAGAAAGGCTGTATTCTGCAAATGGGATTATAATGAGATTCTGTTCTTTTTACTGTAGAGTTGGAGCATAACTAAGATAAAGCTGAAGACAGCTTGATTTATCCCTTTTTTCCAATAAGACTATTAAACCCCATTCTTGCTGTACTCCTCTGTGTTAAATCACAGAATCACAGAATGGTAGGGGCTGGAAGGGACCTTTGGAGATCATCTAGTCCAAACCCCCTGCCAAAGCAGGGTCACCTACAGCAGGTTGCACAGGAATGCATCCAGGCGGGTTTTGAAGATCTCCAAAGAAGGAGACTCCACAATCTCTCTGGGCAGCCTGTTCCAGTGCTCTGTCACCTGCAAAGAAAACAAGTTTTTCCTCATGTTGAGATGGAATTTCCTGTGTTCCCGTTTATGCCTGTTGCCCCTTGTCCTGTTTCTGGGTACCACTGAAAATCTGGTCCCATCCTATCAAGAGCTGCCCTTTAGATACTTATAAGCATGGATAAATCCCCTCTCAGTCTTCTCTTCTCCAGGCTAAACAGACTCATGTCTCCCAGCCTTTTCTCGTAAGAGAGGTGCTTCAGTCCCTTGATCATCTTCGCAGACTGCTGCTGGACTCTCCAGTAGCTCCCTGTCTTTCTCGAACTGGGGAGCCCAGAACTGAACACAGCTGTCCAGATGTGGCCCCACCAGGGCAGAGTAGAGAGAGAGGATGACCTCCCTCGACCTGCTGGCCATGCTCTTTTTAATGTAGCCCAGAAGTCCATTGTCTTCTTAGCCACAACAGCACATTGCTGGCTCATGGTCATCCTGTTGTCCACCAAGACTCCCTCCTCCCTCTCTGCAGAGCTGCTTTCCAGCAGGTTGGCCCCTAACCTGTATCAGTGCACAGGATTATTCCTCTCTAGGGGAGGACCCTACACTTGCCCTTGTTGAACTGCATTAGGTTCCGCTCCACCCAACTCTGTAGCCTGTCCAGGTCTTGCTGAATGGCGGCACAGCCTTCTGGTGTGCCAGCCAGTCCTCCCAGTTATGTGACATCAGCAAACTTGCTGAGGGTACGCTCTGTCCCATCATCCACGTCGCTGATGAGTATGTTGAACAAGACCAGACCCAGTACTGCCCCCTGGGGAACACTGCTAGTTACAGGCCTCCAATAGACTCTGCACCACTGATCACAACTGTCTGAGCTCTGCCATTCAGCCAGTTCTCAATCCACCTCATTGTCCACTCATCTAACCCACACTTCCTAAGCTTACCTACGAAGATGTTATGTGAGACAGTGTGAAAAGTCTTGCTGAAGTCAAGGCAGAAAACGTCCACTGCCCTTCCCTCATCCACCCAGCCAGTCATGCCTTCATAGAAGGCTATCAGATTGGTCAAACATGATTTCCCCTTGGTGAATCCATGTTGACCACACCCGATAACCTTCTCTTCCTCTACATGCTTAGAGATGACATCCAGAATGACCTGTTCCACCGCCTTGGGGGTGGTGGAGGTGAATAATCATTGACTGCTCCAGTGAACCCAAGGAGACTGGGGACGAAATATCATGAAAGGTCATGTGTACTCCAGCCTTCAAGTCTGAGCCTATGCTACAACCAAGAAACTGAAAACCAAACTCTGAATTTCTGTAAATGGCAATTTGGTGACATGCTGTGACAATAAAGAAAGTTCTACACTATCACCAGAGCAGAGATACATTAGCAAGGATGTAGAGGAAAGGAACAGATTTGCAGAATAATTAAGAAACATTTAATTGTTCAGCTGCCTTTGCAGATGCTCAACACCCCAAAATCAAGCCTGAAGTGACTCACTCAAAACTGCAGTGGGAATTCCCAGGCCTAAAAGTAAAATACAGGAACCTTTGCTACCATACTGGGTCATAAAAGCTGTGCTTGTGCGAGTGGTCTGTATAAGTGCCTCTGTGTGTGGATGGAGAAATTGTTACCAGACAACAGCAGGATGAAGAAAGGACAAATACATGCTGGAAGACAGCATCTGAAAGCCTCCCAAGAACTCATAGTGGTCTTGAAGCAAAAATTGGTAAGCTTAGGGTACCAAGGAGGTGCTGAACCTGCCCAAGGCCTCCAGCACGCATGGGCACCCATGACAGGTCATGTAACCCACACCACATCCATGAAGGCAGTGGCTGCTCTCAGTGGACAAAGACTACAGGGCAGTATGTGTAAGGACACCTGCTGAAATGGGGGACCCCGTGTGTGACTTTGTGCACAGCTGCCTGGGAACCCCTGGAGTGTGGGTACGAGCCCCTGCTCCTGAGTGAACTGCTGGGGTTGACCTCTCTGCTGCTGCTCTAGATGGGCAACCGCGAGAGTGTGTGTGCTGCGTGAGGCAGTAACTGCATGTATGATGCAAACAGTTATCTGCTATTAATAAGAACACTCTAATGAATAAACAGTGTTCAAATAACTGCTGGTTGTGATCTGTTTTTTCCCCTGACTCAGTACCCTATTGGTGATATTTACAACACCTGGTACAAAAAAAGCCACAAAAATACATAGGTGTCACTTGGATCTTGTAAATCTGTATTTTAATGCAGCTGCCAAAGTCATAGACAATAAAGCTGCTCAGAATTCCTCACAAAGACACACATTACTGAATCTCCTGGTTTCTGGCAAGCCCTGTATGATATACATGTTTATAGTATTTTACCAGCATTCAGGTGTGCTGGTTTTGTCTGGGATGGAGTGAATTTTCTTCATAGTAGCTGGTACGGTGCTGTGTTTTGGGGTTGTGACCAAAATGGTGCTGGTAACTGTCGTGGTTTAGGCCAAATCAGCTACTGTGGACCTGGGGGACGCCAGATGGAACCGACAGATGCTCCCCTCTACCCCTCTTCAAAGAGAGAGGCAGAGGAGGGAAAAGGAGACTTATGAGTTTAGAAGGAACTAAACTACTTTAATGAAATAGTAATAATAAAATAAAAAAGAAATAATGAAATATATACAAAACCCTATCAAGCTCACGAGATGACAATCACGACACTGGCTGGCACTGGGGAAGTCCCAGACTGGACTCAGTGACGATGGGAACTGGATTACGGGTCTGCATCCAGGATGGGATCAAAGGCAGATGAAGAGTCCTCCTCAGACGTTGGCCATTGAAGGAAGAGAGATCTGACCCTTTGATCCCTCAGCTTTTATACTGAGCACGAGGCAGATGGGACAGAATACCCTGTTGGTCAGTTTTGGGTCACCCGTCCTGTCCGCTCCTCCCTGCAGGTGGGACCCCACTATGATTTTCTGCTTTCGACCCTCCAACGGGGCAAATAACATAGTTGGTTGGCCTTGGGTGTTATAGCAATAAGTATAAACAAGAGGCTCCCTGCATACCATGCCTGGGCATCAACTATAAATGTAGGTCTTATCACTCTGAGAGAGTGAACATTGTCTGCACGATATGCTGTTAATTTCAGTAGTTAGAAGAGGCCCAGCTAAGAAGCAAAATTACTGAACAAAATTGGTTCTTTTTTACCTCAAACCAGGACAATAACATAGGGATGTTTTAGCTATTGCTGAACAGTGGTTACACAGGATCAAGGACATATCAGTTTTTCACACCAACCCACCAGCGAGTAGGCTGGGGGTGTGCAAGAAGCTGGGACAGCTGACCCCAGTGATATCCCAGATAGTACGATGTTGTGCTCAGCAACAAAAGGTGGGGGAAGGAGGAAGGGTGGCCCATTAGGAGTTACAGCACTTGTCTTCCTATGTAACCTTTACATGTGATGAAGCTCTGGTTTCCTGAAAATGCCTAAACATCTGCCTGCTGATGCAAAGTACTGAATTAGTTCCTTATCTTGCTTTGCTTGTGTGCACAACATTTGCTTTACCTATTAAACCGTCTTTATCTTGACCCACATTTTTGTCCTGGTTTGAAGTAAAACAGAACCAATTCTGTTCAGTACCTTTACTTTTTAGCTAGGCCTCGTCTAACTACTGAAATTAACAGCATATTGTGCAGAAACAGTGGTAACACCTATGTTTATAGCTGATGCCCAGGCATGGTATGCAGAGAGGCTCTTGCTTATACTTATTGCTGTAACACGCAAGGACAGCGAACTTGGTTATGCGCCCTGTTGAAGGGTCAGAGGTGGAAAAGTGTAGAGGGGTCGCACCTGTGGTGAGGAGACGACAGGACAGGTGACCCAAAACTGACCAACACGGTATTCTGTCCCATCTGCCTCACGCTCAGTAGAAAAGCTGAGGGATCAAAGGGTCAACCTCTTTCTTCAACGGCCGGCATCCGAGGTGGACTCTGTCTGTTCATCTGCCTTTGAGCCCAATCCTCAATCCAGATCTGGAATCCAGTTCCTGTCATCACCGAGCCCAGTCTGGGACTTCCCCAGTGCCAGTCAGTGACATGATTGTCATCTTGGGAGCTTGATACGGTTTTGTATATATTTCATTATTCCCTTTTTTCCTTTTAATATTTCATTAAAGTTTAGTTCCTTCTAAACTCGTCTCTCTCTCTCTCTCCTGCTTCTCTTTGGAGAGGTAGGGGAGATCATCTGTTGTTCTGCCTGAGCAGCTAGTCTGTCCCAAACCATGATTTTCTTACTTTTGTCCTTTTTCTCCCCCATCCTATGGTGAGGGAATGCCCAAGTGGCTGTGTGGGGCTCAGTGGCCTGCTGAGGCTAGCCCACAACCGCATGGAGAATCCAGGATTTTCTGATGTCAACTTGCAGAATTACCCAATTGTGAAAAATACAGAAAGACCCACATCAGATGTGAAGCATAAATAAGGCTAGCCTTTTCTTGTCTTGCCCCACATTTTCATCTATCCAATGTAACCGGCGCAGCCAGAATTACTCAGTATTTTTTTTTAGGCAGAGCTAAATCTGGCCGGGTCAAGATTTTACGTTTTCGGAAACGTTGGGGCCTGGGTTTCACCACTGGACACCATTCTCCTTGCGGCCTATGGATACTCCGCCATCCTAACGCCTGCCAGTCTCCGGGCTGGGCCGGGCTAGGCCGCATGCCCTGCGGGCCCCAGAGGCCCGGGAAGCCCGCCCCGAGAGGCGGCCGAGGAGACCGTCCCGCTCGGCCGCTATGGAGACGTTAACGGTCGCGTCCCCAGCGCGCGCAAAGCCCTGCCCCCCACAACCCGTAGGCCTC
>NW_009649706.1:518163-528411 GCF_000708025.1 Charadrius vociferus
TCACGGGTGGGCTCGGGGCGGCTGCTGGCAGACCGGAGGGGCGCTTCATCCAGGCGGCGGTCCGGTGTTAGCGGGGTGAGCGGCTGAAAGCTTGGTGTGGGGGGATACTTCCCCTCCCCTCCGGTGCCAGATGTGTTTTTATCCGAATAGATCGCCTCAGGCTGCATCTTTACTGCTGAAGGGTGTAACCTTTGAGGCTGCGTTACATAAACTGCGAGGTGTACTCAGTGCTGGAGTCGTTGAGTGATGTGCAGCTATTACCTGACAAGAAAGGTTATCGGATGTGCGGTACGTTTCTGGGAGCGTGGCTCTTAAGATTCACCTTCTTACAGCAGATGAGTGTTGCAGCGTTCACCTAAAGTGAGTAATGCAAGGCAGTGAGATTACTGCCTCAAAGCTGGTGAAGTGTGTATCTTTACAAACAAGTGAAAAAAAGTAAGAAATAGAGATTTCGCTATGACTAGGAGGTAAGCATTAGTGGCTAGATGCTAAGCCTAGATTATGAACCCAATGGCAAATCAGTAGATTTTTGTGTTTTATAAGTCGGTGAGAGTAGGTCCTCACATCCTTGTGAGGATGTGTCTTGTCGACACCATTATGGACAATCTCATTTCTCTGAAAGGACCAAATCAAGGAACATAAGCCTTGAAGTTGTGTAACTTGTTTAGCTCTGTGCTGTGCCAGCACACCTCTTTCTTTCACTGCAGAGGTTGATGTGGGATTCAAGGTTTACCCAAGAAGCAGGGAAGATGAGCCTGTAATGGCTTGTGCTTTTCTATGCAGTCTGTCAGTGGCCAGACTAATTAGCTTGAACATTTTAGTTAACAGATGTCTTGCTTAAGAAAGCAGAATAATGAAATACTATAGCTGAAGTTGCCTCCATGAGGAGCATTTGTGAGTGTAGTACTTAGTTTATCCAGTTTAGGACAGTTGGCATCACCTCCAGTGAAGAGTTAGAGTTCTTTTTTATAGCTTCACTTGCCATTTATGTCCATTTTCTTGCAATTACCATAATTAATTCTGAAGTTTCCTTCGTGGTTATGGATTGCTTTTCTGATCCCATGGTGCTAGTAAGCAGGAAAAAAGGTCAGAACGATTGCTCTTGCACAAGTAAAACTGGATGTTGAGAGACATGAGTGAAGGAAACTGTAAACAGCTTCAACTCTCTCAGGGTCGTGATAAAATTAAAAAGGGCCTTTCAATTAAATGTGACATGAACAGAAAGCGGTATACTGAGGTGAACAACATGGAAAACCTGAAGATTCCTGCATGTGTTGGAAAAAACATTATCTGTTCTAAACTCTTTTCCTGTTTTCTCTGTTTAGCTCTCAATATGGTTAAATCTGTACAGTCTGCTAGCAGAACTCTGATCTTGCTACTGAGTACTGCTTACTGTAGTCTCTTTGGGAACTTTTTCTAGAAATACTTGGACTTTGCAAGTGGTGATTACCAGAAGACTGGCTAAATAACCTTTCTTCTAAAAAATGAGGGCTGTATGAGATTACAAGCATACGAAAACCTAAGTGAGTCACCGTATATGGGCTGAATTGCAACAGCTTCATGTTCTTAGCTTGCAGTAGACAGCAGCTTCAACTAAGTGTCCATGTCCAGTTAACATAGTTTGTGTGGTATACTGTGATTTGCTGTTGTCTGATCTTCAAACACAAATGCAGGACCTTAAATGGGCAGTACTTCATGCTCCTATTCTTAAGGCTTGAAATACCCTAGAACTACCAATGAAGACCTAGTGTTGTGATTAATGTTGTACTTTGTATTACTTTTTTTTTTTTTTTTTCCCCTTGTAAAACCAGGAAAAACACTACTTGGTTGAACAAACCAAGACTGGTTTCTGTTTTTTTTAACTCTGCCAGGAGGACCTACATGTGGCACTGAAGAGTAAGCAAGATAGTGTTACTATATAACTTGGTCTGGTCTGTGAGGACTTCCTGGATTCTCTGGCAATCCACATTTCTGCAGAGCTGAATAACTGTCTATCAGGCAGAGAAGTCAAGTCATTCTGTGGATTAAGGTAGAAATTTCTGAGGAAAGGGACTGGTAGTGTATGTATAGTTCTTTACTGTGGTACAATAACCTGGTTTGCAGTTAGCCAGAGAAGTCTACTGAACATAGAAACCTGCAGTGATGCCTCTTGCTTTTGTTGTTGAAGTTGGATCATTGGCTGGAAGGAGTTTCTTGGAGGAGCACAAATATTTTCTTACGCTGTAATAAATCATATCTTAACCTTGCTCCACCATAGACTATTCCCATCTAATGTTTTGTCTGTGTTGTTATATGTTAACTCTGAGTAAACTTGTAAATGACAATACATTGTGTGAGATCATCTAAAATTCAGAAGAGCAGGACAAGACGGTGTGTCTTCTGGCAGCATACTCTGTCCTAACTGGAAAACCTATATAACACTTCTTGATGAGAATAGAAGTTCTGAGGTTCATTCATGAAATTGAAGAAGATACTATAGCAGATAAATTCTTGGCATCTTGACCTACCAGAGCAGATTTTCTTTAGGACCAAGCTATAGTTGTGGGATTTCTGACTTTCAGTTACAATGCTGGAGAAATGGAGCAGTAAAAATACATTAAAGTTTATTTAAATTTGAAAACTTGCTAGAGAACTTAAGGTTGTCCGGAAGACTGTAGGGGTATTAATACCAACTTCTATTTCACATAGAACTAAATGTGCACACTGTTGTATTTCAGCAATATGTATTATTTATGGAATACAAAAACATAACGTAATCTTGTGTTGGCTTCTTTGATCATCCTCTCCCACCCTGTTGGAATTTGAATTCAGTGAAAACTTGTAAATGGCTATTGTTGTTAAAGAAGCCATCATCTTAAGTGGCTTTTCCATAGTGCTTGCCAGAGTCAGGGAAGAACAACGTCGGAGCCCAAACACTACTTCCTGGTATATGTGAGAGGCAGTGACTGAAATTGCTTTTAAAGTTGTTAATCTTATTGGTAAGGAAGACACCACAAAACTGTTTCATGGGACACTAGAGTCAACAGGTGGAAGTGAGAGTTGAAGCCGTTTATTTACTTGATGTGAAAGTTGTTGCAAATCAGGCTTACTTCATTAGAAGAAATTCAGCTCTGCTTTTGTGCACAAAAAAAGTATGGTAGTATGTATCATGTTACTTAGCTGTGAAAATTGACTGTTAAGTGTAGTTTGTCATGCCCATGCTGTGATGCCCAAGTGCCTAGAGTTTTGTTTCTGTAAATTTGAATGAAACAGTGGAGGGGTAAAAGGACTGGAGGAGCTTTAGTTTTGTGATAAAGCAGCCTCAGTGGAACATACAGTTATAAGTGTGGCAACAGGACGTGCCTTGGTTTACCTACAGCTTTTCTTATACAATACCTCTTTAACTTCTGCTGACCTGGACTGGCATGTGATCCAGTCTTGTGCGAGTTCAAGCTTCTAAGCTTCAGGTTTGTAAACTGTATGTTTAAGGGCTTCATAAATACTTTTAGCTTAGGTGAATTTCCAGAAGGATAGAAAACCATTATTTGTGGAGTCTTTCCCCAAAGAATGGGAGGGCTAAACCTATTCATGAAACAATCGAGTTTCTTAACACAATGTCTTCCCAGCTTTATTTTGTGTGGAAGATTGTAAACATTTTCAGCTGCAGCTGTCCAAACCCCATCTGCTTCAGGCAGAATCTAGGTGTGAGAAATCTTCAACTGGAGCAGTTAGTTTTATATTTTGGAGAAATAATTTGAAGAAGTCTTAAAAAGGGATTGCCGTTCTGTGATGAAGCCAGTAGCAAGTAGCTCTGTAGCTTGGTGAGAGTCATCTGGAGTCTCCAGGGCAGATATGATCTGACAGCATTCCGAAATTCCGGAAACATTCATGGACTATACTTTGAAATTAGCTGGCAGTAGTTGTGGTAGCCCTATTAACAAGGTTTTTATATGATTGCGGAAGTTGTTTACTGAAATGAGCTTCTTGTTAAATTTTTACTGTAAGGCTGCTAATGCAACATACCATTCAGTGGTACTGTTCTCTTTGTTATTCAGAGCACCTAAAGAAACTGATGGGAACGCTGAAGCCTATGTGAAAACAGAGCACTGCATACTATTTTGTGCGCATGGCTTCAGTATTAGGAAGCTGGAAAAACATAATATAACCTGTAAGAATTAGCAGCCAGCTCTAAGGCTATATTTTGTGGCATGCATATTTATTCATGTAACCTAGTTAGGATAGTTTAGTACTCACACTTTTAATTAGTCTGGAAGCTCTTGGAAACTGAATGTTTCTTTTTGTATTAAAAAAACCCACAAACTCTTAGATGCAGAACACACCTGATGCACGGCCTAGACTGACAACTAGATGATGAGGATTTCCAGTAATGAAATGTGATCAAATGTTGATATCATTTATACTGATGGAAGTTATGAGATGATTCTCTTCTTTAAAAAGCTGTTAAATGGATGTCAGTTCCTAATCATTTAACTGTTAAATTATGTTAAAATAACCGCCCTGATATAGTTGGTTATTGCATTTATCTTTTTTAGTCTTTTGTTGTTGATTACAGAACGTTCAGATAATAACCAGTTCTTCATTACAGGTATCCTTACAAGCTGCAGATAGTCATTTGCTCTCCCTGGCACCACTGTTGCTGAACTTCAGTTGCCTGTGCTATAGAAGTCCATACCATCATACAGGAGGTACTTGACCACTCTCATCTAATCAGCATAGAGATGGATGAGTCTTTCCATGCGTCTAAGGATTTCAATGCAGCTTTATATTTTGATACAGTTGTGTTGTTGTTGTTTTTTTTTTAAAAAAAGTATCAGGTAATCCTAAATATCAGCCAGAAGACACCATAAACTTTTATTTATTTGATTAGAAGACTCCTGAGAACTGCAAGAGAAGAGGAACCTTGCTGCTCTAACTTCATCTTCCAGCTAGAAGTTAATGAGCAAATGTTCCTTTAATGGGATTGAGAGTTGCATCCAAGAAGAAAATGACATATCTGAATTAACAATGTTTTTTCTGTATCTGACCCAGTGATAAAAGAAGAAATAATCTTCAAAACCTGAACTTCTTACTAAAAAGCTTAACTTGGAAGAGGTACAGACTTGAACCCTGTACAAGTCATTGCTTGAGACTGAGAATGGCTGCCTTCACCTTGATCTTCTGACTAAGTCAAGAAGTGTTGCCTTACAGCTCTTGACTTTCAGCTGTTTCCGTGTTGGCACTAATCTTGTACACTGGGATCTTTTTTGGATTATAGTTAGTCCAGATCAAAAGGTAAAATGTGTTAGTACCACCTGTACACTCTGCAAATAATTTTGTAGTAATGTTGTAAAAACCACTGTTTTCTCTGAGAATGTGGCCTTAAAAAAATGGCCTTGAGATGTAGGCTTCTGTACTTAATTTTAGTTACAGAACATCAGAAAAAGTGTGAATTTCTTCTTAGAGAAAGCTAGTCTTGTTGATAGAGTATGAAGATGACTAATGTACATTTATCATGGTGTTTGTACTGAGATTGATGTGTAATTACAGATAATGTCAGCAACAAGATTCTGTAATTTCTTCCTGGGTTGTGTGGCTTTGTGTAACATGCCAGACTTCCTCTTTGTGTGGAGAGTTGAAGCAGCAGAGCATCTTCACACTATACTATGAACAAACTCATTGTCTGTCCCTATAATTGTAGAAAACCCTTTCTCAGATACTAGAAGCTTCCATAGTCTTCCTTCTCCATGAGTTCCTCTTGCTGTACGCTTTCTGCTGAGTACTGTGGGAGTCTCTATAAGACTGTGATACCTGTCTAGATTATGACTTACTGAGAGTAAGACATTTGATACCATCTGGTATTACGACTGCCTTTTTCCTTGAGTCCAGGGCAGATGATCAGCTGTTGTACAACACACATAAGCAGTCAAAAGGGAACACGCTCTCTGATATAAAGACTAATTTGTGTTACCTTGTTGGTGGGATTTTTGGTGGCATAACGGTCATGTCTTCAAATGTTCTTGTAGGCTGCTTTGAAATGTGAATCTTGTAGCAAAATAATAGACAGAATTGAGTCTAATCTGAACCATATTCTCCAGACACTAATAAATTGTTTTGTTTCTGGTTTTTCAAATGTTGTGATCTGCCTGTGTTCTGTTCTGGTGGAGGAATGTGGATCTAGAATCCATTAGAGAACTTTCTTGTTTTTTACCTACTCATGTGTTCCACTATGATTTCACTCTAAAGAGTACAAGAGAATGAAGAGTATAAAGAGAATAAGACAGAGCAATGATTTTTGTCCCCTTTTTTTTTATGACTAATTTCTCCCTCTTGAAATGAAGGAATGATCTGCCATTTGCATCTGTTCACTTATAACACTAAGCTATGCAGTCCAAACTATTAAGAAATTAAAAGGTAGTGTGAATCTTGTAGAATAGATTGTCAATGCTGGGACTTTTAATGAAACTGTAAATTAAAGTGCTTCTAGTGGCAAAGCAAGAAACATGAATGCAAGTCTTAATCTGTTTCATTTGGGGCTTTGCTTTCATTGAGGAGCCTGTTACAGAGTGAAGGACGAAAAGCACTGATAAGTGTGACCTAGGGTTTCACTGGTATTTGTTTCCAAGCAAGAAGGTTCTCTTTCAGCTTTGAAAGTGTAAGCAAACTGATCACGCTTTGTTGAATGGCCGAAGTCCATGAGCTAAGTGTCTAATATTATGTAGTAAATGTTATTGATATTTTCTTGACCTGAGTTGGTCCCATTGCCCCAAAACTCAGTAGTATACTTAAAGACTGATTTTTGAGTTTTCAGTTAGGCTTTTCATTACGAGGTTCTGGTTGGAGGTATGTTTGAATGCTTCTGTTAAAATGTTAAGTGAAATTCACAACTCCAACAGCCTTCTTGCAGGCAGAAAAAGTTAGGTGTGTCCATCAGTCCCGAGATGGAGAATACTAGAAATTCTGGAAGTCTACTTTGCTTGTTTTCAGTGAGTACCCAGCTGGAAGTTACAGGTTCTTGATTTCTTCAGACTAACTTACCCTCTCGGTAACTTCTGTAAACAACTTTTCTACTGAGCTTGAAGCTTTTTAGCCTTATACAAATTTCTTTAACAGCAGATGTAGGGTGCGTGTAATACCTGTGCAAAATAAAAGATTGATGTTACTTAACTTTTCAACATACTACTTTAATTAAAGAGCTCTTCTGCATTCATTGTTTCTTTCATCTTTATTGCTACATGTAGGCACTGCTCTAGTTCTTGGAAAAGAAAACCTCAGAAGATGCTCAAAGGCACACTTCCATAAGTGATTAAAAGTCGTGATTGTCAAGTGGAATAGCTGGATTAAGGTGATGTAGGAACTGATCCTCCTGGATCATACTTCAAGATAAAAACAGTAGGCAGTGTGTTCTTACAAGAATGATTATGTGCTTTCTTGGGAGGTCTCTGTACAGGCTGTGTAACCCATAATGAGCTATGCTTCTGGTAGGACTTGTAGACAAGTTAACGTGATAGTAATTGGTGAATTACTTGTCAGGTGTGGGCTCTTTCCAAGTAATGTAGTATTGTGCTGCACTCTGCGTGATCATTCATGTTCATGTAAGTGCAGCTTCTGCATGTTTTTAAAGTCATTTGTGGCTTGATGTTAAAAGACAGTTCTAACCGTGACAGTAGGTAGGTATCAATTCCAGTATTGCGTTGCTAGAGCTACTCTTGTGTTGTGGTGTAAGCACAGTGTAGTCTTACCTTTCAGTATTTATAACAACCTTCTGTAGAAGTATTTTGAAATGGACAGTGTCTTTAACATGTCATCTATGAAAATACATTTGAAAGGTGTAGTCTGTTTCTCTATTTACGGATATTTAGTATAGTGAAAGAGATAGATACAGTAAATATAGCTGCTCTTTAGTGTCACTTCATTCAGAATACGTTAATGTAGCCTTAAAGGCTTTTGAAGCATGCCAGTCATTAAGAGGAAGAAAAACTGAAAGTGAAATCTACTGCTAAGGAAACAAATGCATCTTTTTTTAATGACAGTAGGACCAGAAGAGCTAGCAAAATTTCATAAATTAAACTGCCTCTTCAGTTATCTTTGCTTTAGTACATGTTCTAATCACTCATTAACTGACTTGAACGAGATACAACTTGATTATCTGGTACTTTCCTGATTACTTCTGTTTCTGGTTTGCATGTTTAAACTTGTGAATGACAAGTGTCCTTAAATGCTTAGTGAATGATTAAGTAAACATGTAATGTTTCTTTCTTTCCTTTTAATACACGAACCAGGCAAGTATTCTCAGGAAATATTCTTAGTATCTTTACACAGCAGAATGGGATGAAATTGTTTATATGTTCGTATAAGTAACTTTAGTTAGAAGTGAGCATACCATGAAGCTGACGGGGAGGGGGCTGGTGAGCACCTATTCCCACAAATTGCCAGACTGGTTTTTGATGAAATTTTCTACCTCTCCCTGCATTGAATATTTAAGTTGTCTGTGGGGTTATTTGGGACTCAATTCAGTAATGCTTTCGTGAATTTTGATGACCTAGTAAGGAAGTGTTTGCTGGGAAATAGGGATGTGTGGGCGTTGTATGTGGGTTTTTTTTGTGGAGTTCTTGGTAAGAAGTGCTGTATTCCAGGATGGCTTTAAAAAGCTAGCTGTCTGACATAGTGATAGGGCCTGAATCTAATACTGCTTTAGTAATATAATTTGAAAAGTCATCTTACAGACCCTGGCCAACTTGGAACAGGGTAGGAGATACTACTCTATCTGGAGGGACAGGTACACTGTAAAGTGATGTGCTTCATTACTGTTTTCCTACTCTAGTAGTCAGAGTCACGGAATGGTTTAGGTTGGAAGAAACCTTGAAGATCACCTAGTTCAAGCCCCCCTGCCATGGGCAGGGACACCTTCCACTAGACCAGGTTGCTCAAAGCCCCATCCAGCCTGGCCTTGGACACTTCCAGGGATGGGGCATCCACAGCTTCCCTGGGCAACCTGTTCCAGTGCCTCACGATCGTCAGAGCCAAAAATTTCTTCCTCATACCTATTCTAAATCTACCCTTTTCCAGTGTGAAGCCATTCCCTCTCATCTTATCACTACAAGCCCTTGTAAAAAGTCCCTCTCCAACTTTCTTGTAGGTTCCTTCCAGATACTGGAAGGCCACCATAAGGTCTCCCTGGAGGTCTCTCCAGGCTGAACAATCTCAACTCTCTCAGCCTGTCTTCATAGGAAAGGTACTTCAGCCCTCTGATCATCTTTCTGGCCCTCCTCTGGACTCATTCCAACCAGTCCATGCCCTTCTTACCTTGAGGGCTCCGAGCTGGATGCAGTATTCCAGGTCGGGTCTCATGAGAGCGGAGTAGAGGGGCAGAATCACCTCCTTCGATCTGCTGCCCGTGCTTCTTGTGATGCAGCACAGGATACAGTTGGCCTTCTGGGCCATGTTGCTGGATCATGTTGAGGTTCTCATCAACCAGTGCCCCCAAGTCCTTCTCCTCAGGACTGTCCTCAACCCATTCTCCACCCAGCCTGTGTTTGTGCTTTGGATTGCCCCGATCCATGTGCAGGACCTTGCACTTGGCCTTGTTGAACTTCAAGAGGTTTCCACAGGTCTACCTCTCAAGCCTGTTTAGGTTCCTCTGGATGACATCCCTCCAGCATGTCGATGGCTCCAGACAGCTTGGTGTTGTTGGCAAACTTGCTGAGGGTGCACTCGATCCCACTGTCCATGTCACCAACAAATATGTTAAATAGCACCACTCCCAGTAATGACCCCTGAAGAACACCACTTGTCACTGCTCTCCACTTGGACATGGAGCTGTTGACTGCAACTCTTTGAGTGCAGGCATCCAGCCAGTTCCTTATCCACCAAGTAGTCCGTTGGTCAAATCCGTGTCTCTCCATGTCTGTGAGGTTAAGCCTTACTGACCAAGATCCCATTGTTACATTAACGTCAGTATAGTATCAGTAATTCAAGAAACAACATCTTGTGGTTCTCTTCTTCTGTTGTGGAATGGAGTTCTTAAAACAATGATTGTTTTCCATTCTTGTTACTCCAAGGATTTAAATTGTCAGTGGTGCAATAATGCTGGGTATAGATATACTTGTAGATACACATGTTAGTTCTTGTAAGTCAAATAGCGTGTGAACTAAATTTTGCTAGTTGAGTTTCTGTTTTTCTCTGCTTTGTTCCCAGAAATAGACAGAGTGACAGAGTCATCGACTCGGTCTAAATTTATACAGTTGCTAATATTCTGGGAACATATTTTTT
>NW_009649706.1:528431-571931 GCF_000708025.1 Charadrius vociferus
TTCCCTATCGCATTGCCAAACAGTACATTCTGCCTCATTTGAAGTGTGCTTATAGTAATCTTATCTCTGTTACTGTGCTTCCAGACTTAAGTGTGACATCATTGGTTGTAGAATAGTGTGTAGTTATAAAATATTCCTGCAAAGAATACTGACTATAGAAACAAAACAAAAAACCCTTAACCACTTGGGCAGAGAACAGAATGCTAATTCATTATAAATTAATACCGTAAAGTAGACAGTTCTACAGTCACCAGTTTATTGTGCTGACTGTTTAGTTCATGTTCATGAAAGCTGACTTTGATTCTTAGGCAGCAATAGGTAGTCTGTGCGCGGTGGTGGGTGTGTGTGTCATTGGAGAAGGCTGCTTCTCACTCAAGGCCTAGCCTAGGTATGTCTTGCTTTCTGAACGTGTTAAATGTAACTATTCCTGGACAGATTACTTTTTCCTGGATGGATTACTTTTTTCAAGTCTTCTTTTTTTTTCTTCTTCTTTCTCATGCTAATAGGGAGGATTCAGTTGTGAATCAAAGATACAACTTACTCTGCCATCATAACTGATTAATAAATCGCCAAGACTAGACACAGGACATTTTTTAGTTGAGTGTTAACACTGGTTACCTAGTTATGGTAGATGATTCAGACTGGAATGTACCGGTGATTATTTAGATCTTCACTGAATTAGCTTTAAACTTTAAACTGCAGTACCTCAGAATATTTTTCTGTCAGCCTGCTTATGGCATGTCCTGAGAGAAAGGGACCAAAGACAGAATTTCTTTTCTGCCTGCCTGTTCAGTGTACTGGGAGCAAGGTTATCCTTTTCTCTCCAATGCATTAGCTTTCAGAAGATTTCCTCATACCATAGGATTCTAGAAATTGCACACTGGAACCTCTGGCACAGCTTGTCCATCTTACTGGAACAGAACAACGGAGCAGAAGTTATGTTGTCTCCAGTAACTTCCAATGTATTAATTATTTCAGAAGGGATCTATTTTGCAGATACACTCCTGATTATTTTTTTTAAACATTTTGCAACCAAAAAATTCAGTACAGTTTTATCTGCTGTGTGTTGAACTGGTTTGAAAACAGTAAGCTGAACAAGTGTTGTTCCCATAGTTGTTGACCAGACAGCTGAGTCAGCTTAAATTGCATTGAAACAAACTATAAGCAGTCCTGTTTACACATCCCAGCAGTGGAAAAAGTAGTTATCAGCAGTAAGGAGGGTAATTTTTTTTTACATAGATATTAAATTCATGCTTTTTCTTGTTGTTTTAATACTGCCTATAAGGTCATACAAACAGATCTGTTTGAAAAGATTCCTGAAAAATTGGTGTTGAAAATAGCACCTATTCTGGAAAAAAGGTCAGGTAATTTTTTTTGTTGCAAAACTAGTTTGGAAACAGGTGGGAGTTTTTTAGTCATGCACGTTTTTCTCCCACAGCATTATGAAGTAAAATATAACTAAGTTCTAATTTTCATGTCCCAGAGCAACGCATTATACTTTAAATTAAATGAAATGTCTACTTCAAAGATACTCTAGGTCATTAAGAGTGTTTTACTGAGCAAAGCAGCAGTGGTCACTATTCCCCGTTTTTCTTTTCTCCTAGAATACAACTTGATGTTTTTTCATGTGAGTTTCTTAGCTTAATTGTAGGTAGGTGAGATCATCAGTAAAATAAAGATAATAACAGGTATCTTGAAGCTGTGAAGAGTGGGGCCCAAAATGTTCTTTAGTAACTGTGTGCTACGTATGATTGAATAGTCTACTTCTATTTATATTCTGGTGTTCTGCAGGATCTGATTGCATCTGGAGTCTAGTGGGGCCTGATGTGCAAAAGTTATTTCAGGGAGTGCTACACAGTGCATGTTACTTCAGTTTTATAATAGCTTTTAAACTGACCAGTTAAGAGACTGACTTTCAGTGAATAATCTTGTTTTGTTCTTGGGGGCAGGAGGCATGGGGGGGACTGGGGAACAAGGAACCTGGCTAATTCTGGATGAAAAGTATTTTTGAATGCTTTCAATTTAGGAGATTTCCTTTCATAAACTTGAACGTGCAGTACGTAGTTTTGGTGTTGCTTCTTTCTAAATGTAGTTGCTTTTGAGTAATACTTTCAGATCCTATAGTTTTGAATAGTAAATTGAATTGCATGTTTATGAGGTTTTTTATATTTAGATGTTTTATGTAGGAAATAGTTTGCAAAATATTAGGGATGTATCAGGTATTGCCTTGCTTTCTAGAAGAGAATGAGGAGGAGTGAATTGTGAAATTATGTAGCTGAAATGTATGCAATACAACAATTGTTAATTTTAAAATTCTCACATGTATTTATAGTTACTAAGTACGTCATGTAAGTGGCAACAGAAATGTTACGTTTTTTTAATTAGTAGATCGCTGCATTATCTTGGATGTTGATGCATAACTAAGGTCTAAAGTCTGTGAAGATGCCTGTTTCTAATTTTAAGCTTTTCAGTGATTTTTATTGGATGAAATCATGGTTGCAGGTGACTTGATGAGGGTTTGTTTTTGTATATACTTGAGACACAGGTTTTTATTTACCTGAAATAGATGGCTTGCTTCTTCTGATCTGTACAATTATTGTCTGTAAAAGGAAGATTTGGAAACTATTTATGTACTTCAAGGTAGAATTTTACAAGTATACCTTTCCTTTGACAGCTAGAAGATGGACACACTTTATTTGACTACAATGTTGGACTGAATGACATAGTTCAGCTTTTGATACGTTCTGAATCTGAAGCTCCTACCACTGCTTCTGGGACAGATCAGGATGGAGAAGTCAATCCCTGTGCTGTTTCCAACTGCAAGAACAAAGTCAAAAAAACAAATAGTGGATCACCCAGTCAGCCATCTACATCATCTCGCTCATTTCTCATTGATCCTGGCATTGGATTATACAAGGTACGTACAAGCTCTAAAAGCTGGAAACTTGCCTCACACTTGTGAGTTTAATTTTATTGTTAAAAAAGTTTTGTTGTCTTATTGTATAAAAGCGTGTATCCTCATTGCTTTCATGATTTGACGTAGTTCCCCATTTTTACATAGCTTAAATGAAGTCAATTTGACATGACTCCTGCAGAGTCATGAAAGTGTTTCTGTACTAGGCACACTGGTGTTGCAGGTTTTAGGAGAGTTCATAAACTGACACGCTGTGTTCTCCAAAACACATTCTCCAGAAAGTTTAGAGTACCTGTGAAGCAGAAATACTTTCTGGGAACAGAAGAAGCTAATTGAAAAAAATGTGTGGAAAAGTGTCGCATTTCCCCTACTTAGCTTTTTCAAGCTTGCCAACTATTTCCTTTAATACTGATGTTTCAGTGCTGCATTAGAACTAGATAAGCTATGGAAGTACACAGTTTCTTTAAATAGTACGTGATGTAATGATTGCTGTTTTAGTAAAGGTTTTTTAGGTATCGTGTATCATATTTATTGTTAGTTTTGTACCTCATTGAATTTTTCAATATTGCCATGTAGGAGTGCATCAGAGTACCAGAAGTTTAAACAGAGGATGGACAGTTTCCAGATTGCTAGCTCATTGGATATTTACTAGGATGTGTGTATATGTAGGGAATGGTAGCATTTTACCTCCTGTTTGGGTGTTCCTCTTAAATAAGAAATATCCATAACAGTAATTCTTTTGCTGGAAAATGTCCAAAATGGAATGCTGTTATTTAGACCTGTCATCCTGATGGGAAGCCATTTTAGTTTCATGTAGACTGTTACTAATGTTTCGAGTATTAAGGACAAGTGGTAAGTTAGTTACTCTACGCTCCTGTAGCATTCTGTGCAATAAGTTTTATTCATTTTTCTGAGGATTCGGGGAGTCAAAAAATCGCTAGCTTGAATATGGAGACACAAGCTTGCGTGCTTCCTTTTTTTTTCTTTTTTTTTTTCTTTTATCTCCATTTATTACAGTGGGGAAAATCCCAGTTCTTCAGTTCTGATGCTTTACAACTAATCAATGAGTCTAAAAGGTAATACAGGAAAGGACGAGGAGAATACTGGGGAGATGGGAGGCTGCAGAAGATCAAAGATCAAAGGAAAGGAGTGTTAAAATGTATGTTTTCAAGAACGCTAAACATTATATCAGATAGTCTCTTAGCTGTTTTGTTAAGGGTTAAAGCAGAAAATAGACCAGGGAATGGTGATATTGGCAAACATACTTGAGGAAAACTATTCAGCTGAAATTTTTGTGATCTCTAATACTAGGGACCTAACACTTTCTCCTTCATTACCTGTGAATTGTTTACTTTTTCAACCAATCATATCTTTTTAATATATAGAGAAAAAGAAAGGTACAGCCATAGCATTTTTTAGTATTTGTAAATGACAGTAGGAACGTGTAGAGGATTTCTACTTAAGGAATCGGGAAACTTTTAAGAATGCATTTTTAACCAATAACATAATTCAAAGGTAGTAAACTTTGTTAGTAAAAGTCAATGAAAAAGGCCATAAACTAAGCTATGTTAGATGGCTAAAGAGATGGATATGTTTAATTTTTGCATTTGCTTGTTTGCCAAACCATAAGGAATTATAGGAAGGAATAGTTTATTACAAATTTTTCTGTCTGAGGAAAGTCCTGTGCCTCACTGGATCTGTACCCAGAGCTAGAATCAACAAGATAATTGTTACTTACTCCCTGTTATGAGTAGTCTCAGCCTCTGTATCCTCCTTTCTCTTTCTGACTTCAGCTAGCAAAAGGAAAGGTAGCCAGTATGGAATCTGTAATTTAAATAAAAATAGCAGTAGAGTTGGTATTGGAAAAAATAGTTAATAATAAATTATTGTTAGATGGTTAAAATAGTGATTTAAACAGAGTTCCTCTGTGTGATCATTGTATATTACGTAAATCAGAATGCTTTAGCTTGTTTTATATTCCGGTTGTACCTGACATCTGATACTTACGTGGGGTCTGATGGACTAGCAGTGGGTGGAATTATGTTCAACTCCTGTTCCTTGTTACTAAGACTGAGAATTCTTAGCGTTGTCTGGTTAAAAACTGGGGGTCCATGCCAAGATGGACTCGGCATGTGTGAAGGACATCACTTTGGTTAAGCAGCGTACCACAGCTGATCTGCAATGCCAGAAGGATGAATAGAAGAAAGGTAACAAGAGAGGAGTTACAGGAAAACTGGTTGGGCGTGCATGAATGATGTTAGAAAAAACAGAGCTTATTCAGAAGCATGTGCATGTTTCCCCTTCTGATTGTTACAGTTTTCATGAATTTTTTCCTCCAAAAATCTCTGGCTATAATAAAAACATCCTAGCTGAGAACTCTTAACTAGCTTGGAATAAAAACCACACAAACTGAATCTGGAATTAAAGTAAGTATTTGTTGAATACTGTTGAGGAAGAGCTATTAATAACCCAGTTCTTAAACCAGATACCGCTAACATAAAATAGTCGTCTGATGTTTCTCAGTGGTCTGTGGTAATAATTATTTGCCCTTACTCTTTGCAAGGGTGGCAAGTCTGTTGTGTAAGTATGCACATCAAATTATGGAAGAATGCACTGGAGAGGAGTGATTAAAGGAGTTTGCACTGATTAACGTTTTTTACATTTCATTTCTTGTAATTTGTTCTGGATCTGATGATTTTTGACTTGGCTAACATGGCTTCTGTAGCACTTTTGTAAGTGGTCATAAGAAGTAGCAGCAGATTGGGAAATCCTTAGTAGTGTGTGTCTTGTTCAACTGTGTGTTTGAAAGGAGGAAGTAAAGACAGTAGCACTTTAAGCTACAAGTAGTTCAAATGCATAAGGTTGTGTAGGGATGCCTCTGTGAGGGTTCCTTCTAGAAGTGCCAGTGTTTAAATAGATTGATAGATTTAAAATGAGGCTTTCCTTCTCTGATTTGTTTATGTGGCTGAAATTTTTGTTCCGCTGAAATGCTGTACTTTGAATGCTGTAGGCTGGAAGAACAAAAATAAAAAAATACAAATTGGTATTTTACATGGGAGGAAAAATAAAACATTGAGTTTTGGAGGTCATTTTAAGAAGGTGAATGAAAGAGTAAAATACGAAGTATTGCTTTCTTGGAATAAGCTTGTTAGCTCCAACTGCACTTGCGGATACCTAAGGACTGCTTCATTCTAAATACTAAAAGTTATTGAGTATGTTTTTTGGCTTGCTTCTGTGTAAATACAGTAGGATTGCCCTGTTAATAGAAACTAGCCTTTGGGGTTAATAAGTGTAAGTATCTGTCTGCTACTATGTTGGTACTTGACAAAGGCTGTAGCTTAAACCAGACAGGGGAGTGTGTGTTAAGTGTGTGCGTATATACATGTATCTGATATCGTTTGTTACAGATGTTTTCTATGGTTTTTGTTACACTTAGTGTACTGTTGATAAAGTGTTCTTTAAACCTTTTTTTTTCAGTGTTCTCCGTATTATTAAAGGAACATCTGCTTAATTAGCAGAAGACTTCAGAAAATGAAACATGATTTAGAATAGTAAAGTGGTTTGGTTGCTTGGTACCAGTATTATTGTGAATACAGAAGGGAGAAATTCTGGGAGATAGTTCCATTTCTTACAATCATAAGATTTTAGCTGACTTCGGTGGCAACGTTTAGACTTGTTTTCTCCCTCTCTCTTCTTGAGTCTTGAAGGGTTAAAAGAATCTTGCAGGCTGGAAAGACAGAAGGTTAAATAATAATTCCAAGTTGGAGGCTTAGGAAAGTCTTTAAACTCCTTGATTGTGAGCTAGTATTTTAATGCTGTGTATGCTTATTTTAGCCACAAAGAACAATTGGTTAAGCAAGAGGAAAGGTTAATGAAAGAGATTAAGCTAGCTTTCAGGTTGAGGGCAGGGGGAGAGGGGGAGTAATCCAGCCCTGCTTTTTAAAATTACATATGTATTATATTCATACTAGATTTTAATGAGAGAAGAGTAATAAAATACTGAAAGTGCAACATAGTCGTGACGGGATGTTACTTGAACTTTCTCAAGCTCACCTAGTTACTAGAGTTGATTATTTTACCGATTAAAAAGTTAAGCAGTAGCATAGCAAGTTGTAATTTTTTCTTAATTGGGATTATATAAAATAAGTGTGAATTCATTATTGAATTTTCCTTTTAGATAAACGAACTGGTGGATGCCCGTGATGTCAGCATTGGAGCCTGGTTTGAAGCTCATATAGAAAATGTTACCCGAGCAACAAAGGGACATAAGAATGGTAAAGCTCAAGGGAAGAGTGGTAACACTTACAAAAGGACTAATGGAAACTTAAGTCAAGATCATTGTAGAGAAAATGCAAATAATTTGGACAGTACACCATCCACATCTTATTCAGACTGTATGGACACTGATGAAGAAGCTATTTATCATATCAAGTACGATGAGTAAGTGCTCCTGATACTATTTTGAGGACATCACATATTGTTATTTGGTTTGTATAAACCAAGAATTTCTTGAAGAAGCTTGGAATCAAAGAGAGGAAGTTCAATATTGCAACCAAGAAAAAAAATATTAAAAAATTTAAAATACTTTTCAGTTGGATGTAGTGAATCCGTTGGGAGTAATGATATTTTTCATGCCTGAATACTTGTCAAGTATTAATTTCTTTGTCTTTATGAAGCTTAAAATCCATCCTCCTTATATAAGAAAAAGAAAATACATAACCGAATTTTTACTGTGGGTTCTTCCAAGTAAAGCATTGTTTTATTTTTTTTAACTATTCCCTGTGTATATTCAATTCTTCTCATTGGAGCTGAAGGAGAACTCTCATGAGAGCAAATTTTCTTACTTGATTTGGATCAATTTTATTACAAATGGAAGAATTATGCACAAAATTGTAGATCTGCACTTACAGTAAAGGTTTGTTAAAGAGAGCTTTGTAACTGAGGGCATGAAATTGATTCTGAAGTGGAGAGAGGGCATTAAGGGCACCTTGTGGGTTTTTTCTGTTTGTTTGTTTCTGTAGTAAAAACAAATTCCAGAGCCTGCAATGTGTGGGTGGGAAAACCTGAGTTTGGAGGTATTTCTTATTTATGAATAGGTTTTTTGCCACTTCATTTGCTTAGGAAATTGGTCTGGATTTTTTTTTTTTTAATAACATCTGTTAAAGTGTTAAGTTAAGCTTCTAAACAAATAAAACTTCAAATGAGTTGAGGATTTTTAGTTTTTGGTACTGACATTAGTAAAAATACTGTAGTTTGTGCAATGTAAGATTAAGGTCTAAGGATGCAAAGTATATTCAGTATTAACTAAATGTAGATTTCCAAAATACATTTTTAAAGCAGCTATTTCAACTTTAGTTATTTAAATATGTAACTCTGAATCTGGCTTACATAGAGCCCATTTTGTTGCTCTTACTAGTAGCAGATACAACTTAATGTGCTTTTTAAATTCTGTGTTGATTTTAGATTCTATATCTGCAACTGCGTGTTATACTTAATATGTTAGAGAATTACGAAGGTGGAAGTAGAAATATAAATATTTCATTGAATATTGAAAAAAATACATGAATATAACTTAGTCAGCCAGTATAATCAAAATGAAAATAGTTTACCTTGAAATTATGTGTCTGTTGTGGTGTGATTTCAAAGATCTGGCTTTAAGATTACCTACAATTATTACACTGTGGTTATATGTAAGTTAGCCATGGGCAAACATTTCTGAGAAACAGTGTTTGTAACTGTTGCAGTGAAATTACATTCCTTTTGTGTAGATGCTGTTGTTTTTCATGAGTTAAAAGTACAGAAGTAGAAAATGTTTCATTACAGGTCTATTTTTAGTTTGGCTTATTCATGCTAAAGAAAAAAGATGATTGACCTCTATGTCTACTTCAGGATCTAGCTGTTCCCTTTCAGCAGGTAGAGACAGTCTTTTTTACTCTTAGTATAGCAGTTGTATATTCTTAGCCAACAAAATTCAGTAAGGAACAGAAACACTATGTTGCAAGGTAGACGTTGAAGTCACAGTTACTTAATTGATCATTCTAAGGTATTGGAAGTTTAAGCTTTTGAAAGAAAAACTGATGGAAAGCTTTCTGCAAAGTGAGACTTGTACATTTATCAGTGATTGGGTTTTTGAGCATTACTGACCTTTGTTACAAATCTTCCAAGGTCTCACTTTTTAGTGTTACCTAACATGCGTATTGGTATGGTAGCTATGTGTGCACTCTTACCACTTTGTTTCCACACGTTAGTGTTTGCCTTTTTGGCAAACCACTGTAGACCACACATGTGTCCTGCCACCTATATGCTTGATATGGATAAATAGGGAGGTCATGGTATGCTTTGCCATGCAGTTGTTCTCTGATTCAGAAATTGTTTCATCTAATTTATCTCTTCATTCCCATTCCTCAAGGTTCACATTTTAATGCTAGTACTATCTTCTGCATAGTTTCCTGCTCCTTGGTGTTTTGCTCTTAAGGTTTGGACTGTGCATTTTGCTCCCAAATGCACTTGGCATTCTCTAGTCTGTCCTTGCTGTGTTGTTGTGGAGAAGCTTTTTTTCCTTGTATCTTCTAAAGAAGATGATACTCTCGGGTGGCGTAATTTCAGCTTTGCCTTGCCTACATCAGGTATAGTCTTACAAGACATGAAAACATTTGATGTCATCTGAAACAGAATAAAAATGTCTTACAAATGGATGACATAAGCTTGATGTCTGTGAAGCCATCAAAATTGCTTGAATATGGGGGAAGGACTATGTGTCAGAGGTGGACACAGGTCCACAACTCCTCAGATCATCACTGATGCTCAGTGATGAGACTGGTTCTCCCTCTCTGCCTGTTACATCCTTCCAGTTTGGGAAAAAACAAAGAAGGTTACAGCTGAAGGATAGGTTATCTGTAGTGCATTGACTTGGTCTCCTCCAGCGCCTTGACTCTGATGCAAGACTTCATTGTGATGAATAGTAAATATACTTTACTGTACCGTGTGTTGCGGCAAACTTAATCTTACCCCCTGCAAAAAAACCGAAAGTTCAAGCAACATCCTTGCCCCTCCCTGCCCCAGCCTCCCCCTGATGGCTGGAACCAGTAACGCTAATAGCGGTGTTTATGTAGGTGATACTGTAAGTCTGTGCAAACCCATCTCAGGACCAGGTCTTCCATCATCATAGGCCCACTTCTTGCAAAATAGTCCTCTAGGACAGGCCTGTCTTGCCTCGCTGTCTCCAAAATACACAAATCCACATCTTGGCTCAAATGAACGTCTGAAACTGCTCTTTCCTTTCTTTTCTTAGCTGTCCCATGGGTATTCACACTGTATTCATAGATTCAGGACTGACTGTTGTGTTGTTTGACACCACCTATCTCATAACTGTGTAGCTGTGAACTTTATCTGAAAGTGAAGCTTCACCTTAGTAATTTTCTCTTAGTCTGTGCTCGGCAGGAAAGCTTACCTTTAGCCTTAATTGCTGTAGTAATTTATACTGGAGCACATTTGCTCTTCTTTGAAGTTTTTTGGGTGGTAAGAAAAATTTGTCAAAGAGCATGACAAAACAGTTAAGAGTTTTCATCCAAAACGCGTCCAGAAATTGTGTATTTACTCTCCCTCCAGCAGCTTCAATGAGGGATAATGCTGCCCCAGCCAGTGGTTCTACGTAGTCCTGTGGCTGTGCATCAAGGAGGCTGGGTCTGTACTGGGTTGCTTGTATGTTCCACATCTGATTTCTTGAAAGTAGTTATAATAGCATCAACAGATCTGATGTTCATCTGGCTTTGGTTTTCTTGCTGGAAACATTTGACAGTCCCATCAAGTGAAGAATCCAATCATTAATTCTTTCTCAATGAGGTGACTTTTAGGTCACTAGGTTTTCCTAAGAACAGCTGGTCTTAAAGGATGAAGCAGGACTTGTCCTCCCCTTAAGTAAGAAAGCTGTTTTTAGCAGTGGTGCTGCTAAATTTACATATCGCAAGTTCTGTGCAAAACTTAAACATATTGTTTTGCGGTTTTAGGTTTGGTAAAACCTGCTTTCTTCTCATCCTTTGTTTCATAAGAGTGTACCTCCTCTGCAGGGCTGAGTTTTCATTTATTTCTCTCTTCTTTCTACTTCCTGTTTAAATAGCGTAGTTAGCAGTGATTGTGAAGGAGAAAATATGGCAGAACTCTTCTAGCAAACGATACAATTAAGAGAAATTAACTAAGGTCTTGCCCAGAAAGGTTATAGTAATTTCAAAGGGGTAACTACCTTATGGCTAAACAGAGCTCCTACCAGCTGTAATTGCTACAGGTAGGAGGTACTACATACTCCTCCTTGATTTTGTAGGGAACAGGTTAGCTGAGTTGTTTCTGTTGCAGTTCCCTCTCCCCCCTGGGGCTCTATGCTTATATTTAACTAAATTGCTGCAGTAATTGTAAGGCCCACATTTTCCTGCACAGAGATGATTCTGCTTACAGAAAACCTAGTGCCATTCAGAGGAACAGAACTTCTCAGCTCCAGATCAAACTGGAGTCACAGTTCTTGATTAGCTCAAAGATGTAAAAGGCTTGTGGTGCTTGTCTAAGAGCCCTATCTTCATCAGTGAGGGAGAGACCAAAGTGTCAGTGCTTACCTTCAGTCAGTACCAACTTCCTTGGCATTCAGTTGTGGCTGTATGGCTTTTGCTTGATAGTCCATCTTCTGCATTCAGTTTCCGAATGAAGCTTTTCCCCTGGAGGCAGCATTGTTTACAGAGGTGTTCCCGTTTCTACCAGTGTTGTCTTCCTCCCCTTGTGCTGCTTTATTCACTGTATTTCCTTTTCACCTTTGCATTTCTTGCTATCACAAAGAGCCATTAAAGACTTTGAAGTCAAGGGTCTGCTGTCAAGTTTCATACACTGCTATCATACATTTCTTTCTTCTGCTCTGAGTAACATTCTTTTAATACAGAAGAAAAAGATCTGAACCTGTCTTCAACAGAACAAAGCTGAATCCTTATTTGAAAGGACCCATGAGGAATCCAATACATGCTTAAATCCTAAAGGTAACTGAGATAACTGTAGGTAGAATCTACAGGGCTGTGTCAGGCAAAAGTTTGCCCTTTCCTCCTAACTTACTCTATTTCGTAGTTGTTGCTTCTGCAACAGTTCTCTTGCTCTGTTAACTTCTTGATGGTTGTTACCTCTTCCCTGAAGTAGTGGAACAACTTACTGATCTAGAAACAAATGCTGGCTTTTCCTTCCTTGTCCTGTTTCAGTCATTTGTAATAAAGACCTTCCATTAAGAAGACTCTCAGTGGTGGTCACAGGAAGGCTCGACGTTTCTGCAGCCTGAGAAATGTCAGTATGGCTACATAAATGCAAGTATAGATTTAGTATGGCTGAAGTGTAGGTAACTTTTCAGGGCTATTGTATTTGGCTGATGATACCCCTCTCAGGTTCTGTGCTAATCAACAGAGAAGTCTAAATTCAACCTTGAGGTAATACCTGCATGATGTGTCATAAAGTACCCTGTTTCTGGTTGGTTATTCTAGGGAACCAGATACTTTAGCAAGAGGGATCATCTGTTGACTTCATGCTTAATAGGAGCTGCGGAGTGGTGCCCTCTGAACTCTTTCAGATCTGGAAATAGTCTAAGGTCTCTTTGTTTCTCGGCCCAAGAGATAATAGTCAAGTCTGTGTCTGTTCTGTGTAGTATGAACGTTGGATGTTTTTATGATCTATAACAATTTACACGGATGCCTTTTCTTTGATGCTGTAAAGAGCCTGTCTGAAAAGCAATGTGAGATAGGATGCCCTGTAAATGAGTCTTATGCGGAGACTGATTCTGGCAGTTTAGGTAGTCAGATGTTCATTACTATTAGCAAGGACTCATGAAAGCTTTATACCAAGTTCCTTCTGTCTGTGCAGGCAGAATTTAGAATATTTCTAGTAGTAGATTTATTAAGAGTAGATTTTTTTTTTCCCCTGGTTCTTAATGTTTCATTTTACTAAAATAGACTTTGTCATTGTTGGTGAACAGAAGACTTTAACCTGATGGTCTTAAGTTTCCAAGTACATTAGAGTTCTTGTCCATTGGTGTCCCTCTTCAAAGAGAAGCTCTTTGGTTGGTATTTTTGTTTGTCTGATTGGTCTTATGGATTATTACGCAAGTCCTTGCTTCTGTATCAGTGCAGCATCTTTCACTGGGTTTCCCAGGCTTATCTCCTTGCACTTGACTAAAGGTATTGTTTCTTCTGGGTTTGACGAGAATGCTGTAGTCTCCAAGGGATCCTCATAATTAATGGAGTAGAAAACTGATAGTTGATGTTAACCTTTAGAGTCTGTGGCAACCAGGCTCCTACTTCTATTTTTCAGCAAGATGACGTTCATGATTTCTCTCATTTCTACAGGGAGAATGACGGTGTGCATGTGTTGTGGTTTTTTGTTTTTTTTTTATATTACAAGATTTCCTTTGGGACCTAATCTACAGTTTGACTTAAACCAAGATTCAACCTGCTTCTGATTTTGGTTAGAAAACTAGTTTTCCTATGTTCTTCCTAGATTGTGTACCCATTCCAAACTACATGTGGGGAGCTACTGCCTGCCTGTACACTGATATGTAGGTAGTTAGGAGGGGTACTTAATACCAGCTAATTTCGCTGTGTTACTATTTTTATGTGCCTGTTCATAATTCTTCTGTCCTGGAGCCTGTATGCTGTTGGGGTTTTCAAGTCCAGTAAAACCAACTGGTTTGTGCAGACAAAACAGTCGGCTTTCAACAGGTGAACTTTGTTGCGTGTAGCCTGGCAAGGGAGGCATGATCATGAATGCGACTTTCCTAGGGTGACACTCTCATCTGCACTCTCGGTACGCTGAGCCTTGTTTCTTGTGGGGAACTCAGTTGTGTAATTACTACTAGTAATGTATTTGTGCGCACTCCCTGTACCAAAAATACTGGGTGGGAGGAATAGGAACAGGATGTGTGCAGATCTTTGCCTGTTAAAGAGGCAGTTTTATTTACAAAATAAACTTGAGTAAGGCGTTTCTAAGAAGTAAAATTACTAATGGGTAGACAATTTCATTCTTCAGCATGCAGAGTTAAGAACAATGTTAATTTTCCTCAGTATCTAGTAAGATGCCTGTTCTTACTGGTTCCATCCTTAAGTTGCTGATGCTGTTGCATCTAAATGAAGAGTTTGTGTTGATGTACTGTATGTGCTTTTACAAATAATATTGCTAATCAGGACCTGTAGCCCTCAAGAATAAATTCAATTACTATTGTGTGTATCTTCATAGAACCATTTAACAAAAAGACATTACTTACCGTGAAGAGATTACAGCCTGCTTTGAAGGTAAAGGCACATAAGAATATGCCATTACCGTACCTGTAAGCTTTAGTCAGTATGTCTCTCTCATTAGCCAGTTAGTCTTCCATAAGCTGTGTAAAATGTCAAAAAAAAATTGTGTAAAATACCACAGTAACTTTTGACCCTCAGATCATAAGTGGAGTCCAGGAAAAGCTTCACGTATGTGGTAGCTTGTAATAAAAGGGGACTGATCTCAGTGATCTGGAAAACCTGTTGGTACTCCTGTGTTCCTAAATGTGAATTGAACTAACTCAGTTGTAGCAGTCTGTCAGTGGTAGCTTTCGTTTCAAGGTGGAAGGTTTGCAGTTAGATGCTACTAAAATGCATTGGCCCATAAACTGAATACTGCCATGTTTTCACTGTTCCTGCTTCTGCCTGAGAAGCATTTATAAGACTGGCTATCTTTTTTTGCCTTTTTATTTGCTTCTGCTTGTGAAGTGTTTGAGTCATGTTAGGGACATGCGTGCCTCATGCTAGCTGAAAGAGACACAAAAATAGGAACTTGGGCAACAAACTTTATTTGGACAGATGCAAGGCAAAAAAACAGTTTAGGAGGAAAAAAGCTGGGAGGGATCCTACTTGAAATGCTTTTTTTTCTTTTCTTTAAATGTTTGTTCGTTCCTCAGATCTCATCCTGCTCAAATGGAAAACATTTATTCCTGTATTATTTCATGTTGTAGGAGCTTTG
This sequence comes from Charadrius vociferus, assembly GCF_000708025.1. Classification (NCBI taxonomy): domain Eukaryota; kingdom Metazoa; phylum Chordata; class Aves; order Charadriiformes; family Charadriidae; genus Charadrius; species Charadrius vociferus. The sequence goes on from NW_009649706.1 coordinate 543,352, forward strand.
TAAAGTCTTTATGTGCAGGAGGAGAAGGTTTTTACTTAAAAAGGGAGTTCTTATTGTCAAGAAGGTTACTTTTTTTCTTTAAAGCTTTTTTGTACACATCTATCTATTCAGGACTAATCAGGGTTGCAGAGCGTAACAGAAGTTCACCTTAAAAGTGGTGTGAGAATAAACAATTCCAAATGAAGGCTAAAGATACTACTGATAATGATTTTTATAAAGGGAGGAGACAAAGTTAAGAAAAACGTATAAGGCATTTTGTTTGAAAGGTTGTAATAGCCTGGCACTCTAAAACGCTCTGTGCTGCTGTAGCCATTATCCTTACCAAAAGAGTCTTACCTATTTCAGGTAGTCCAGACTGTAATTAACCTTTGAAAAATAGTATGTGCACAATTCTGCATTTTTTTAAAAGTGTGTGTGTGTGTATATATGTACACACATATTAAGAAAATTAGGATTTTGCTGTGTTTTCATAGAGGTCAAAAAACTTTAGTCATTCTCTGTGCGGTGTAACATGGTTGATAGTAAGTAAGTTGATAGTAAGTAACACAGGTTGATATTTGGAGAGCACAGAATATTTTGAAGAAATAAGAAGAAAAGTTCTAAGTACTACCTGGTCAAGAAAAATAATCACTTTCTTCCTGAAAGTGTCTCCTTAGCTGAAGAGATCATTGAGAGGATAATAGTCTTAAACTTGCTATTCTTCTCTCAAGGAATGGTTTGAAGATTAGACTTGCTTAACAGGTATATATTTCTGAATATTTTTAATGTGAAATGTTCAAATAAAGGTGGTAGTCTGGGATTTAATAGAATGTATCTGACAATTCACACAGGTGGCCCTGTTGATAAATCGATTCTGGAGACTAAAAGACATTATGGGCCATTGTCAGATGAGGTGACCACTGCTTCTTCCTCTTACCTTATTTCCGACTATGTACATCTGATAGTTGAGTTGCATTGAATTTGGTGGTTGAGTGGTTGTACAGTGAAGTGTTCTAGCTTCCTAACGTATATAAAAACTAATGTTCACAAAGGGAATATTACTGCTTATGTCACTGATCTAATCAAATTAATTTGCTCTGTGGCTGTACAGTGGGGGCAAAACAGGGGAAAGAATCACTGCTTCTTTGAGAGGTAGCTTCTTTGAGCATTAGTGAAAACACTTACTGAAAATGGTTCTGTTTTGTCTTCTGTGAAGAAATGCCAAAACACATAACCTTACACACAATGTGTTTCTCAAATACACCTTGCAAACATGGTTAACAGAAACATTTGACTTTTTTTTTCTTTATATACATAAAGCACAGGAGATGGTGCATATCAGGAAGGTGTATGCTGTCAAATTCCTGGCAGTAATTTCAACAGTCGAAGTGAAGAGACTGTGGAGTGATTTCTTTTGAAGGATACCAAGTTAATGGCTAGGAATATGCAGAAATATAGGGAGCTACAGACCATAGCTTCATTATGGCACCACTTCTTTTTGGTTCATGTTGACTACTTAAGAATTTCAGAAGAGGAATGAGAGCTGTATTGTCTGCCTGGTAGAATCTTCTCTTAAGACAATCTTGCTAAGGAAACATGTATTTTCTTTGACCTTCTCTCAGTAACAAACTTTATTTATTTATTTTTTAATTCATCTTAATGTCTGCTTGGAGCACCCCTCCTAGCTGCATAACTTTGTTTTCTAGTTTCTAATATCAGTGATTAGTTTGTTTACTCGTTCAAAACTTTCATACAGATTATTAGACAATGCTGAAACAGTAGGAGACCTGCTACATTGCATATAAATCTTAATTCTTTACGTCCTCATTAGGAAAAGTGCCACTATGATGTGACTGTTTAGGCATATTAGTTCAATCTTAGAAGTATTTTGAGGGAGTAGGCTGCACACTGCTGCTCTTAATTTCAATAAGTCTATTCCTTGTCCCGTTTGCAGCGGATTTCCTGACTGCATAATCTGTGGTTTTTAATCTCAAAGTGTTTGCATGTGTTAGTGTTCAGGGTTTTCACAACTAGCATTAACTGTAAGGCTTTGATTTCTAAGGATGTAGACACTTTCTACAAACTGAAAAGGAAATACCTTGAGGAGAAAATCCATGCATTTCTTGTGCCTCTTTAGGAAGCATATGAAATGAAGGGAGGGAAGCTTTGCTCTCCTGGTAGTTGTTTGAAAAAACAACTGGAATGTCAACAGTAAAACTTTTTTTCCTTTTTTTCCTTTAAAACTAATATTTGGCTGAAAAAAAGTGGTGTGGTCAGTGAGAATGTGATTGAACTCTTTCTGCTTCTTATTTATTTGTCTTTAATTAGGTGTAAGTGTTCTCCTTGCACAGTCGTAGGACTGAACACCTGAGGAAAGGTTTTTCAAAAAATGTCTTTCAGTAATTGCATGGCTTGTCATCCTGTGTGCTAGCTAGTGAAGTAAATATTTTTCATTACATTCAGAATATTTAGACTCACTATACAACAGCTTTTGTATTAAAAATTCAACCTTTCATGTATTTCTTACAGCTTCTGAACTGTTGATACTGTTTCCAGTTTGTCTTCCTCCAGAATATCCATGTTGTCCACACAGTGCAATGTTGTATGGCTAGAAGTTAATTTTTCTTAATACTCAGAACTAAAATCATTAGGAAAGTAAGATGTTGCTCTTCAGGCCATTAATACAGTTTCTCAGTGTTTAAGCTGCTTGATTCTGTTGCTGGGTAGGGTTTTAAAGACCTTTTTTATCTTACATGTGACTGATTTTTGTCTTTATTGATATTAATTATTCCTTCCAGTCTGTCTTATGAAATATGTTACTCTTTTCTTGTAATAACAAATTATGAGACCTACTGGTTGTCGTTTGGAGGTGCAAACACAAAGCTTTGTTATCCCAGTGATTTATTTTTATTATTTTTTTTAATTTGCAATTGTGGCTTAGATGCTCTTCCAGTATAGTGTCATTCACTTTCTCAAAATGCTACGGCAAAATTATGCTCATTATTTCCTCAGGTAGCAAATTGTTGGGGAAGGTGTGTGCATGTGTGAATGTAGTTTCTTTTCAGGTTTACCTTCTTAATCAGACTTACCTCCTCTATGAATTCACTCCTTTTTGTTTCTTCTTTTATTTGTGCCCTTCTATTCCTTCATTTATGGGTGTATATTGAATGATGACTCTTACAAGTTTGTTGATTTGGAAAATAAATTATACTTTCATTCTATTTATATTGGAAAATAACAATTTAAAAAATTGCATATCTGCCCTAACATTTATTACCGTACTAGCATGTAGAGGGGATGGGGAATCTAGACTTCTGTTTAAAGAATTTTATCTTTCCAGTTCCAGATGTTCTGGTAACAGCTGGGAAAAGTGTTAAAGAGTATGTTGCAAGTTCTCAGTAAATTAAGCAGACTTGTGTATATTCTGACATAAAGCTAATATGTTTTTTAGTACTTGAGCATTTAAAGAATGAGCAGATACTGACAATAGCCAAGAAACACTGGAATTTGTACTTCATGGATGATTCTTTGCTATGGAAACTGTCTACACAGATAGGAAATCTTAGGAAATTCTTGCTATGCTAGTGTTAATATTTACAGTTAGAAATAGTACAGGAAAAAATTAAATTACAGGGAAATACAGCTTAATGATGAACAAGAGACTTCTTATGGGCAGTATGAATTAAACTATTATGATTATGCTTACTGTTATATCTGCTTTTTTTGACATTAGTTGTCTAGTGTCATGAAAACCATGGAAATTCAAGAAAATGTCTACAATTGTTTTAAGTTTAAAGGTTGAATTGTGTCATATAATCTTCTCTTCAACTGTACCAGTCTAATTAAAACACTGCTGTGAAAATACTCCTTTTTTCTCTTGAGGGTCATCTTAGGATTTTAAAAGTAACTCAATAAATAAGAAAACACTTTCAGTAAACATTCATGTCTAACAGTAGTCCTTTATTATACCTTGCCAGAATTAGTTCTTCACCTCATTCTTGAGGCTTGTTAAAAGCTCATATTTGTTCTCTTTATGTTTTGGTTTATCTACATAAGACCACATATGCCTATTTTGTGACTTTATATTTAAATATTACTCTTGCATATTTAAGAGATTAGCTTTTAAGTTAATGTGGAATTTTTACAATTAACATGTTAAACTTTGGAAAAATGAACATAGAGGTAGTAGCATTTTCTACTTAATTGTGGCATTAGATAAATTTAAGGGCACAAGTTTACTGTGGAAATACTAACTACTACAGTAGTACTGACTACTGTTACCTGGTGTAATGAGGAATAGTGGTACTGTGCTTAATCTAAAGACTGTGATCCTGTGATTTTGAGCCTAACTCAAAACCTTGTGACAAATGCTGTTTCTGCTGTTCTGCCTGTTAAATATCTGCTAGTGTTCACTGATGTCCATAAAACTGTATTTCAGTACATGAAGGCACAGCAGCAAAACATTCAATGCCTGGAGCCTGATGCAAAAGAAAGGTGAATTCCAGCATGGGAAATCTCACCTGTTTGTTAGCTATCTCTTTTCCTCCAAAGTTTCTGAGCTTAAGTTTCTGTCCAGCCATTAAGAGGAAAAATTCACTCAGTGGAGACTCTGCCTTCCTTTTCTTTCTTTGGAAAGTAGTTAATTTCTTTCTGTAAAAAGGGGACTTCTCAGTAAGCAATCTTTTGGGGGCTTTTCTTTCTGCCTGTAAAAGGGGACTTTGCTGATAAGCAGTCTTCTTTGTTTGGGTTCTTTCATCAGATACTTCCAAGAACAGAGGTGGAATCATTGTTAACTGTGACAACTTTTGAAGTTCCTCAGCAGTACAGTTGGAAAGATTCTGTTTTGAGTTGTATATAAGGGTGGGAAAGACGACACAAATTTGAATTTGGGGGGGAAAAAAAAATCTTAGTCATTAAGTAAAAAAATATATTTTAAAAAGGTATCATTAAAGGTCTCCTTGGGACAACAGAACCTGAAGGAATTTTAAGGAATTTTATTTTTAGAAAAGAATAGATTTTTCAGATCAAAGTTAATTTTCTATGAACGTAAACTGTTGCAAGACACAGGTTTTGATTTTTTGATTTTTTTTTTTTATAGCAACACTGGAACTTTTTTAATGTGTATTGGTTATTTTTAAAAGCCCACTGATCTCATATGTACTTCTCACTTGATTATTTCACTGTATACATAAATGATGTATATTTTTATTTATGTATACATAAATGATATCTATCTTCTTTAGTTTCCTGATGTTTAAGCGCTATTTTCATTTTGGCGTTCAAGTAAACTGAGTCTTTGTTTACTGTGTGCTACTTGCTGTCATCTCCAAACTTTAGGAAGGGTTTGTTGTAAGGTGACTGGAACTGACTAGTAGCTCAGACATAGCTGTCTTGAGATTTCAGTAGCCTGTTGTACTATAACGTGATGTCATTATTCAGGCACTCAATAAAATAGACATTATCTCTATAGTTGCTTTTTGCTTTGTCTTATTACCTGTAGATGAATCTGTCTTATGGATGTTGTGGATATTACAGTTGCAATGTTCAGAACTATTATAGTGGAATTGTATAATAATTCTTTTAAGGAAAAGCTGCATGACATAAAAGTAAAAACACCAATGTTAGATTTGCAGTACACGCGGAAATTGGAAACAAAACCAAGTTAAAAAAAAAAGATGTAGGAACTGTGGAGAGTTGCATCATATGAGACTGTCATTTGGATACTGGTTTGCTCCCAAGCACCTGTCTTTGTGTGATATAATTCCTGTCATGCAGATTTTTATAATTAGTATCTGAAAATGATGGAGAAAAAACACCCTCTGGATTTTACTGTTGTAAGTAGTTAAGGGTACAGACACTTTTAAACTGTTGTGGTTCATGTTTCTTTAAAGAGGAAAAAAAAAAAAAGATAAATCTTCACACAAATTGAAGGCACACTCCAGGTATCTGCCTGGTAGAGGACAAATAAATGCCTGGAGGTACAATGCCAAGTCTGGCTCTGCCCCTAACCTTATCTGTAGTAGCAAACTGGTGTGTTAGATTTAATAGAAGGCATAAAACAAAGCAAAATTAACTTGTTTAAAATGTCTCCAATTGTATCAGTGGGCTTTCAATCAACTGTGTAGGAGCAGACATCCTCATTTCAGGCTAGAGTCTATCAGAGCGTCATGCTTTTAATGACAGTAGTTTTAGTATTTCTTTATGTAGTAATGTAGTAAGTCACAATGTGTGATTTTTGCCAAGACCTTTAAATTATCTTATTCACTACAGGGAGGCATGCTGGAAAGTTGCAGAGCCATACTTTTATTATTAAGAGTAGAATTTTGCCATTACAATTTTAACAGTGCTGTTGGATAAAGTTATATTAACTATAAAGCATGAGTGCTCTTGCCAAAGTACCAATAATTGCATGATGGAAATGTAGTTTAAAATATATCATCCTCAGCAGTGTTTGTTAAGAAGGAAAATGAATGCATTTAATAGCACTTGTTTATAGGCATAGACATTTTAATTTTCTCTCTTAAATTTATACTGTGACCTCATCTAGTACTAGTTAAGTGATGGGAAATTCTTAATTTACTTATACACACTATCAGAAAGGAATGTCACCATTTTAGTCTAGCATCTTACTTTTTACTTTGTGTAACAGGCCAGCTTTTTTCTCCAAGCAATGTTTTCATCATGTCCATGTTGTGCTGCTTTTCCAGCACATGTGCAAACTACACAGGCTCTACTATCATTGAATAATTTCCTTCTACGGACGGTTTAGGAAAGCTGTGGCGTTAAACTGAAAAGTTAGCATCTCAGATCTTAAAAGCTTGCTGTCTTGCGCTAGGATTTTAGTTCTGGAGCTGTCAAATATCACCATCTTAATTGTACTAAATGAGTCTTAACTCGGAAAGGAATTGGAGCTCCTCAGAAATTGGTCATTACTATTTGATTTTTGTGTATGTGCTGTGATGGCATACACCAACACAGGAGGAAGAAAGCAATCTCCTGTAAACCCTAGCAATTTGTGGGTAATATTACATAAGATACTGTGTAAAAAGTCATCAAGTCGTAGTGAAAAATAAGTCAACCAAAACTTCTTACTTATTATTTAGTGAACTATTAATTTCTTTTAATATTGCATTCCTTACTACATTTTGCCAAGAGAAGTGTGTTGTCAAGAGAAGGAATAATTCTCACATTTACCTTTCTAGAATTTTTAGAATTTTTGTTTTTGTAATTTAAAAGGAGAAACATTTTCAATTTGTCAGTTCTTGTTACTCATTGAGAGTCTTAGTTCTGTTTCTCACTGCGTTTTGTAGTTAGACTTTTTTTAAACATGGTACATGGAATGTGGACTTGGACTATATTCACCACATGAATTCGATATGCTGTGTTTGCAAGGTCAAATTTTTAAAAAACTTTCCTAAATGTGTTGTTATTGAAGTTAGTGGAAGTGTAATAAATGCATGAAAGCAAAGCTAAATTAGAAATGTGCTGAGTTGAAAAACATAGTTTTAGTCTTCATGAAGTTTCATTGTCGCTTCAATTGGAATATTGATTTTACTGGGAGCAAAACAGGGGCCATGTGTGTTCCAAAACCTTGAACTTGATCACATTGCAATCAGAAAGTCATCAGGTGGTTATAGATTTACCTTTTTTTTTTTTTTTTTTGAGGAAAAAACTCATGGAGGCTGTTTTTCCATCAGAAATTAGTCAAGTTCCTGGTCTGTGTTTAGATGAAAACTAAACTTTCAAAAGGATATTAGGTCAGAATTTTCTGCTATCTTTCTTATATGCCCAAAGCACACTTAAAAATTTATACTTTTGAAAATGTTGTCTGTGACTTACTGCTTACTGTTACAGGAGTCGTAATCGTTACTGTTGTTGGTTTTACTTTTCAAGGTACCCAGAGAATGGCATAGTAGAAATGGACACCAGTAATCTTCGACCCCGAGCAAGAACCATTCTGAAGTGGAGTGAACTAAAAGTGGGTGATGTGGTGATGGTTAATTACAATGTTGAGGCTCCAGAAGAAAGAGGATTTTGGTTTGATGCAGAAATTACCTCTTTGAGAGAAATCTCAAGGACTAACAAAGAGGTTCATGCTAAAATTCTGCTGGGGTAAGAATTGTTTGACCAACTCATAAAATCTCTACATATCATATAAAGTATGTTTGTTGGGTTTTTTGTCTACTAGTCATCACTAGATTAAAATCTATGTCATACTTCAATTCCACAGCTGTCCGAGTCATGGAATTACAGTGCATGGTTTTTATGGTGTGCGGACTTAGCTATGAGTCAGAATTGTCACATTTCTAGGATTGCTTCAGGCAACCATCAGGTCTCATGTATTATCTGTGATTCAAATTGATCAGAGTGTTTTTTATTTATGTTCTTTTCTATTTATATGTTATATATTTATACATTTATATTAATTTATATATATTTTATATGTTCAATTCTGTTGAAAACTGAAAAAACTGTTTTCAGTAGTGTTTGAGGTAATTGGGAACCCCTAGGTCTCACTGAGTATTAGTAATCTCTGACAATTTGAGTAAGTCTTTGAACTGGCTAATTGAATTTTTAAAGAATAAAATATTTATGCAGGTATTGTAGCTTCTGATGAGTAAAATATGAAACTGTGGGATGTGGAAATTGAGTTTTCACGTGGCTAAACTCACCTGAGTATCTTTGCTTTATTTTCCTATTTCATTTAAAAACGTGTGTATAGTTCTTAGGAACAGTGTTTTCTGCAGAAATCTGTATATTCTGTCGGTAAGTGGTGTGATTGCTGCCTTAAGGATGAACAGATGACCAATCTTTATTGGCAGTCTTCTTGAGAAAGTCACTATAACTTTCATCCTCCTCTTCATTAGCTTTCCTCATTCCTTTGACGTTATAATTTTCTGACACAAAAGAACTAAAAGCGAATGGGTCCAGTCTGCCACCTCCATCCTTGCAGAAGATGGGGGTGTATGGGTACTTATATGTTAGGAGTGAAACTGATTATAAAATCAAACTGGAACTAAAATGAAATTTCTTTTTATTTAAGAAATGACTGATTTAATGGTGGCATGTCCCCTATTTACTCAATGAGTAGTATCTCTGTTCTGGGAGCATATTCCTTAAAATGAATTGGACTATTTACATAGTAGTGTAGTTTTCTTTAAGAGAAAGTAGAGTCATTCTATCTGAGGAGGGCTTACAGTGTAGGATGGGGTTAACTGGAAAAGATACACAGAAGGCTGTGATCAGGTTCAATTCAACATTTTGGGGGGAAGGGGGGAGAAGCAAGCAGCAGCAGTCGTACCTACTACTGGAAAATAAGAAAGGCATTGACACATTGACTTGGTAAGTCATGCAAGTAAATCAAAATCTGTCTTGTGGATGGTTTTTAATTTTAGAATAACAGGAGTTTTATTACACAATCTCAGTGCATTATGGTCATCTTGTATTAAGTAGAGCAGGCATATGGACTTGTTTTGTAGGCAAAGCCAAAAAAAAACCCCAACCTTCAAACGTAAAGCGAGAAGAAATTGAGTAGGTAGTTTGAATTACTAACTTGGAAGGGCGAAAACTTTAAGAAAGGGAAGCCAGTCTAGGGAGATGAAGTTTTTCATCGTAATGCATTTAATATTTGTATGGCACTTGGTGAATCAGGGATGAACTTCATGGCCTTGTGCAGTCAGAACTGTCCAGATATCGGTTTACATGAAGTTCAAATGTCTATTGATAATGTTATTTGAAACTGTTGTCTGCATGGATTCTTTCAGATTTTTTCCCGTTTATTAAAGTATGACAATCAAAATACATTTTATATTGGCACAAGCAAGCACGTGGCTAATAAAAAAAATTCTGTCCATGCTGGTTGGAACTTTATATGACAGTCTATTTTTAATTTAAATAAGCCGATAGTTATGCGTGAAATTTGAAGATGGTATCTTCAAATTCTGTGGGTACTGTGGCAAGTAGCGTGGGGTTCCCCATAGTATTGACACTTAATATCTTCTGAAAGGAGTTGGGGCGGGGGGGAGAGGAAGGCACAGTTGAAAAATATCTTATTCTAAGGTGGTGAATTTAAGTCTGTTTTTCAAATGGAATCTTATTTCAGTGAATTTTATTCCTGACTAAGAATTCAGGCTTCATTTACATGTTGATAGGTTGTATATACAGTAATCAACTAGCTTGCAGAAAGTAAGGTTATCTGAGTTCTGCCATTTCTGAAATTTGTTAAGGAATAATTCTGTGTTACCTGCGCTACCTAAGTCATTCCTCTCAGTTAGCAGTAAAAGTACAGGATAAATCTGCTAGTGTTCGTAAACTGATGTAAGGAACATGCTGCAACAAGAATCACTTCTCATTTCAGGTATGTTGATTTGCAAAACAAAAACCAATCTCTTAGTATTTCAATGTTTATTAATATATCTTAGTATATTAGCATAAATATATAATAGAAAATATAGTAATATAAAATAGTTTAGCATTATGTTGTTGTGTTATTATTTTAGTTTATAATAGTATAATTAATAAAAGAATATATTAAATATAATTTAATATTACCGATCTGTTATCATAAGTTCTTACCATAATGTTAGCATTAGTTAATTGTTTTAAATAAAGGTGAAATCTATTTTGAATGCTTTATGAGTATATGTTAGTGATAAATTGATTGTGTGTTAATGACTAATTATTTCCGTACTAAAGTACAACCTTAGCAGGCAGTAAAGGGAGGCAGAGTTCTTAGGATTGCCTCAGATATATTCATAGCTTGGAATTTTTTCCCTTTCTGGTGTTACGTCAAAGAGGCTTTGTATAAAACAGTTTTGTGCGCAATGTTTGATTTATTGATCTTGATTGCTTTTGACAAAGATTTTGTGAAGCTGTTGGCGTAATGGTAGGAAATAACAAGAACGTGTATTGTATAGTAATGCATTAGAGCTCGTAGAACACCTGATGAGTGCTTCTTTTTTACTGTATCTGTTGATATACATGGGTTTTGGGTGTTACTTTTACTCATGTCTCAGACATAACCGAAAGGATATGTCCTGGATAGTCTGTCATCATTAGCTCATCTTTTGGAAAACAGATGTAGATTAGAGAATATTATCAAATAGAGAGGTGAGACTGAACAGGGGAGAAAGACATCATTTGTACAGAAGAATTGAACACATAATAATAATTCCCATTTGTACTGTATTTGCATTGCAACTGAAATTTGTAATTGCAGGATGTCTAAAAACCTATCCAAACTGGACTTATTCTGTCTCACATACAAATACTAGGGAAACTGGTGCTTTGACCGTGGACTATGTGTGGGCTTGGGACCATAAGTCATTCATGACTCTGTGGGCATGCTTGCAGTTCAGAATGGTCTCTTTGTGTGTGGTACCTCTGAACTGATTTTAACTAAATTTGCAGGGTGTACCTCTATTTTTGAAAAATCTCTATTTTTCTTTTTCGAGAGTATCTTCTGTTTCATGATGAAAGCAGTTATTTGTAATCAAGAGTAATATGACTTGTCATCTTTGCTCTTAAAAGGGCATGTATCAAATGCCTGTTACTGGTGTGTAGTTGTGAGGCAAACTGTTCACAATTTATTTTAATGTTGGAGCTGGCTGATGTGATTAAAGTCAGCATACTGGATCAAACCAAAGTAGTTCAAAAGGTTCTTTGTATTTTCTCCTTGGTAGACTTCAAGATAAAGAGAGGCAAAATCAGGTCTTACTTTTCTTCAGTCAGCATTTGGAAGTTTGAGTTTAGCAAGGACTCCATCAATACCAAAATGTGTTTAAGCCTTTGGAGTTGTACAAGAATATCAGAAAAACTTGTTAACTCTGCACATTTTATACCTCTCTCCCTTAAGTGAATATTTCATGAATTTGAGGTCTTTACCCAAGTGATGGTAATGGAAAGTAATAAAAAGGGTCCTAAATTTTCAGTTTTGTATTTGTCATCTTGTAGTTCTGCAGGCTTTTGTGTGAGCCTTCCTGCACCCAAAAACGAAAGATTGTTTTGTTTTCAGATCAATCTCTCTAACTTTTAAATATGCTCATTATGTTTTTTTTCTGTATAATCTGTGAGATCTGGGATCTATCTTCCTCTTTCGAACACAATTTCTGCCTTTTTTTTTTTTAGGATACATGCCTGTTTATCTTTTTAGACTCCTTTTATTCCTGTCTGTCATTTTATTTTTTTTGTTCTCAGAAGGCAGTATGGTGTTTTTACATGGTCTTTGTGCTACCTGTACAGATTTTAATTTTACCTGCTCTTTTTACTACTTTTGAACAAGTTTTTCTATTTATATTTAACTTCTGATTTTTGAAGTCATACCTAATGTTTGCTTTTATAGCTTTGCAAAGGTATAGAATTTAAACGTATTACAGAATAGTGAACTAACAGTGAAACAAGTCTTGCACATTTTTCTGGATGATTTCAAGAGTTCTTGTGCTTCTGTGCATTTTTATCTTCCTGGTCCAACAAAAAAGTTATTGGCAGTTGTACCTTGTTTTGACACTTTGAAAAATAACAGTACTATGCTTCCTATCCCTCTCAGTATGCATTTTGATATTCAGCATGTCTCGGTTGTTGTTGTCATAGTTTGTAGGTGCCCAATAGAGTAGTTCTCATACTGTGTTTCTTCTTCAGGCCAGGAATTTCTGTCTGCGTGGTTTATCCCTAAGTGATGCTTGTATACTTCTATGGTATAATTTTCTACCCAAAATAACTTCCCAGTTTATTTGTTTTAAGTAGCATCTTGGGCTGTTGCTGGTTGATCTGGGAAGACATTGTTTTAATGATATGTGGAATATTAACAAGATTTACATGATTTTTTGAAAAATAGCTTTCATGCTGTATCAGCGGGTATCCTAATAATAAGAATTCTAATTGCTGAAGAACTTGCCTGCAGCTTTCTTGCACAGACATAAAAATGGCATATTTTTTCTAGGCGACAAAACTTCTGAAAGGGTGAATTTGTGTCTTCCTCTTTCCTCTTTTCCTTATGACTTCAGTGGAGCTGGTCACCTCCTTTGAAGAAGAGACCTCCTTTTGAATCAACGCAACTGTTTCAAATCAAGATAGATTGTGATTGTCCAAGAAGACTGCTGGGATTTTTCATGGCGATTCTGTAGAGGTGATGCCTAGAACTTCTTAAGCACTTCTGTGAACTGGCTTTCCCTAGTCTCTACATCTAGGGATGGCTTTTTTTGTGATACACAGACTTAGGTAATAATGTTGCAATTCTTAACAGGAATGACTGTAACAACAGGAAGAGTGGTTTGGGTCACACTTAATTATCCTTTTGGACAAAAGAACTCATATTTGGAGAGTGTGTGTGTGTGTGTAAAGAATAATCAGTTTGAACATAAGAAGTGAAGTTTACTGGAAATCAAACTGTTTATTTTTAAGTTCCAGATTAGGTTTTTGATCTTTCTTCAGTTGTGATTTCATTCTTGAGGAAAAACTCAAGAATTACAAGATACAATGGACATGAGGACAGAAAATTATTAGAGACTTTTGAGTGGCATATGTGCCTCCTTGTAATGCAAAAAGAGGAGTCGGGGATGCAGGACAAATTGCCCAGAAGGTATTGGAACATGCTGTCAGCTACTGGGACTGGAGAAAGGTTGGTCCAGTGGGACTGGACAAAGGTTGGTGTCCAGGCTGTGTTGTTTTGGTCAAATGTGAGGGACAGAAGACCAATATCTGACTGAGAATATAGTTCATGAAGAGAATATGAACAGAGTGAATCCAATAACCACTTAATCATGCTAATCGTCCTCTTAACCAAGGTCATAAATGAGATACAGTACCTTGGTTCAGCACCTATGAAATCAAAACCAGCACGTTTAGAAAGAATTGAAAGAGTACATTTTGAAGGGTATTTGGCTGACTTATTACAGATACCCTTTTCGTGTTTCCTCTTCCTCTCCCTTCTTTCTCTTTGATAAAAAATTCCATTTTATGAATACTCCCTGAATAGTTATGATGGCCAGATTCTACACAGATCATAGCTTTAGTTTCTACATGCTTTGTTTTCCTGCTTTAAAGAAGATGAATCTTCAGGAGGTTCCATTGTGCAGAGAGAAGTGGAAGGATTACAGTTTTAAGATTGCTTACCTCTAACTATTTCCCTTCCACGTAAGAGAAATAGTTAATCTCTTGATACTTCCCTCTTCCATATTCCTAAAGAGAGAGCATAAAAAAAAATTATTTGTCCTTTATGCCGTTTCCCTGCACATTACTTGTTCTTAACTGACACTATGAAGAAACTGGTAGTTGATTGACTGTTTCAGTTTGCTCTCCATAAATGGAGGGAAAATAGTCTGGGTGCTTATAATTCATGTTAAGTCTTTTGAACTGTGAATGTACTGTTGTTTTGTCTTTAAATTTTAAAATTTGAATTGCAAACTGAGTCTGCGTTACTAGAGATAGTATTATCTCTCAAGCTAAGTAGCCCAGTTATGTAAGAGCGTCTCAGTCCTGCTGGTGAAAGGGTAAGACTTTGGAGAACAAATCCTGCCAAGGAAAAGGAGCAGGCAAATCCTGTGGATCAAGATCGGGTTAATTGGAGAACTCGTGTCAAATGGCATTTGGCTTTCAATACCATGAGGCCTGTAATTGGGTTCCCTTCTGTCCCTGAAAGCTCTTGATTCTCAAGTATGACAACAGCATCTATGCCAACAGGCTGGCCAGCCTGGTGAGTAGAGCTTTGGGTGGTGAAGGGGCATTATGACTCATGGTTAAGGGAGGTATTGCCATGTGCATGGAGAGCAAAGGGTACAGGGTGGTGGGAACAAGAAGGATCTTGGGATTGGTAAGAGGGATACCCATCACAAGTGTACCTATGCTAATATGTACAGCCTGGCAAACAAGCAGGAGGAATTAGTTCTGTGTATATTCACAGAACTGACATTGTTGGTATAGTGGAGACACAATGGGGCAGCTCACATGACTGGAGCGAGAGATGGATGGATACCAACTTCTCAGGAAAGGCAAGCAAAGATAAAGAGGGCAGGGCTGCCATGATGTGAAGAAGTGGGGATGTAGAGAACTCTTCAGTGGGATGACAGCAATCTGGTTGAGATCTTGTGGATGAAGATGGGAGAGGCCAGAAAGGATGACATAGTGGTGGTAGGTCACCCAATGAGGGTGAGGAAGAGGACAAATCCTTCTTTAAAAGTCTCTGAATTGCAGGCCCTGATTTTCATGAAGGACTTAAATTCCCTGACATGTGCTGGCAGTATAACACTTGAACGCAAGCAGTCAGGAAGCTTTCTGGAAGATGTTGGGGGTGACTTCTTGATACAGATACTGGATAGGTCAACACAGCTGGATCTGCTGTTTATTATCAGAAACGGTTTGGGGATCAGATGATCAGTGGTAACCTTGGCTATACTGACTGTGAAATAGTAGATGCCAAGGTCCTTATAGAGTGAAGGAAGGAGAGTAGCAGAACATAGACTCTGAAATTTAGTAGAGCAGACATCAGTTTCATTCAAGTAACTGGTTGATGGGATCCCAAAGGAGGCAACTGTGAAGAGTAAAGGAGTTCAGCAGACCTGACAGGCGCATAAGGACAACTTCCTCCAAATGCAAAGATGGTTCATCCTGACACTCAGGAAACTAATAAATGTATCGGAAGACTGGCAAGGCTGAACAGGAAACTCATGAGTTCGCTCCAGTGCAAAAAGTCAGTACATAGGAGTTGGAAACAGGGGCAGTGTAAAAAGGAGGAATTTTGAACATGTAAGGATGCTGTTACGAGAACCAAAGCTTGTCTAGGGTTGACACCTGTAAGAGACATCAAGGGCAATGCAGATAGCTTTTACCACTGCTTTGACAGTAGAAGGCTAAACAAGGAAAATATGGGTCTATTGATGAAAAAGAGAGATAATTTAGTATCAGCAGACGCTGTCTTCATTACCTTAGTCTTCACTAACAAGCTCTTTCTGGTATCTGTGCCTAGTGAAAGCATTCAAGGAGAGTCCTTGGCAGTGAATGAAGACTGAGTCAAGGAGTGCTTGCAAGAACTTGTCCAGTGGAGGTCCATAGGACCAGATGAGTTGCATCCAAGTATGCCAAGGGAGCTGGCTGATGTTGTAGTGATGCTTCTCTGTACTACATTTGCAAATCATGGAGATCAGGGAGGTCCCTGACAAGGACAAATGTTGCCTCCATCTTTAAAGAAGGCCATCAGCCTTATTTCAGCATGAGGAAGCCATGGGACAGTCCTCTCGGAAGTGCTGGCCATGTGAAGAGGATTTGAAATAGGCAAGGTGGGGTTTTTTCCAACAGCAAATCGTGCCTTGCAACCCTGGCTGCCTTCTATGATAAAGTGATTAGCTCTATGGCCAAGAGGAGAGCAACAGACATCATTTGCTTCAACTTGTAGCAGGTCTTTTGTCTGTGTCTCATCATATTCTGTCCCAATTAGGATGTTGTGATCTGGGTGGATGGGCAACCAGACGGGTTTAAAAAAAGATAAGATCTAATGATCAGGCTCAGAGAGTAGTGGTTAATGAGTTGTACAGTACCTGGAAAGTGACAACAATCAGGAAACTGCAGCGTTGTATCCTGGGACCTGTACTCTTCAATATCTTAAGAAACAGTGTGGCAGTAGCAATGCAGTGAACTTTCACCAAATTTGCAGAGACACCAAATTGATGGAAACTCAAGGGTAGTACTGTTAATCAGAGGGACCTGAACAGGCAGGTGGAATGGGTTGACAGGAGCCTCATGAAATTCAGCAAGGATAAATTCAACAAGGATAAATGCTTCTTGCACCTGGGAAGGCAGAGCACCTTGCAGCAACTTTAACTGGCTGGGGAGTCGCTCTGATGAGAAGGACATCTGGGTCTTGGCAAGCTGAACATGAACCAGCAGTATGTAATGAAGGCTAAGAGTATTTGGGCTGTATGAAAAGGAGTATAATCAAAAGTTTGGGGGAAGTGATTTATTCCCCTTTACTAAGCACTAATTAGACTGCATTAAGAATACTAGATTCCACTCATCACCAAAAACACATGCACCCTACCTCAACATAAGAGACACATAAACTAGAGTGAATTTGGCGAAGACCTGCTGAGGTGGTTTGGGGAGCAGACATGGTATGTGGCAGGCATACCAGAAGTGATGGACTTGCAATGAGAGGGGGAGAAAATTGGTTCTTTGGATTGTGTTCCATAACTTAACTTTTCAATCACTTAATTGTTACATGTTAAGGCATTAATTGCTCTAACAAAAAAAAAAAGTGTAAGCACCAAGCGTTAAAAGCTGGAATGTTTTGGGTTTCATAACCATTTCATAATTACCATAAGATAAAATTATTTTTTGAAGGTGAAGAATGGGTTTACTTGCATCTTGAGGTTTTTTGTTTGTTTTTTCCAGAACATAAACTATATCTTCCATATTTGTAACACAATATTTTCTCTAATAAATGTGCAGACTTGGAACCACAGCGTCTTTTGACTTGCTTTCTAGGGGGTGATTTTTAGAAGTGTATTGAAGCTTAGTTTGGTCCCACTGGGGAAAGTAATTCCAAACATTAGAGGAAGAACAGAAGAAAACAAATCTAAATGAAAAAGGCAAAGAGTGTGTGGCGAAAAAAATGGTGGTAAGCAGGATATTAGGAAAAGAATTACGAAAATAAAAGAAATAAAAAAGGAGTAGTGTGGAAATACATGTATATATTTAAGAGAATCATTGAGGATGGAAAGGAGCTCTTGAGATTGCTCCAGCAGGGTCAGGTAAAGCAGATTACCTGGGACTGTGTCCAGTTGGGTTTTGAGTATCTTTATGGGTGGAGACCCAACAACCTCTCTGGACAATCACTGCAAAAACGTATTTTGTGTGGTCAGAGGGAATTTCACGTGCTTCTGTTTGTGCCTTTTACTACTTGTCCTGGCAGAAGGCACTAGTGGGAGGAGTCTGGCTCCCTGTTTATACACATGGATAAGAGCCCTCCACACACAAGCCTTCTCTTTTCCAGGGTAAACACTCCCATATCAAAGATGTTCCAGTCACTTAGTCGTTTTTGTGGTTCTTTTCTAGAACCACGCCTGTAAGGCCATGGCTGTCTTACCCTGGGGAGACCAGACCTAGCCTCACCAGTGCTGAGTAGTGAGGGATGTTCACCTTCTGTCCACCTGCTGGCAATGCTCCACCTAATGCAGTTCAGAAGGCTGTTCACCTTCTTTGCTTATGAGGGCACATTGCTGGTTTGTGATCAACTTGTTCATGAATTCATCAAGGTCTTTCTCTACCAAGCTGCTCTCCAGCCAGTTCACACTGAGTATGGACTGGTGCATGGGGTACCCTCTATGTGCAGGACTTCACATTTCTCTGTGTTGAACATAATGAAATGCCTTTCTGTCCAGCTTGGCAGGTCACTCTGAAGGGTGGCATACGCATCTGTTATGTCAGTACCTACTCCTGGTTTTATATCATCTGTGAACTTGCTGAGAGTCCACTCTGTTCCCGTCATTAACGGGGATGTTAAACAGTACTGGCACCAGGGTCAACCCCTGGGGTGCTACTGACTTTCCTCCAACTGGACATTGTGCCATTGGTCACAATCCTGTGGATTCAGCCAGTTTTCAATCCTCCTTACTGTACACTTAACCTAACCCATGCTTATATGTCAGGATCAGGTGAGCTTATATGTGAGGATGTTATGGGGGACAGTATCAAAAGCCTTACTAAAGTGGCCGTGAACATCTCCTGCTCTCTTGTCATCTTCCAAGCAAGTCACCTCATTGTACAAGACTGTCAGGATGGTTAAGCATGACTTCCCCTTTGTTAGTCCATGCTCACAATTCCCGATCACCACCTTGTCCTCGTATCTGGAAATTATTTCCAGGATTATTTGCTCCATCACCTTCCCAGGGATTGAGTTGAGGCTGGCCAGTCTGTCAGCAGCTCTTCCTTCTTGAAGACAGAAGTCATGTTTTCTCTCTTTCGATTCTCAGAAAGCTGACCCAGTTGTCATAACCTTTTGAAGATGACTAAAAGTAACGTTACCCAGATGTCAGGCAGCTCCCTTCGTGCTCATGGGTACAACGTGTTAGGCCCCTAGGCTTGTATGCATTCAGTTTAAGTGCTCCATAACATAATCTTCCTCCACTGAGGCTAAGTCTGACTTGCTCCATGCATTCCCTCTGGTCTTGGGGCCCTGGGATTCCTGAATATTGGTCTTACAAGTAAACACTGAGGCAAAGAAGGTGCTGAGTACCTTGGCCTTTTCTGTGTTTATTGTCATCAGGGACCCTGCTATATTTAGCGGTGGACCCATATTTTCTCTAGTTTTCCTTTCCTGTTTTTATAGTTGCAGAATATTTTCCTTGTTGCCCTTCACATCTCTTGCCAGCTTCAAATCAAGGCAGATGGTGGCTTTCCCAGCCTTATGCTTACACAATTGGACGTGAACTCCATACTCACCCCTGGGTCAGTGCCCCTGCTTCCACCTCTTACATGCTTCCTTTTTATATCTTGAGTTTGGACTTTGAGCTCCTTGCTCATCCATACAGGCCTCCTGCTGCCTTTGATTTCCTGCATATGGTGACAGACTGTTCTTGAGTTTGCAGGAAGTGATCCTTGAATATCAATCAGCTTTACTGGACCTCTTCTCTCAAGGGGTTGTATCCCATAGGATTTTTCCAAGCAGATCTCTGAAGACATAACAGTCTCCTCTCCTGAAACCCAGGGTTGTCTTGCTTTTTACCTTGCTCCCTCCTCCTGAACTCCATCATCTCACCATCATTGCAGCAAAGCTGCCCTGACTTTAATGTCCCGTGACCAGTTCTTCCTAGTTTGTAAGTATCGGGTCTAGCAGGGCACCTCTGCTTCATCACCTGTGTCAGGAAGTTTTTATCACTGCACTCCAGAAATTTCCTAGGTTGTTTGTGTTCTCTGTTGCCCTTCCAGCAGATATCAGGGCGCTTCAAATTCCCTGTGAGAACCAGGGCCTGTAAACATGAAACTTCTTCCAGTTGTCTGAAGAAGGCCTCATATACTCATCCCTGATTAGAAGGTCTACAACAGGCACCTACTACAGCATCACCCATGTTCTTCTGTCTGCTAATCTTGAACTGTAAGCTCTTGACTGGCTCCTGACCTGTCCTCACATAAGGGGCAACTCGCCCTCCTTGCCTGTCTAGCCTGTACTTCCTGAAGAGCCTATATCCTTTTCTCACAGCACTCTAGTCATGTAAACTATCCCACCATGTCGCCATGATCCCAGTGAGGTCTAATTCCTCTTGTTCATTCCCCATGCTGTATGCGTTGGTGTATAGGTGTTTCAGGGAGGCACCAAAGTGTGCTGATTCCCCAGGTAGAGCACGCTGGCACTTCTTTCTTTACAGGCCTACGCTTCAAGTGGTTGCAATTCTGTGCTTTTTCTTTTGTTGTTGATTGATTTCGTTCTCTTCTGATCACCCCAGGCTCTTTGCTCACCTACCCCATCCACAGTTTCCTCACTTATTTGCTGAGGAATCTCTCCAAACATTTTACCTAAAAGTCTAGGAACATTTGCATATGCCTACATAAAAAATGAATAATAATGGAATCACCACAGATTCCAAACATATGCATAAGACCTGAAGGCCTGTATTGCCATTATGCAGTAGTCCTTAGGCACTTAAATGGAGCATCTATGTAATGAGTAATGGAATTGGACGTCGTGGCATAGGTATTTGATGTGTTATGGTTTCAGCTGGGATGGAGTTCACTTTTTTGCAGCTGGTGTAGGGCTGTGTTTTGGATTTGGGATGAGAAACAGTGATGACAGACCACTAATGTCTTTGGTTGTTGCTGGGCAGTGAAGGCCTTTTCTGCTTCTCATGCTGTCCTGCCAACAAGCAGGCTGGGAGGGCACAAGAAGTTGGGACGGGATACAGCCAGGATGGCTGATCCCAACTAATCAAAGGGGTATTCCAAACCATTTCACATCGTTCTCAGTATATCAAGCTGGGGGAAGAAGGAAGCGGGGGACGTTTGGAGTTACGATCTTCCTAAGTAACCGTTACATGTGATGGAGCCCTGCTTTCCTGGGGATGGCTGAACACCTGCCTGCCCATGGGAAGCAGTGAATGAATTCCTTATTTTGCTTTGCTTGTGTGCATGGCTTTTGCTCTACATATTAAACTGTCTATCTCAATCCACAAGTTTTTCCTCACTTTTACTCTTCTGATTCTCTCCCCTATCTGAACTGGGGGGAGTGAGCGAGGGGCTGTGTGGTTCTATCTGCCACCTGGGGTTAAGCCATGACAGATGTAATCTGTCTGAAGAGAATGGGGCAATATAAGGACTGAAGACATTCCAAAATGAGCAACTGCCCCCTAAATGCCGAATTGATTAGGACTTTTTCTCTCTGTAGGTCACCGTGTACTTTCTGACTGGCAGGAATTCTTGGTGAGATGAGACTAATCCTGTTCTGTGCAGGATCATCCCCAGATGCCAAGCTTTTTCATTAAAGTAGTGCTGTCATGTACATTCAAACTGTGATAATCCATTCATTACTAACTTTCTAGGCTAGAAATGTGGTTTTGGCCTTGTTTGCGAGCAGTTCTCATTTGCCTTTGGTTCGATACAGAACATTCTATGGGAAATGTCTTTTGTGTCTCTGCATTTACTATTTTTTGGTGGATATCTTCAGATTGTTCATTGCAGGGGGTTTTATATATTTATATTATTTTAAAACACCATAAATTTATTTATTTTTTTATTCGCTTAGCATCGGTTTTATTGTTGTACGGAGTACTTACCATGTTTCTGTATTTTCAAGACTCTTCCTTTGGTATGCTTTGTTTTCTGGAAGGCCTTTCTATCCTGACAGTATCCCTGTGAGTTTTTGTTATGAAGTGAGGCGCTTCTTCTCATGTCTTTGTTCTTGAATTGAGATTCTCACTTAATCCAGCTGGGTACACTCATTGGTCTCCTGTAACTGTATCTAAGCTCATGATGAGCAATGTGGGCTGCACCTACTCTCAAAATTGTAACATAATGTAAAATCTGGATAGAAGTTTTAACCTCTTCTACTAAGAATTACTTGTTTGTAGCCCTGCCTCTTCTTAGCATGAAAGAGCTTATCAACTAGTCCAGATGCCTGGAATGATGTGTTGAACAGACACCCTGAGTCTTGCAGTTCAGTCCGCAAACACATGGAGAAGTGGACTGAACTTAAACCATGCTCTGTGATGCCAAGCACAGCTGCTGCAGCTTTGTTTTTCACATATGAAGCGTTTGGGGTTCCATCTTTGCGGGTCTTCAACCAGCTCTTTTTTACCTGGTTCTTTATGGATATTCAGTCAAGTAGGTTAACATCTGCATGTTGGAACCTGGATTTGGAAACTGTGGATGCCCGTTTAACGTTGTGATTAGTGCCAGCCACAAACTTAATCGAGTGTAAGAAGGGAGTGTCTGTAGCATCTGGAGGTGGTGCCCCCTCCCCTGTTGGAACCAGTGGTTGCCCTGCAGTACCATGGACAGGTCCGCCACCGGCGCGTCCCTGGCGCCGTCGTGGGGGGGAGCGGTCTGCCTTGGCTGCCGGGTGCTCCCTCTCCTCGCTGGATTTCATGGCATAGGGCTGAGTCTTGCTCCTGAGCTACTCTGCTAAATAGGGTATTGGGATCTGAGAGTGTGACTTACTGTTCTCTCAGGCCCCTGCTTTCCCCTTTTCCCAGGTACTAAGTTTATGCTTACTCTTCTACCATTCATCTCCTTTACAGATCCCTGGCTAAGGAAACAAGGATAGTCCCTGTGTCCAAATCTCTGCTTCCAGAGATGAACTACATGTATATATAACCCTGAACTACAATATATCATTTTGTAGATTCATCAAGCATTATGCCTGCTACTGAGATTACAAAAAGTAATATCTTGGCTGGTTTGTGTGTCTACCCACAATGTGAATTTGTAGGCTTGGGAGTTGGAGGTGTGTGTGTGTTTTGTTTTGTTTTTAAAGGCCTTAACAATTCATAATAGATTATGATAGTTTTGATAGTAAGCTTTTCAACATACCCTGGGAAATAGGTTTTGTTAATTTTTTTTTTTTTTTGTGCTCTATATATAGTAATAAAAGCTTTGTATACTTTAAAAGTTGTCTTATGTCTTTGTTGTTATAGTTGTTTTTTTTATAGAAACAAATAAAGTTGAATTAAAAGCACAGCTAATACTGTCCTGTATTGTACCTGTGCATTTGTATTTCCATGACAAACCAAATGGGTGTGTAATATTCTGAAAAAATCTTGAAAATATTGTCTGCTTTTCTGCTTACGTACAATACAAAATAAAAGAACCTCTATATCATTCACTGCAACCTAGCAGAATTGGGTCAAGTTATCAATATAATGTGATACCTTCATGTGGGGAGATTTTGTAAGTTACCCTTGAAACAATCCTGTTTAAAATCAAATCTCCAGTTATGTTTGGTGAGGGTTATAATTGTTCTATGGGTATATTTTAGCCTTTGTTTCATTCTGTGTGGACAATATGTGTTCAGAGTTTGTTAAAACTACAGTTTAGCCTAAGTTATAGGTAATGTTTAAATGCAAAATGACAAGTAGTAATTTTCACGCTGCAATATTTTATATCAGATTAAGGTATTTTCCACTTAACATCTTTTGAAAGATCGAAGTGAATGTCACAACATAGTTCTGTTTTTCAAGAGTACATTTCTGTAGAGTTTATTTGTTACAATAGCACATATTTAATTCTCTAGCCTCATGATTTTAACGTATTCGTAATTCAATATATTTTTAATAAAAGTTGATAAACAATTGTTCATGAGCTTATTTCAGAAGCACAGTTTCTCTTGTTTCAAATGCAAAGAAAAGTGTTTAGAAAACAGTCCTCACTTTAAAAAATGTATATTGAGTAAGTCAGGGTACAAGTTCATGCAGCTGTTAAAGGTGAAAGCACAAAGTGTAAAGATGCAGTGAAATGCTTTTGATACATACACTAGATATGAGTTCTAGCAGCTCAACTGCTTCTAAGGCAATGATTGTATAAGTGTTAACAAGAATTTTGGATGGTAGTATTGAAATGACTCTTTGCATATTTCTGAAGAAGTTATCCAACTGTCGTATAATGTGGGAGAAAATGAAGAATTGCTGGCTGAAAGCTTTGCAAAAGCAGAATAGAGGCTGATTATCTAAATGGGATGTAAACAAAGTGGTACATGTGGAAAGATAGATACTGGAAGTGGTAGTAAATTTGGTCCTGTTTTGATTTTTATATTGTTTGTTAGCTGAATTAATTCATTTGGAGAGCATAGCCAACATTATGTTCTGTTAGGTTTTATTCTGATTGTGGCTGTTTCTCTGCTGACCTGGACAATACCCTTTGACAGTAACCATAGAAGCTGACAAATGAATTAGTTGTCTGTGGTAAACATGACTTAGTGCGAGTATGGTCTTGCTCTTAGGAAAAGTGCAAAGATAAATTGTCATTAGACACTTTTTCTGAAGATTCTTTGTGTGAATATAACCTTTATGTGTGTTTTTTGACTAGTAAGTTTTCCCCTGTTTTTATTCAGCATTGTATTTTGACTCTTAGTGTGTATCGAAATATTTTTCTTCTCATTTCAGTATGGTAAAGTGATAGAATGAGAAAATTCCAGGGAGAGATCTGGCAATTGTAACTGAATCTCTCAGACTATAACAATTGATGGAGTTTTCACAGTGTGGTAATAGCAGCTTTTGTTTTCTTGAAAGTCGACCTTTGAGATATCCAGGGTGATGTCCAGTTGTCGTACATCTAGTCAGATGTGATTATGTATGTCTAGATTGTTTTGCAACCTGAAGGTTTAAAAGAAAGGAGTGTGTGTGTGTGTGTGTGAAAGTACAGACATAAGAAGGTTCAGTTGAAGGTTTCTTTCTGGCTATGGGTAACCTATCTAAAAGAAAAGCTTGTCTTAGGAATTCTGTTGTATTGAAGGGTCTGGCTCTGTTTTGGGATTTAATTTCTTTAAAGGATTTAGTGTATTTCAAGAAATGCAAATGCAGTTGCACGTACTGTGGGTAAGGCATAACTCAAGATTTTTTTAAATCTCATTCTTGGTATGATAAGGTGAAGAAATGGAGAAAGGTGGTATTTCTTGTGTGTATTTGACAGAATAATATAACCACAATTTTATGAGATAACCATAATTTTTATGACAAATGATGTGTAACCTGATCATTATTAAAGCTATTGTATGTGTAATGTGGCAGAAGAATTACTCTTTTAAGAGCAACTAGCTAAGCAGAGATTTTTAGCTTTGGTAAGGCTTAATCATTTATTATTAGCCGTCATTTGTAACAATGGTAGTTGATCTTCCTCTGTGGTTCTGGATATGCAGCTATGGCATTTGTTGTAACATACCGGCTTTGTAAAGTTATTTGATAGCATTTGCTTGATCCTGTTGTAACTCGTAGCAGAAAATAACATTTCTTTTTCTGGTTCAAATACTGGATATCTTTTAGGAAAACTTAGCCTGAAAGATACTTTCTGAGTGCCCTTATCCCAAAGGAAAAATACAAGAGGCACTCAAAAACGAAGGAATGTTTACCATGACATAGTATGTGATACAGAAATGATGAATTCCAAGTGCTTTATCAGTTTCATCTAGATACAGGAATAATATTACTTATGTCAGTAGGATTGCAGTGCTATGACAGAAAAACATGGCCTTACCACTTGTTACCTCCACGCAACTGAATTTATTACTATTTTTTCATTATTTTGAGACTTCTGTGTTTCCCAGTATTAATCAGATGAGATGTTTTATCTAACTAGTTACATTAAAAAAAAAGTATGTTACACTTCAGCACATCGAGGTTGAGATAATGTACACGTGATTTTTTTGTAATAAAGTTGATAAAAATCCATGCTTCTGCGTACTTCACAAACCTTTTTGCTGCATTGGTAACACCAGTCAACCAATTTACAAATCTTTTTATGATATCTTTCAAGAAAACAATGTGATAATCAATGTAATTAAAAGTCATTTTAATAGTTCAAATTGGCACCAGTAGAATTTACTGCTAATAAATATTCTACTGAGCTCAGGTTTGGCTTGTTTCCCCAAAATACGTTTAGCAGTAACACAAGTGTCTCTAGATTGGTGAGTACAGATTTAGGGTATTTTGCCACCTTCCTTCTTGTCTACAGGCTGTATGCAGAGAATTACATGTGATAAAAAGGTTTGGGTTTTTTTTAAACAACTACTTTCTACATTTCTGGTGAAAATGCAGTAAAAAGAGGGGTAAATGAGTAAAACAGCTGAAGACAATAAGGCAGCGTAGGGAGAAGGGATGAAATATAGCTAGTTTTTTAGATGCGGTTTTGCTCATAATCGGGATAGTGTATTTAGACTACACACACATTGCAGATTTGCGAGATGAAAAAATTGGGGGAAAATGCACTCTGTAAACATGCTGGAATTTTTCTGAAGTGTACTAGAATTTGAGGCTATCTCTATATCCCATGACGTGTGTGAAGTCATGTTTGTAGCTGCTACATTGAGACTGTCACTAGAGTTTCTTGACAAGATATTAACTTACTTAATAAATATACTTCGAATTTTCTGTAGATGCACATGTAGTTGTATGCTTACTAATATCCAATATATTATTCAAGTGCTATGACTGTTTTGAGTTTTCCATACAGATCTGCTGAAAGTTTAAGGTGTGCTTTCTTATTTTTTCTTTTGCTTTGTAAGCATACAGATACACAAACTAATATATGGGGGGGTTATATGAGTATAAAACTTCACATTACTTAGGTGAAAGAAGGC
The DNA here is from genome assembly GCF_000708025.1 of Charadrius vociferus. Classification (NCBI taxonomy): domain Eukaryota; kingdom Metazoa; phylum Chordata; class Aves; order Charadriiformes; family Charadriidae; genus Charadrius; species Charadrius vociferus. The sequence goes on from NW_009649706.1 coordinate 570,095, forward strand.
ATAATTCTATATTTTGGTTTTAAAATAGATTCACTACTTTTGAGTAATGTTAGAAATAAGTACCAGAGGAATCAAGCTGGATAGGCAGGCAAGCAGTGGTATAGCTAAGGACAGTCCTAACATAGCTAGATTTATAGCATTAATAAGCGTAGTGAGATTTGTTTTGTTTTGTTTTTTTTTTAAACTTTAAATAATCTTGGACAAACAGAAAGTGTAGGGCAGTTAAGAAAAGACTCACCAACGTACAGAAAATAAGGAAGGAAACTGTGATGCTTTGAGAAGCTCAGTCTATATTTGTTAATTCAGTTTTCCTGCCAGAGATTATGTTTGCAATTTGTCCGCTCTTTATTTGAATGTATAGTGCTTTTATGACTGTGAGTTAACAGGTACATGTTGTAGATAGATAGACACTACAAAGTGTCTTTGCATGCTACCTCAGAAGAGAGAAGCTTCCATTCTTACCTTTCCTGCAGAGGTGTACCGGCACCCACAGTCCTTTCAGAGGGGTAGTTTTCTTGGGGGTACTCTTCTATCAGTTTTCAGTTTTCTAGTTAAATAGCTAATTTTAAATCAAACCTGGAAATGGTGCCTTAAGTAGAGCTGCAGATTTGGTAACAGCTGGAGGAATTTAAGTGCTGTAGCCATAATCTTATGTCCATAATCTTATGTTGTCAGAGGCATACTTTGTCCTAACAGAAGCTGGCGTCCAGCGTTCTAGTGTGGACGCTTGGACCGTGCAGTCCCATCCAGATTAAGGTGGAGAAAATCAGACTTCCTGTGTTCACTGCAGTGTATAAATAAATCTGAGGGCTGTTACCCACAATGGCCAGAACTGCTTTTAAGTAATGCCCCCTAGTGTGCAAATGAAGATTATCAGGAAAACAAACGGTTCTCTCTCTGATGTATGTATTTGCATTGATGTAGCATTTATATCTTCTGCTGAAATATCCCAAATTGTTGAAATTTGCTAGCAGTTGCTGTTTATGCATATAATTAAAAATGGGGAATGTTTTCCCTCCAAAAACTGCAAGGAAGAAAAAGGGTCAAAATAAATACAGATGCCAAAGCAGATAGCAGTTGGTGCATTAAGAGACAATTATAGTCAATCAAGACACTATCAGAGTCCTTCAGCTCTGGTTCCATGGAGACCTAAACACTGCACTGCTCAGAGCCACCAAGAAGTGTTTTGTTACCTGTGGGGTTTTTTCCTGGCTTATTTTTTCTCTGTCTTAGTTAAGTCAGCATGTGGCAGAGTCCAAGAACTGGACTTGAGACAAGGGAATTGGTGGGAGCAAAGAGGTAGAGCATGGAACAACAGATCCCAGACTGAAGCCTGATGTTTCTGGAGGTGGTCTCTTATTGTGGTTATCCTTATTTAATATGGACCTAATATCTTGTTTCCCTACCTGTCTATAGTTTGATTTAGTTTTGCAGTCTAGACCTTTCTATAGGGATATGCCAGCTGGCTGACTTTCTTCAAGAGGACTTTCAAGTCACCCCTGTGATTGTTTCGTACAGACATCCTACAAGTAGGGCTTAGAAGACTTGTTTGCCTGATTCAGATGTATTTTCTTCACTCTTAAGTATTTGAAAAACGTAGCATTTTAACTTACTAGAAGTCTTCACCTCGAATATAGGCTGCAGTGTGGCGGTATTTAATAATTATCTTTACAGTTATTAATTTTTGTTATTTCACTGCTTCTGAAGAGACACTTGTAGTGGTGCAGTGCTTAGCAGAATCTGGCACAACCTCCCTCAAATACCGAACAGTAACCAATACAGTAGTTTGTCTTTTTCTTTCGTAATAAAGCCTTCAAAAATCTGTGTAATCTTCACT
>NW_009649706.1:571942-575379 GCF_000708025.1 Charadrius vociferus
CTTTCCTAACTTGGAATTAGACTGACTGTGTGCTACTACTTTCCTATTACGTCCAGCACATCTAATGTCTATATAGGAAAGAAAAAAAAATATCTATTTTATTTCTTGTGTTGCAGGATGCTCACTGGACATTTTAACTACAAACATCACAGTCTTGGTAAATGTTAAACTTTATAATCTTAATAATTCAAGCTATGATATTTGTGATCTGTATTCATTTAGTTGCTTGTGTAGTTTCAGATTTTGAAGTGTTTTTCTAGAACCAAAACAGGGACTGCAGCAGTGCAACAGAATTAGATTAACTTTTGAAGAGAAAAGTTCAGTGAACCCAATTGTCCCCCAGATTTGTTTTTTTTTTAATGGCTGGGTCTCACCCTGCAAGAAATAAAGCTGTCTAGGTAGTAAATTCCTTTCTGTCATGTCAAACAGCTCAATTCTGAAATCAGTAACAACACGTGATTCAATGAAATCAGTGGGACTATGTTCAGTAATTACTACTTCCGATACAGGTTATACTGAAAATGCCCACTTATTTCTAGACTAGGTAGGATATTGAAAATGTTAGGAGAACAGGCAGTTAAAGAAGGCACAACATCATCCTGAGGAGGGAAGAAAAAGGTGTATTTTAAAACTGTTGGTGCTTTTATGGCCTTTTCTTCCTAGATATGTTTACATTTGAATTAGAATTCTAGTAAATACAAAGAAATTATAATAAGAGGAGGTGAAAGCCTTTACTCTGTATTTAATACTTCCTAATCCTCATCTGTAAGTCTTTCAACATTAGTGTTTTGGAGTCATGGAGTATTTGTTTACCCATCACTGAGATATGGTGAACTGATTTTGCACTGAAACCTTGACATCAACAGGACTACTCACAGTACATAATTCAGTATTGTATGTGTTTTTGCAGGTTTGGGTTTTAGGTTTCCAAAACATTTGGAAGTCATAGAAGGGCTTTTGAAGCTTTCTATTGCTTTACTTACCTGTTGGTTCCAAGTACCATCTAGTATTGTGTCTTACAAGTCATGTTTCTGATTAATTTCTGACACTGTGCTTTTATAATGATGTTTTATATGCTGGTTTCAAGAGGATATGATTTTGTCTGGTCTGCTGTGTTCAGCCAAAAAAAACCCTGAGGGTTTAGAATTATGAAGTTATGAATGGCTGTCAGTAAGGACATACTCAGCTGCCACGTATTCTGAGGGTAATGGAGTAGTCTTTTCTTTACGCGAGTGTTTAGTGTGCATTTTGGTTTTCTTAGAAGTTGCAGTAGACAATTTTGTGTGTGAATTGAAATAAAGTATCCTATCAGTGATGAAAAAAAGGTGCTAGTTAGCTTTATCTCATTGCTTAGCATTCACAAAGTACAGAATCTAGGTCTGAGGAACTAAGTTGAATGTACTTTTTATTCTTCTTGTTTTTCAGAGGCCCAGAAGACACAATAAATGATTGTAAAATCCTTTTTATAGAGGAAATGTACAAGATTGAAAAGCCAGGAGCCTATCCATTGACATTTGGGGATGGAGATTTCAAAAGTATGCTTTTTTTTATTATTTGAATAGAAGTACAAATTGAATGATGTTTCTTTAAAAAAAATAGAAAGATCAGTATGCAGAGGTAATAATAATTGCTTTGTGTGTGTGTGTGTGTGTGTGTTCAGGAAACTAATACCATAGAATACGTTTTAGATTTCTGTTCTAAAAGTATATTTACAGTAAGGTGGCTCTATTACTTGACATATTCAGAAACTGATAACATCTTAGTGTTATCAATCATAAGCAGGGAAAAAGGGGAACAGCTGATAACATTCTAAATGAACTGTGCAGAATGAATTCGTAGTCTCAGTTAAGTTCCTAGATAGGTGTCCAGGTCACCAAAGCTGCTATTGCAATCAACATGTCATTTAAACTTTTAATAAATTAATAAATGCCAAAGATGGACCGAATCTGTAATGATACATTTTAACCCTGCCATTATGTGGAATTAAAACAAAACAAAACAAAACAAAACAAAAAACTTTGTCCCAAAGCTGTTTGTATGATGAAAAAAAGGGATAATTCATGTTTGGATTTTTGTCCCTGCATGACCTTCTTAAAAAAAAAACAAACTATGCCATATCTCCTCATCCTCCCCACAACCACAAGGAGTTAGTGGCAGCTTATCTAAAAAGTAGTGTGACATTTTATTCTAAGTTTAAAAATACATTGAAGTTAGGAGTGATAAGTATTTGTGATAGCAACACTGAGCAACTGGACTGCTAATAGGTGTTAGATACTAGTATTTGTTAGACTCCTGACTCCAAGGTGATTTTTCAGAACCTTTGTGTGTAGCTCTCAGTGCTCAAGAACTAGTCTGCTTACTGTTTATTTGCTGTCATCTAGAACATCACTGTTTTTCCGAGGAGTGTATACCATTTGCTGTGGTATTCTTAAAAGTAAAAATGTGAATTTCTGTAAACTAACTTCTCACAGTTCATTTTTCATTGCTTGTGATTTACTCTTCTCAGATTACTCAAAAAAAATTAACCATCCATTCTGTTTGTTTTTATTTGGTCACATTGAAGAGTTTTTTTGCAATATCTTAAAACATGTTTTTATTTAAAAAATTGTAGTATGAGAAATTAAAAAATCTACAGATGCTGCTTTGCATTTACATACCTACTTATTTTGCAAATCTAATTGTTTATGAAACTTTTTAAAGGGCAAATAAAATTATTATAGTTCATTTAGTTATTCCCTCTAGTTTTGTGAATTAATTTTTTTAAACTGTGTGTGTGTTAAGGACATGAATGATTACTAGATTGCTGACTATACAAAATTGTCTACAGTGGCAACATTTGGTCTGACATGAGTATTTTATCACAAAATCATGGAAATGTTTAGGTTGGAAAAGATCCTTAAGATCATTGAGTCCAACTGTGACCCTAGCACTGCCAAGTCCACCACTAAACCATGTCCCTAAGTGCCACATCCACACATCTTTTAAGTACCTCCAGGGATGGTGACTCCCCCACTTCCCTGGGCAGCCTGTTCCAATGCTTGACAACCCTTTCGGTGAAGAAACTTTTCCTAATATCCATCCTAAACCTACCCTGGCACAACTTGAGGCCATTTCCTCTTGTTCTATCGCTTGTTACTAGTGAGAGGAGGTCAACCCTCACTTCTCTACAACCTCCTTTCAGGTAGTTGTAGACAGCAATAAGGTCTCCCCTCAGCCTCCTTTTCTCCAGGCTAAACAACCCCAGTTCCCTCAGCCGCTCCTCATAATGGTTGTGCTCAAGACCCTTCACCGTCTTCATTGCCCTTCTCTGGACACGCTCCAGCACCTCAGTGTCTGTCTTGTAGTGAGGGGCCCAACACTGAACACAGTATTTGAGATGTGGCCTTCACTACTCTGTACTTCCTACACTGATTGCCACCTTTATTGTTTCAAAGGCA
>NW_009649706.1:575413-598026 GCF_000708025.1 Charadrius vociferus
CTTGTGTTTTCGTAGCTATTTCCTTATTTGTAACCTCTTTGCTCAAACTACTCACATACTGCCATCTGTGTAGAGATTCGCACCTCTGTCTTACGTTTTGTTTCATTCTGTTCCTGGTCCCATTTTTATTCATTTCAGGATATTGTTTATAAACCTTCATAAATAAATGTAACACAGAAACATAGTCTTTAAAAATGTAACCCCAAAAACTTAATTGGTCTGGCAATTTAGCCTTATTTCATCTGTAGAACTACCCTTTTTCCTGAGGCCAACTTTCTCACCCCACTGCCCTTTTCATTTCTTCTGTTCATGTGATTCTGATTTTTGGTAAGCTATCTTGCCTTTGTGCACTTATGTACAGTGCGCATCCAGTTGAGCTTTATGCCATAAGCAGTATACCCTTGACATCTGGACTGTACTTACATCCCTATTCATACTTTGTATTTAAAATTTTTAAATATACACGCATATACCTATAAACACACACACAGTTACCTTAGCTTATATGCTATGAAAAGCTGCAGATTTTTGTTACAATAATAACAGATGAAATTCAAAGAATTAGTTGGCCTTAAATACTCTGCGAGATTGTTGTAAGCACAATCATACAATGCACTGACTGTATTTTTGTCTATATGAAGCTACTGTCCATGTCATAGAATCATAGAATGGTTTAGGTTGGAAGGGACTTTGAAGATCATCAAGTTCCAACTCCCCTGCCATGGGCAGGGACACCTCCCACTATATGTTGCCCAACGCCACATCCAGCCTGGCCTTGAACTCCTACAGGGACGGGGCATCCACAACTTCTCTGGGAAACCTGTTGCAGTGCCTCGCCACCCTCAAAGTGAAAAACTTCTTCCTAATGTTTAATCTAAACCTGCCCTCTTCCAGTTTAAAGCCACTCCCCCTCATCCTGTTGCTACATGCCCTAGTAAAAAGTCCTTCCCCAGCTCTCCCATAGGACCCTTTTAGATACTGGAAGGCCGCAATAAGATCTCCCCGGAGTCTTCTCTTCTCCAGGCTGAACAGCCCCAACTTTCTCAGCCTCTCCTCATAGGAGAGGAGAGGTGCTCCAGACCTCGGATCATTCTCATGGCTCTCCTCTGGACATGCTCTAGCAGGTCCATGTCCTTCTTATGTTGAGGATTCCAGAGCTGGATTCAGTACTGCAGGTGGGGGTCTCATGAGAGTGGAGTAGAGAGGCAGAATCATCTCCTTTGACCTGCTGGCCACGCTTCTTCTGATGCAGCCCAGGATACAGTTGGCCTTGTATGTCCTTTCCAAAAGATAGAATGTCTACTTTGGTAATAATCATCAGAGAAACAATGTAGGCTACTTCTGCAGAAAAATTGTTATTCCTTGAGCACAGCCATATGTTAGTTAGGTTTTGTATGTGTAAATTACATAAAACTGTATGATGTCAATATACATTCAGCAGTTACAGTTAAAAACAAGGTAGTTATTTTCAAATTGTTTAATAGAAATCTAAATTCTGAAGCCCAGGAAAAGAGTAGGGCTAAACCTACTAGAATACTAGAAAACTAAGAAGCCACATACTTGCAAATACATTCCAAATATTTATGTGCAAAACAGAAAAAAGACCTAGATATCAACATGTATTACTTCCATCAGAATCCAAATTTGTACTATGTACATGGGATAACTCTTCCTGCCAAATAAGAGCATATGAAATTATACATGCAACTAAACTACAGTGTTGGTAAGGGTGAACAGGCTTGTCTTCAGGTGACCAAACTCTCCTGGAGTGTTCACAGCTTGCTGTGCTGCTTTTCCAGCAGATGTCAGGATGACTGACATCCCCCAGTTGGATCAGAGACTGCAGGCGTGATGCTTCCTGTAGTTGAAGTAAGAACACTTCATCAAGAGGCTCCCCTTGATCGGGTAGCTAGTAATAAACACCAACCATGATGTTTCCTTCATTGGCTTGGCCAATGAGCAATTTCACCCATGAGCTCTCGACGTGATCACCTCTGTTTTTCAAAGACAGCTCTGTGCAATCAGTCCATAGAGGGCAAATCGCCCACCCCTCCTTCCTTGCCTGTCCCTCCTGAACAGTTTGTAGCCATTGATTGCAGCACTCCAGTCATGTGATTCATCCCACCAGGTTTCAGTGACAGTGATTAGATCACAGCTTTCCAGCTGCGGAGTCACTTCTGACTTCTTCTGTTTGTTACCTATGCCAAGTGCATCAGTGTAGAGACATTTCTGTTGGCTATTTGACTGTGTCACCTTATTAGAGGAAAAAGCCCAAATTTCTTTGAGGCATTTCACAGCTGTTTCCCTGTTTGTTCCTAATACATCAGCAGCCCCTGACTCTTCTTCGTTACTCAAGACTACATCCCCTTCCCTCTCTAAGTCAAGTTGCTTCCAGCTTTGAAGATAAAAATATTCTTCAAGGTCCTCCAGAAAGACTGCAGATACAGCACGACACTTAGTGTTCCAGTCTCCCCTTTCTTATAAGACTTTCAGTCTGGAGTTTCTCTCTGTAGAGATTTTACACTGATATCTTACCCACGTGGATCAAATTTTCAGTAAAGTCTATTCAGCTGGGAGGGCAAATTTTTCCTCAATAGGAAGGGGCTGGGATTTCTGCAAACTCTTAGTCTTTCCTTCTCAGTATGCTTAGGAAAAATGTAAAAGTATCCAGAACTCCTCTGGATACATCAGGGATCCACCACATATTTCTGTTCAAGAATTAACTACTAAAATAAATACTTTGATTGCTGATGTTATCCAAGCAAACTAGCTTACAAGGAACTCATAAGCTGTATAGCTTCTGAATGCAGCAGCTTAGATAATGACATTAGATAATAACATTATCAACTTAGATAATAACATTAGATAATGACTCATGGTGAAGAAAATAAAAAATAAAGCTGAGAGAAGACATAAGCTTGTCCTTGAATATTGTTCTCTCATGCTTGTCGGGGAAACCTGGGGTAGTTCTCCATGCTTCAGGTTTGACAAATTCTAGTCTTCCCTAAAAATGTATCAGAATGGCAGCAGTCTTTAGTATGAAAAAAATTCTGTATTTTTCTAAGGGTTAAATCTTTCATGGAAACAGGCAGTGTTTTCTTAAATATTATGATTTGTTGCTTGTGCCCTTCTCTAACATTCTGTCTGCTTAGCACCCATGGAAGAATCTGATGTTCATGCAGCCTCCAAAGGGCTGTAAGGGAGTTTGGGGGTGTTGTTTATCTTCATTTTTATAGTGGGGCTGCTCTTCAGATTCCTTGTTAATGAACTTGCTTGTGACATCATGGACATATTCAGTAAGGTTTTGTTCGAGAGAATGAAAGTGTTATATTTTATACAACTAATGACTTTTGGGTGTTTTTGGCAAAGATTATGACAGGGGTTACTTTGTCTTCCCTTATCACGCTGTCCTTCTAGGCCAGTTGCTCTTTTGAGTAGCCATTGTCAAACAGTTCAGAAGTTCTTCAGACAGTTTGCCTATGGACTTACAAGAAAATTTCTCCTAAGTGTTGGTATTCCAGCTGTTTAAGTTTCTAAATTTCTATAACCCGTGGTTATTTTTTTCTTCCAGGATTGTACTCGAAAGAACATTTTCTGGCCCATTCTTAAGTTCAAGGAAAATGTTCTATTATCTCAGGTTTCTAGATTTTCCAGCTTCCTACTTCTAACTCCAAACTCTCAAAGAGTCTTCCTTGTCTTCTGATTCAAAGCCAGTTACTTCTTTCAGATAAATACTATTTCCAGAGAAGTTTGGAACTACTCTGTTAATTATTGTATTAGACTAGTTTAAGCTCAAATTCACTTCCATGACATTTCTAGATTACTTTTGCACAGAACACATAAATGAATTCTTTTTCTTTTAATGTTGGAATTCTTTGGGCTATGATCAAGTTCTCTTCTGAAGCCTTCTCTCATTTCTCTGGACTTTCTACTTGTTTCAGACATTTCTCCTGTAAGTGTTAATGCTGCAACAAGTACTCAGTGTTTCTCCTCTTTCATATCTATCGTAGGCTACTAAGTGTTTTTCTCTTCCTGACTGAGGAACCAGTGCCAATGGTTTCGTTTCACAGGTCCAAATTTCCAAGTGAGCTGAAACAGAAAGTTAGTGTTTCTTTGTGTGTAAACCAAACTGCTGCTGTGAAACAACTGATGATTTGGTGTTGTGTGTGGTGTATGACTAATTCTTCCAACTGTAAATTTAATTTAAGGGGAAGAGGGCTGTTCCAAATTGTAGTTTCATCTTCATTTGACTGTCACCAGTTACCTAATTGGAATTTGGCTGTATTTAAGATGACTCCAACTAGAGATTGTGCAAGGCTCCATCTGTAGTGATAGAGTGCAGGTGGCACATTGGGAACAGGAGGGGAGGAAATAAGAGAAGTTGCTGATCAGTCATTTTCTTTACTACTTGTTTATACACTAGAAGAAACCGCGTTAGCCTAGATAGTCAAATATTTCATTGTAAGAAAAAAAGCATTTTCAAGAGCTCAGTCTTCATGTGCAGAAATAATTTTTGCCTGTAGATACAGTAATATACTTTTCTAAGATACATGGCAATTGACTTTTTCTTTGTTTTTGACAGGAAAAAGTGGCCCAGAATGCAAGCACTGTAGGGCTGATCCAGATAAGGAGTGCCGTTTCTGTTCGTGTTATTTGTGTGGTGGAAAACAGGATGCTCACATGCAACTCCTTTGTGATGAATGTAATATGGCTTATCATATATACTGCCTGAACCCTCCCTTAAGCAAGATACCAGAAGATGAGGACTGGTAAATATACAAGGATGATTTACTTATCTATATTGCCATTCTATACACGGTACCTTTTTGTTATTTGCACCTCGTGAAAAACAACGGTGAAGATTTTTTTTAATTCTGCTGTGGTTTTCATCCATCTACTTAATATAAACCTTATGTTTTCTGTCAAGGTAATTCTTTTAAATCCGTTCACAAAGGATTAGTAGTAAGCTTTAATGACCATTGTGGAGTTTCAAAACTGGTACATTCGTTTTATTCATTACGATCTTCTATGACATTATCTGATCTGATTGTGTTTATCAACAGTGGTTGTTCCCCAGCCTTTTAATTTTGTTCAAGTTTCTCTGCTTGAACTACTCTCTTACAAATTCATCTTTTGTCCCTGTTGCTGCCCCTGTGCCCTTCCTGTATCTTCTTGTTGCCTCTACTGCATTCATTTCTCCTTCTGTGGGAGGACCACCAGCTTGCTACTCTTCATTATTAGTGTCCCTGGTTCTGCCAGCAGGAAAACCAAGCTAACTGGTTGTTAAATCAAGATAATTGTATTTTGAAGTGAGTCTGCATGGACCCATTAGCAGCCCATTGAGTTATCTTAGGATCTGTACCATTTTTGGTCTTTGTTAGCGATCTACAATTTACACAGTTTGTATTTATCACCTGCCTGTGACTTACATAAGACCTAATCCTTTATAAATGAGTAATAAGTAGAATTTTATTCTAATAAAGTTTTACATTACATAGACATTAATAAATGTCTAAGATGTCTGTGCATACATTTAATGGAATCTCTTTGGACCTTGTGATTAAATTTTATGTAAAAATCTGTCTAAATGCTTCTGAAGTTTTAACGTTCTCTGGAAATAAATAACTCAATCTCCTATACAATAGTGGATGCCATAATAGGTTTGTTTACTGGTCAGTCCCTAATGGTCTGCGTGTTTTCTGGAGCATTGCATTTTTTCTGAACTCCTCCTGTGTTTATACCAATGTGTGATTTCACAATTGAGACCATTAACATTGATAGGTGTTTCTCAGTCTGTACATTTGGCCACAGGGTACTGTTGTTGGAAGGTGATCTTTTTCCTATGAAGTTTCTGCACTGGGAAGAGTTGTATTCACTGATTTTGGAGCAACTGCGGGCTTGAAACAGTATCTAAAAAATATTTTCATTACCTACTAGAAATACGTATGGATAATTGGAACTAAAAATAGCATTTTTTTTAATATTGTCTATGTGCCTTCCACTTCTTGCATATGCAAAATGATTACATTGTTTATTCCACACTGTTTATTACACAGCATGTTAGTCTGAACTATCCCCAAGATCCCCAAGTTTTCTACTGTCAAGGCAGACTGGTCTTCTGTGCATGACATCTTCTTGCTTCCTACTGCTTGTCAATATAAGTGAGTTGATGTCACTTGTTGGGAATCGTTCTCAACACGCAAGTGGTTTATTACGGACTGCAATCCATAAGCAGTATTATTACCTGATTGCACCTGACCTTTGGATATAGCAGCTGAGAAGTTCTTTTTGACTTCATTCAGAATATTCAGTGAGATCATCTGTCTGGAAGTACATATCTGTTCTGTCCATCCATTCTTCAGTTGCCTGTTACTCTCAGATCAGTTCTAATCCAGTGCTCCAGCAACAGTAGAGTCCATTTATTTTCCAGTACTAGTCACAGGAAGGGTTCTGATAAAGAAAATATATATGCTTCATGTCAGTGACCCCCTCCCACAAAACCCCCAAATCCTTCGTTCTACCCTGAAAGCAATTTATTCTTTATAGTTTCCTCTACACCCTCAAATACACAGAAGATTTGATAGGCACGTCAGGATAGTGATACTGAAATCTAATCAGCCATCAATGTCTCTATGGTTTAGCTAGTGTGCTAAGATGATTTTGGCTTGCGGCCTGCTTCAAATGATTTTTCAGATTAGGTTTTAGTGTTCTAGTCTTCTTTGGCACCCATTGTTTCAAAAGCTTCTTATGAAACATGAGTTATCCTGCTTCTATTTCAGAGGGCTACAGAGAAAATTTGACGCTTTTTTTTGAAAGTGTAGCTGTTACTGCTTGCATCTCCCTACCCTCTTCCATTAATATCACTGTAACTACACTGTATAGGTCCCCAGGACTGTTTTTCTCCATACAGAAGATTCGGTGTTCTGTAGACAAGCACACAAGAACTAAATTGACTGAAAACATGGTCTTTAGAGTCCCTCAGGTCATATGTTAAGTGTTCTTTTAGACCCTTCTGCTTACATTTCAGCCCGAAAAATTATGTATTTCCATAAGTAGTAGAAGTTTGATTCATGTAATTAAAGTGTCTTGAAAAATGGCTGTCAAGCTTTTTAACTTGTGTTTGTTTGCTGTGTAATGATAGGGGCCTTAAGATTTATTCATGTAAGTAAACAGCTGCATCTGTGGATGAAGTCACTGGGTGGGAGAGGTATTGTTATGGAGCTGGCTTGTGACAGTTAATTTTGGGATGGTGGTGCCAGGCCTGTGCAGTCTTAATGCTTGGTCGTATATAGAAGGAGTGCAGTTGTGCTGGGCAAAGCAGTGTCTCCCACGAGTGAGGAGGTCTGTGGTCTCCCTTCTTCTTGCATACTAGCAAAGAGTCATGGCTCTCTGATCCTTAACTTCCTGAGAGATTTCGTTTGTTTTAGAAGTGGAAAAATTTCAATTTAGTATTTGTATAGTATAAAATTTGACAAACTCTGCAGGGGCTAAGCTTGCAGTTTGAGAAAGGATCATAAGTTTCTCTTGGAGAGATTAAGCCACTTTATATGCGAACAGTATTTACTATTCCATACAAAACTCAGTTTGAAAAATATTGAGGTGATATGGTTACCCTATCAAGAAGCAGGGAATGCCATGGTTAATTCACCTTTTGAATTTGCATTACGTCATGTTCCTTCTTTTAATTGGTCACTGCATACTCTTTTAAACAACTGTAATATCATTCAAAGTCTTGGTGTTACACAATTTCAGCGTCTTGTGTTATTTTTAATTTCTTTTTATTTACATAGCTTCATTGTCTTAACGGTTCAACACCTTTATTGCCATAGTGAAATTTGTTCCTGTGGACATTAATCATTAATTCTTCTATTCATATCCACATACAAAAGTTAATAAATCCAAAACAGTGGTAGTAGTAGTGGTAGTTATGTAAACTAGGTTATCAATGTTAACGTAGATCAGGCTTCCTCCTGTAGTGGCGTATGGGCCAAACCCAGACCATGTCAGCCAGAAACATGGACAATTGCCTTCTCATTGGCATTCCTGGAGTGGGATGAAAATGTTATTAGAAGCAGCAGAAGTACCAGTGTACTTCTGGTACCCCTTTCTCTCTCTGCTGTAGTCACTGCATCCTAGCATCTCCTACTTTCCTACTAAAGTGGCTTTGTGTTAGCTGGAATGACTCTCAGTGCTGTATTCCAAATGGCTTCAGTGTTGAGGAGCGAGTGTGTGCATGCATGTCTGTGTGTGTCTACGCACATTACATGGTAGCTTGGCTTTGTTTGACATTCAGCTGTCTGCAGTGAAATTTATTGCGCTGGAAGTGAAAAATAAGGGTAGAGTGGGCAGGATGTAGAAATAAACTATGAGTACTGGTTAGCAGCGTAGTCTAATCTCAGCTGTCTTCTCCTTTACATGATCTAAATGAAAGAGAACAGAATGAAGAGAGAATACAGGAGACATGGGGACCTCTCACATATCATGTGAGAAAGAATAGTTAAATGTTTTGCCTCTAGCACTCTACCGTCAAAGATATCGAAATGCCCTTTTAAAAAAGTTGACAGTATTTGTTCATGTTGGGTTCACTTTTTAAGCCATAGGCTTCAGCTGCTTAAGACTGGTATGTGCTTGCTAGCTTGAAATATTCAGTCAAGATAAACAAATTGACACTATTTTGGCTACAAGAAATGTATTGCCATTATGATGAAGTAATTGAGAATTTACTAAAACCTTTTTTTAGGTATTGTCCTTCCTGCAAAAATGATTCTAATGAAGTTGTAAAGGCTGGAGAAAAGCTCAAACAGAGTAAAAAGAAAGCAAAGATGCCATCTGCCAGTACTGAAAGCCAGAGAGACTGGGGCAAGGTAGAGTGTATTTTAGAAATAGCTGTTACTCTGATTGTTCATGTATGTGCTAAATCTATAATTCTACTTAATAGGCACAACACAAAATTCAGTACTGGGTTGCACAGACAATAAGACAATGTTTAATCCTGCCCACTATCTACTGGCAGTTAAAGCAGTGGAAGAATTACTAAGGTGACTAGAAGTAAAAACAAAGACAAACAACCCCTGATCCCTCCCCCAAACCTATAAATATGTATTACTTGGTTAACATCCCTTTTAACAATTGTTAACATATTTTTAAAGTATGTGTTTGTTATAATGATCAGATTTCATGATATCTGCATTGAATTTGCAAATAGTCTTCAATATGATAATGCTAATTCATTTTGTCTGATATATTTTTAGGGCATGGCCTGTGTTGGTCGCACTAAGGAATGCACTATTGTTCCTTCAAATCATTATGGACCTATACCTGGTGTTCCTGTTGGGACAACCTGGAAATTCAGAGTTCAGGTATGTTGTTTCGGTATTAGCTGTAGTTAAAGTAAGTAAGAATAATAATGAATGGCTTGGGCACTAAATTAAATGTGGATTGACAATTGCCATTTTCACCAGGACTAAACAAAGCAGATACATTATTATTGTAATATTGGAAGTAATGCCAATAGTAGTGAAGGTTGAAGTGCACTGATTTTGCAATTCACCTTAAGAATTCTGTTGTCATTAGGATAAATAAATTTTGTATGTTAAAATTCTAAGTGGGATACTTAGTGCATGGAGTCAAGTGTTTTCTGAAGTGTACTTCACATGGACTGATTATCCCGCTTAGGAGGTGGAGAATGTAGATTTTTAAAACGTTGGATGATACCAGTGTTGGGTTTTTTTGGTCATACATAATGAATGTCCAAATCTTCTTATAGGCTGTTGAACAACTTAAACCAGTGTAAGCTTGTACTGCTGCTGAAATTAGCTGTCTATTCAGATGTTGGTGTTTCTTGCACTGTCTCATTTTCTATTCCAAGTATTTCTTAGGCTCTATGGTAAACTAGATTGGTAAAAAAACTGGCAGGAAAATAATCCCATCTGGGGTAGGAAGGGAGCTAATTTTCCCAGTCCATTTCACATTTTGGTTATATAAGCACAGTGCCAATACTCAGGGGCAGGAAAAAACAAAGCAGGGAGGATGGGACAGCTTCATTTTGTGCCAGTACAGATTTTCTGTAGTTTCAAACTGTCCAGCAAACTGCAAATTTACTTCCTTTTTCCCCAGCCTTATCTGATAGCACTGGGTTTTGCTTTATCTTTGAATTTTTACTGTTGTTTTTAGTCAGGGAAATATGCAATTCCCTATTTTCAAAATTAGTTAGTTCTTTGTCTCTTACATGTGTAAAGGATTGTATTTGAATGTTGTCCGTCATATTTGGAAGAATAGAAACAGGGTTTTTTTAAATTGCTTGAGGAGGGTCAAGCCAAGAATCAAAAGCCTTTTCTGATTTATTTTCTGAACTTTTCATCACTTGCTTTCTCGTGAGAAGGAAACAGATGTTTTATTATTGAATTAGTAGAAGAGAACACTTAGCAGGCAGTTTTGCTCTAATGGTCGTGTCTTCCAGTACTGTGTGAAGAATTCTGGAATTTGGAAGTCCATGCAAGTTTTAAGGCTGATGTGGTTAGCAGCAGGCATTTTCCCCTTAGCAACAGTTTTCGGTTTGTCTCCTTGGCAGAAATAAGGGTGAAACAGTTGAAATCTAAACTCATTCTTTTGGTCCTTTCTCACCTTGATGTCCATTGTCAACACTATCATCGATACAAGCCCTAGATGAAGCAAATTAAATTTGTGCGGTAAGATTATGCTGCTCATCATACCAGCTATTTTATACAAAATGGCTTGCTTAACAGGAAAATTCAATTTTGATTCTTTGGGATATTTCATTGACCTCTCCTGTGTTTGAAGAACCTTTTTTGTGAAAGGAATTAAAATAAATAGCTATCTCTTTGTTGGCTTCCAGATTAAGTAAAGTCTCATAAGTAGGAGGAGTTTCTAAAATCACTTATGCAAACTCAAAATCGTTTTATTTTCACTGCTTCAACAATAATTGAAATTATTAGTTCACCTTTTTGTTATGAATTGCGTTGGTAATGCAAAAGCTAATAGTTTTCAGATCTTTTTAGTGCTGGTAGGAAAAAGGAACAGAATTAGAGTGCTGCTTTTGTCAGAAAATTAAGCAGAGAATGCTAATCTATATATATATGTGGACTAGACATCAAAAGGCAATTACCATTTCTACATAATTATTTAGTTTTGGGTACAAATGAAATACTTCATCTTTTTTTTTTTAAGATTGAAATGTTTTCTATGTAGGAAGTTAATTACACTTTTGTTTCTCATATGACTGGTGTTACATATGAGAAATGAGCTTGTCTCAGCACATCTATGAGAATTTAGAGGCTGTAGTTTCTTTATTCCTGATTCTCGTAGTTTTTTATGACACAAACTCTCTTTTCCCTAGAAGGAAATTGACTAAGTATTGCTTCTGGAGAGAGCATCTGAAGAACATCTTTGGCATGAATTACTTACCAAAGTTCATCTTTGGGGTGAATCACCTACCAGAAACCTAAATTTTATTGATAAAACCTGGAAGTGAAAGAAGGGAGGGAGGAATGAATGAAAGGATATTTCATACAGCAGGAAAGAGAAGCGCAATAGTGGGGCCTTTTTATTCAGCATACTCAGAAATGGAAAAATTGTCAAATAGCTGATGAAGTTAGGTGAGACTGCTAAGTTGTGGATAGTAAATGTGGGGTGGGTAACAGTTCTAACTATATAATTTGTAATTGGCTTTCAGGTACTTATTATTTAGGGAAGACATCTTCTAACAGCTAATTTTGAAAATTTGTCATCTTAATAACCAATAGTGATAAAAAAAATAAATCATACGCTAAGTTATTGTGAAAGAAAGGGTCAGGAAAATGAAATATATTATTATGAAGAACAATCAGAATGATTAAAGGAATGAGATGGTTTTCATTCAACTGGAAAGACTTTTCAGTCTGGAAGAATGTTGAAAACGTGGTGCAGTGTAGATGGTTGCAAAATGATGTACAGTATGACAAAAGTGATCAGGGACCAATATACATACTTTTGTAATGCTAAAAGGGGACATAAAAAAAAAAATCTCAGCTACCCACTTCAAAATGAACAAAAGTAGTATTAGTTCATATGACAAGTGGTACTACTGTGAATGCTTTTTTCTCTTTGATCCTATGGATCCAAAAGATTTAAGTAGTTTAGGAAGTCTGAGTCACAGACAGCTGGACCCCGAGAAATTGTGCAAGGAAGTATCATTGCGTCCTTGCATAGTTTTCATATGTGCACAGCTCTCGTCTGTTGTTAGAGACAGCATTTTTGGCCAGCTGGACCTTTGATGTGATGGTTTGTATTATGAAAGTACAAGATTGTAGCAGAAGCATGTAAAATTTCATGGAAGTTTCTTAAAAGTGTAGGTTGGGAAAAGGAGTTCAGGGGTGGGAGAGGCAGAATGAGGAAAACAGGCCAAGTCAAAGTCTGAAGGAAGATACAAAGGTAGGAAAAAGGATCCTAATTGGTTTTCTGCTGGGAACCTTCATTCTAGCAATAGTATTTTTGGCATCACATACTGAGAAAATACATAATTTAATATGTAGCCTCTTTTTTATTCAGAAAGGGTTGTGGGTTTTTTAAATATAATTCAGTAGTTTGAAAAAATTATTAAATAAATTTTTGTGAGAGAGATGGTCCAGCAGACTTTAATGATGTTGCCAGTTTATGGTACAGCTGCAGCTCTCAGGTGATCTGGTTGCAGCTTGGTTGCACATTCATTAGCAGAGAGTTATCCTGGTTGGAGAACTAGCTTATGATCCGTATGCTGTTGCAATGGCTTCTTCTGTTTCCATAGTTAGTGAGGCAATATACCTCTGAGTTGGTCACATTTACAGTGTGTTACCTTAATAGTACCTGACATAATAGTCTTTACATGGGTCACTGTGATCTTCCTTAGTTAAGAATTGTAAAACGTTACCAAACCAGCAGATCTCCATCTGCTTTGGATTGTTGTAAATGACTGTGCAAGTGGAGCATAGCAATGAGTACAGTCTTAAATACTGCTCATGGAAAGAATCGTGGAGATTTTTCCCAAAGAAGAAAGTGTGCCTTTATGTCTTCCAGCGTCACCACTGTTCTACATTGTCCTTCCATTTTTTGGGTGTCTTTACTTTTGGCTTTTCTTCCTTAAAAACAAGTGGAATTCTTACCTTTAATGGCAGTCTTACATTAACTATTTACACAGACACTCCTGTACAATATTTTAAGCAGAAAATTGACTGTTAAAAGTGATTGTAGATGGCTGGTTGTTTGAAAAAAAATGCTAGAAACTGGCTTTTTTCTGTTACCAGGTGAGTGAAGCAGGTGTTCACAGACCACATGTGGGTGGAATCCATGGACGCAGTAATGATGGAGCTTACTCACTTGTATTAGCTGGAGGATTTGAAGATGAAGTGGTATGTCATTTATGCAAGCAATAGTTTTGCTGTTGTAATGTGTCAATGTTTGTAAAGATAGAGTTACATCCTGAAACTAATGCTTATGTAAATATGACTGTGAAAAAAATAACTACTACTGATAACAATCTGAATAGTTTTTAGTATTTTGGGGAGAAATATGTAAGCAAACCTTTCTTCAAGAATGGTTATGCTCATACTTATTGTTAAGCAAAATATCTCAAATACAGTTGAATTTTACATTGTGTAGTCTGGTTGAATTTCAGTATACTTTCGGAGTCTGAATTTAGTATTATTTAAAATCTGATTGTGTAATTATATGCAAATAGTATGTTTTATGTTCTGCTTTGGTCACGATTTTTATTGCTTTCAAGACAAATAGATGCCCCATCCCTTGGGTTTGTTGTATTTCTAAATATGTGATACCTTTGCTTTAACGAAGGAAGAATAAAAGGTACATGCTACTTGATTCTATGAATTTTTGAGGGTTCTTGACTCCTACTGAGGAGCACTTCCAGAGCTTCTTAAGAAAGTCTCAATATCATATATTATGATCCCTAAACGCGCTGGAAAAAAATTCTACTTTCATGCTAACATCTAAGTAGAGCAACGAAAGAAATCACGCTACTGAACTAAACAGTAACTCTGTCCAGCTTTCATCTCATGATATTGACCAACATTTGTTTATGAATAGATTACTGTTCTCTGTAATTAAATAACGTTTACACAGGGTACATCGCTTCCTGCAGTTCTGCTCCATCAGATGGAATTTTGAATCATGCATCAGGTGAAGGATAAAGCAGTAAGCAATCCAGTTTCTTAAAACATGCATAGCTGTTAATGACAATGAAAAAGACACTGGAGAAAGAAACAAGCGTCTGAAATAGCATCATAATGTAATTTATTCTTTGCCAACAGCACCTACCAGCTGCTGCTGCAGAGTATTGCCTCTGAAGGAGTCTGTCTTTTTTTAACAATTCACATGAGGAGGTACTTGGTGTTGAGATGCACTACTACACCAAGTACCTTAGAGTCAACCCCAACCCAAGCTCTAGAACCCTTAGCCAGTGGATCCTAGGAATACTATTGCTCAGTAGTTGTACCTGCTATGTTAGGATGCTGCAGACTCCTTTTTTTTTTCAGTGGTGGTGGTGATACTGATGTCCCCTTGTTTCTGCTGCTGTAATTATTCAATTGAAAATATTTAATAAACTTAATTGGATCCTTTGCATGTCTTTTACAGTTCACCTAGTTGATGTTGTGATCATGTGTTCTTGTGAACACCTAAGTACTGTCATAGTCTAGAAGACATGTATAATTTTGAAGAGGCATAGCTGGGCAGCCGTATTGCAGAAGATAGCATACATTTGTATGAATGTCAGCTTTTTTGCAATTCTCTAAAGTAAGAATGCAAGGGGCACATATTTTTTTTCCAGGTGCATTTTTGGAGTTAGTTTTTTTTAATATACCAGATTTTATTTCCCAATTTACTACCATTTTTCCCTGTTTTTTGGAAAAGGTTGAAATTAAACTCCTATAAGAATATCCTCAGAAAAATAAAATTCTGTACTTGTAAGTGTCCTAAGAACAGTATGTCATTCCAGGACTGAAGCTGTCATTCCTTTAGTTGCCAGCCCAGCCTAAACCATAACAAACTTTTAAATAAAAATTCAGTTAAAATCCTCTGCTCAGATCTCGTCACTTTATTATATGAGAACAAGAGAAGAGAGGTGACTTACTTGAATTTCAGTGGTGTGACGTAGGTACTTACGTGCAAGTTTTTACAAAATTGAGAAATAAATACATTTTGAAAAACTGGTTTACTGTAGGTTTATAAACTTTATGCACTATTTATGCACACTGTTGACATGTGCCATCTTAACACGCTTCTCATGGCTTTAAATTAACAGTTCACTATTGGAGTAAAACAAATAATTGCAAAAATATGTTGCAGGAAATAGAATTCACTACCTAGCTTTCAGATCATGCCATTTTTATGCTGTGCCTTTGGAAACTTACAGTCTTGCAGACCCAGATTTGTCTGCAGCTTTGCTGAAGTTTTGATGTTCTGGATGTGTTGGAGTGCTCAGTAACAAGTTCGGTCAGTACAAGATCTGCCCTTAAGACTGAGAAAGGAGTACAGTCATAGTTTACAAAATGAGCATTGGGTGAAATGGTTTTGTACACGAAGTTTAATCTCATTCTTAATTACATGCATATAAAATGTTTGTGCATTAATCTCTCTCTTGTAAATGTCTAACTTTGAATTTTAGTGACAAGCTACATGGTTTAGCTATTTAAGATACAGTATTACAATAGTTAGCTTTAGAGTCTCGAATGCATTAATTGCTGATCTCCTGGCCTTGTTCTTGATAATAACCATAATGGGAACATTAGCTGAAGAAATTGAGAGGTCTTCCAGGAATTTAAATCTAAGAATTATTTCAGAAGAAACTGAAGTTTAAAAACCTAGGTATTGGACATTAACAGTAATTGTGCAATCACAGTGTTCACGATAAAAGTGCTTTGATTTGTCTGTTCATCCAATCAAGTAGCTGAAGAAATTTCACTTTTGGGTTAAAAAATTGCCCTTCTATTTTGTGGTCAGTTTTATGTATCAGGGTTAAAACTGCTATTTATTTTCAAAAGTTTGAAGATCCATATTTTTGCTGGGTTGAGGTAGTGTTGTAAAGATGGTAAATTAATTGTGTGGTGTGCTTAGTGTAATCCGAACAAAGATTGTTTCTTAAGTGCTTTTTCGTATAGGATCATACAGGAAATCTCTGAACATTTCCCAGTTTCAAATTCAGAATCTCTTGGAGAATAATAACTTCTGTGATTGTTCGCATCCTCTTGTAAAAGATTCTGAGAGTATAAAAGAGAATAGCATCTCTAAGGACTCAAAAGGGACCCCAGGCAAATACACTCATTGCTTAGGTTCGTTGGTCATTTTGTACCGAACCCATTCAGTGCCTGGAACATAGCATTCACAAACCACTTCATGAAGTGGCTTGCTGTCCATTTTAAATATTCTGTGTCTTTCCATTTGTGGAGTCAGTTCCAAGGTGTCAGTAAACTCTTATTCCACTTGTTTGAAATAGCCCAATTGCAAATAAACAGTCTCTAGGTCACTAAATTTGCCCGAGCCCGGTGATGAGGATATAGACTTTCAGAAACTCTGCTTAGTTTGCATTGCATGGTGAAAGCACTTGATCAGTTCCACCAGTGCCAAAGGTGCAGAGCCAGTACTGTAGTGAATGGCATACTTAAATGGCTTTAAATCCAAATCAAGTAGATTTTGACTTATGTCTGAGTCAGTGTTTTATATCCAAAGACCATTGTGACTAGCAGTTTACCTAGATATGTGCGTATGACCTGCTGCTTTATTAGGCAGTTTGCTGGGTTTATCTTTGTAAGCTGAATCCAGTGTGAGCCCTGGTACAAAAGAGATGTAGTACCCTATATAAATTTTCTGAATTATCATGCCATGCTGACTACGTTGCCAAGGGAACGGTTCCTTTCGGATTTTCCCACCTCTGTTTTGTAGTACTGAGAATACAACATAACAAGTTCATGATAGCCATTACACTGAGTCTCTCTATTGTGAGTCACCTGGACTGAGTATGTACCTGAAAACCTGATGCTTGATGCCGTCAAACTTGCTGTTTGCAAAAGCTATCACGTTTCCAAGTTCCCTACTAGTTTGGGACCTGCTTGGAGCTCCAATGTAATGTGAAAAAAAATTCAGTGGCTCACTATACAATAGCTCCCAAATATCTACCTTGTCACTCAGATGTGTTATTTGTCCACTGTTGTTACCTCCAATACTAAGGACATACTTGACATCATTTGTAGGGCAGCAGCTTTAATACTTACTTCTCCCAGTGTCTCAGATTTGCAGGACAGCTTCTGTTCCGCAACAGTCTCCTGTCCGTCTTTTCTGTTATGCCATATTCTTAGCTATCAGTCCATACAAAACGCTAATTAATACTAAAAACTACCTTTTGTTCATTATTTTCTGAGCTTCATTGTCTCCTCTGTACCTGCATTATATTCAGAGTTACGTTCATATTCTGAAAAGCCTTATTTTGTTACACAGATGCTTTTTATAATTTTTTACTGCTAGTACTACATTGTCAAAGTAGTCTTATCTGCCTGTTTGTCAGCTTCTTTCATAAAGAGGTGTGGAATCTGTGTCTATGCTCCTCCTATCTGGTTGCTACTAAAGCATTGAGGAACCCATTTGACACAACGATAGAGCACATTGAAAAGTAGAAAATAATGTTGTCATTGCTTAGGAAAGCACCATTTAGCTCTTTTTCTTATTTCTTGCTTTCCAAGAAACATTGTCTGGAATAGTGCCTTAGGTCAAGGACACAGGACTTGGTTTCTGTTTGTGAATGCCTAACACACTGAGATTCGTTCTGAAATGCATACATTTTCAAGAGAGATTAGTCATAGTAGTGCAATATATTGACTATAATAAATCTATTCCCTTCATAAAATTTTGAAGGATCAGCATAACTACTAATCTTTGTTGTGTCAAACCATGAGTTTCTTGCTGGACTTCATAGATTTTTCACATGAATACTAATAAGAATTAATTCTTATGATATTAAGCATTTATTTAAATACTGGAAATAAAAGAAAAATGAAAATAACAAATTCTTATTATATGTATAGAGATAAATGAATGTCAAGTAGTAAATGCGTGTCTTTTAGACAGGCAAGATTTTCCTTGCCTTGCGTTAACTAGGATTATAGTAGGTTAATTAAATTACTCATACAGTTTGCAGGAATTTTTGTCCTCAGAAAAACAATTGGTCAGCGATCTCCAGCAGATGGTGAAAGATAATTGTAATTAAAAAATGTTGTCTCAAAAACCTGTTGTGTCTGCTGAGTAATCTCCCACTACAGAAAAGGGATTTTTGACCTGAAAATGCTTTCTGTGTGTTGTCTCTTTGGTGAACCTGTTTAGAAGTCAGAACTGATTTTGAATGGAGCAGAAGGTAATGAATCCAGATTAGGAAACCTGAATTGTTTGCATATTGATGTTTAGTTTAAAGGTCTGTAAATCCACCATTTTGGCGCTGAACATTGAAAGGAATAAGAAAAACCTCAGAAAGTGGTGCACATGCAGTGGTTGTCTAGTACTTTTGTTTGGGAGTTAGTTTTCAAAATGTCGACTGACTTCCATCACCAGTTAGCCACCTTCTTCTGTTTCCTGCTTTGAAGCTGTCTTACTTATTGTTCAGGGATCCAGGCTGGCTAATGCGAAAATGGTTAAATGTTTTCATTGTGGTAAAATACACCATGATACTGTCACATTCTTGCTGTCAGGGGTGCTTGCAGGGAAGACTCAGGAACACCAATTATGATGTACTCAAACTCTGCACTTAATGCAAGGGTTTTTTATTGATTTATAAATTAAATATGTAATTTAATCCTTCCTTTTTAATTGGCACCTTTTACTGCAGTGGTAAGACATGAAATTATCAAAAATAAATCAGACAATTGGGCAGATGGAACAATTTTGTCAGCACTTGTATGCATACAGACCTGTGAGATTTTAATGGAGATGAATGATGACATGATTCAGTTTCAGGTATCTCTACTACCAGGGAAAGAAAATCCTTTCAAATGTAATTGTCTGGTAGTTAATATTTGTCTTGAATTTAACAACTTCATTTAAAAAGGCGTTGTGCTTTTTTATTTTGCTTTGTCATATTAATCAACATCTTAGCCTCACATTTTATTGAAGTGAAAGTGATGAATAGAGGTGCTGATGAACTGATGAAATTTTAGGGCTTCTTGTATCAAAAAATCCAATAAGTCTTGGGTTTTTTGTTCAGCCTGAAGGTTTTAATCTAGAAAATCTGTTTGTGTTTGTAATAGCATATTTTACTGATACACGCAAATTTTCTGCCTATGTTGGGACCAGACTTTGAAATCTGAGCATAATACCGGAGGTGTTAATGGAAAGAGAAAATAATCGAGAGCTATCTTGAGATAGCTGATATTCCAGCAACTTGAAGTAGCTAATGCCCCTGTCAGTTGCTGTGGAAAAGCAACCCATAGAAATAGTATGGTTGAACGCTTAGGTGGAATTCAAAATCTTGTGGTTTTCATTCTCCATTATCTCATTGTTAGACTTATAACTGATTACGTAACAACACTGAAATAGTGGACTATGATTTAATACAACTGACTATTATATTGTATGTCTGAGGCTGACTGCCTTATAGTACTAGGGCTTCAGGCACATCTTCCACTCAAATGCCTCAAATACTGAGTCAGTGCTACTGTGGCTGAAGTTCATTGCTGTATAACGTAATCAAACTTTACAAACAGGACAGTTAAGAAATAACTTTATGGAGACAACATAAGAAAAAGAGACATACAGAAAGCATTAAGGGAAGACTTAGGCTTTACTAGCTTTTGAGAGTTTTGGTGCAAGAAGTTGAATTAAGCTATGTGCAAAGCAGAAGAGAAATGGCAGAATTACATATTTTAAGGTAAGACAATAGGGAAAAGGTACAAGAAGGAATAGAAGAGAAGGGAAAACGTAAGACTGTTTTTGTAGCCTTTTTGACAGTTATTTTGTTTCTTAAAGAAGAACATACAGACATCAATAATTCCTTTTGCTAAATTTTTCTTTAACTGTTGAATGCAGAATTTAACAGCAGTATCAGTATCTTAAGCTGTGCCTTCTGATCATCCTGAGAAAAAAAATAACTTTCCACCTTTACCTGTCACATACAAGCTATCACTTGAACATTGTTATAGGCGGTAGGAAGATCCTGCATTGTCTATAGATAGACTCAGAACTTAAAGCTATTGAGAAATTGTTTTAATGAGTCATTACTCATCTAAAGAACCCAAATAATAAGCTGTGTGAATATTCCTGGCAGACTCCACTTTCAGAGTAAAACACCATAGCCATGATGGAGGTAGTTTCTGTAGGTCTCCTGTTAGGTCTCCAGACCACCAGTATACCTATTTCACTTCTACTTGCCATGAGCTGTATTCACATCCATATTTATTCCACTCTAAGGACTCTGTGTCTGTGCATCACTTACTCTTGCCATTCTGGATTTTCTCTCTCTGCAAACAATTATGTATCCTCCTGAGCTTTCTTCCTCTCCTTGTTTAGGAGTTGCTTTCATATCACAGTTTCAAATGTCCTCCCCATTTCTCTTCATCCAGTCCAGATCAGTGCCCTGTATGGCAAGATCTCTGTCATTTCCTCCAGTTCTAGGAACTGTGTGTCTTTGTTCCTTGCAGTCCTCTTTTTCTTCTTAATATATCTGATGTGAAATATGTGTGTTTTGTCGTTCTGGGAAGTAGAGCAGAAATGAGCCTTCCTTGTGCTAGGGGGTGTTAAAAGATGCTATCTATGATCTTCTTGTTATTTGCCCTTTAACAATTATGCTCCATAATTGTTCCATTTCTCCATTTTCCTTCCCCTGGATTTCCAATTTCCCCCAAATCCATGTAGTTTTGCCTATTTATGCACAGAACGCTTCAATAATTAAAGAGAAGCAAATGTAACCTCTCAAGTGTGGAATCTGTTCAAGAGGTGAGCATGTATGCATAGGCCTTAGATCCATGCTGCCTCTTCAAGCACGATGTCTTCTGGTTGCCTGTGGTTAAAGGGTACCACTGAGAGAACCCTTTCTCTGAAGACGTTCGAATTTTGATGGTTTTAGCCCTTTTACATTTAACCCATTTTTCATGGAAGCATGTTCCAATAGTTAATTTTGAATACTGTTGCATTTATGCCTTCCCACTTGAGTTTTTTTGGTGTAAGCCTGTAGCAATTTGTCCTTGATTTATGTTTGTCTGTTCTGCCAAAAAAAAAAAAAGTCTATTCAGTACTTTCTTCTCATGAAGATTGTTCTACCTAGTTGTTGATAAACAAAACAGTTTGTCAAGAACCTGTCTTGTCTTGTAAATCATTTTGTCCATTTTGCTTCCATATGTAGTGTTTCTGTTTTTCCTCTGTTTTTTTACGTTCTTACAAATGCGTTATTTCAATATTTGTTTCAACATTCTAAAAAAAAGGGAAAAATCACCTTCCAGTTTCAGTTTATTTCTGCTTGTACATCAACAAACTACCATAGCAGTTTTCTCCTCTCTGCCGTACCATGAACATGTGTTCAGTTTCTTTGTTGTGAAACCCAAATCATTCTGGATTCATGACTTTCCAAGATCCATCTTTTTGGTTTCTAAGCTTGGCACAAACTTCTTATTCAGTGTTAAATGCAATTTGTTTGAATGGGCCTGATTCATCAAGCAAATCCATCCCTATTCATATTATTATTTCGCAGTCATCTTTGTGTGATCTGTGCATCTTTTTTCCCTCGACAAGCACTAAAAAAATAAGCATAGCTCAATTCTGTGATACGTTATTTTAAACAATTTATTTTACATTCTTTCTTAGTATTTTATTGGTCTTTAATTCTTCCGAAGTTGTTTCGTATATTATCCTTATACAACATCATTCTATTTCTGTTATTTTTTTAGAGATTCATTGAGCAGAATAAGTAGACTGTTTTAAGAAAGGATATACCTGAGTTTCTACATGTCTTCCTTAGGTGTTGAGTATTTTTTTTAGCTTCATAGCTCTGGCTTGTTATTATGTCTAGATAAATTTTGAACAAGAAATACTCTAATACTGCAGCTGAATTTCTGTTAGTTTTTTCATACACAGAATAAAATAAATATTATTTCTATAATTAATCTATGGCCTTGTTCAACCAGCATTTCTCTTTCTAACTTTCTCTTTTTCTGCTGTTGTCAGTCATGAAATATCTGTAACAGTCTTGCATTGGATCCTTAATAATGTCAGACTTTAAATAGTGGTAAGAAATTGACTGAATTTTACTACTGCGTACAAGTATGTTCAAATTTTTGCTATAAGAATTAATATAAACATTATTTTCCTATTAAGTATTTGTCTCCTACTGTTGCTTTGTGCTTTTTGCAAAATTTGCATCTCCAAAGAGATACCGTATTAAATATATTTGTATATTTCTAGAAATACTTGAATTTGCCAGGAGTAATATGAGTTTCTGTGACATATTTCCTAAAGAAAGTAGTAACACTGACTTTACTTGTGTGTATGCAGATTTTGACTGTTTTTATGGTTCATGGTAAAAGATTTTATCAGCCTTCTTTCAGTTTAACGGAAGTTTTATGTAGGAAATATACTACAGAATTAGATCAGCT